>NC_091995.1:54126106-54426106 GCF_044704955.1 Pristiophorus japonicus
TTTGAAGAATGAGAGGTGATCTTATTGAAACATACAAGATAATGAGGGGGCTCGACAAGGTGGATGCAAAGAGGATATTTCCACTCTTAGGGGAAACTAAAACTAGGAGACGTAGTCTCAGAATAAGGGGCCGCCCATTTAAAACTGAGATGAGGAGAAATTTCTTCTCTCAGTGGGTTGTAAATCTGTGGAATTCTCTGCCCCAGAGAGCTGTGGAGGCTGGGTCATTGAATATATTTAAGGCGGAGATAGAGACAGATTTTTGAGCGATAAGGGAATAAAGGGTTATGGGGAGCGGGCAGGGAAGTGGAGCTGAGTCTATGATCAGATCAGCCATGATCTTATTAAATGGTGGAGCAGGCTCGAGGGGCCAAATGGCCTACTCCTACTTCGATTTCTTATGATGCTTCTGGAATAGATGGCAGGTGAAGTTGAGATGACAGAAGCAATCTGTCAATGGTGAGAGAGGTTGCTCCAAAGAGGTGACAGTGAATGGAGAGATCACTGCAAACACTTCCAAAGTGCATACAGCTCACAGATCTTTTCCAAATCCTGAAGGCTTCAGCTTCTGACATTGGAAAGTGAACAGCTGTGTAATGGTAGCTTTTATACCACTTCTGCAGCTGTCAGCTAGCCAAAGTAACGGAGAGTCACTGAGAACCTGACTCCACTTACCTGGCATGAAACCCGAATCAAAAGGTTGGTATAATTGTAAGTGCCTGCTTTTAAGCATCTTAACTAGCATTTAAGTACTTTTTAATGGTGCTAATTACCTGCCCGCCGTTGCTGTCGGGTCTGATATCCGAAGCGACCTGACAATTGAGAAACTTATACTGAGTCGGGATACTGACCCACTGTCAATCATCATCATCATCATAGGCGGTCCCTCGAAACGAGGATGACTTGCTTCCATGTCAAAAAAGGATGAGTTCACAAGTGTTTCAATGAAGGATCTGAACTACATCCTGAGGGGTGGAAGATGCCTGTGCGTGGATTTTTTTAACGTGTGGTGGCTGTTGCACACCAGCCACCACACGGGCTTGACAGAGCTAGGTCTTGGTCCAGTGGCAAGGGTTAACCAAGACGACTGGAGACCAGCTCTGCTGCATGGACCTAGTGTGCACACATATCGCAGTGTGGGCTGGCCCGTGCTGCCCCTGGGCCCCTGGCCCCGACCTCACGCCTCCCCTGGGCCCCGATCATGTCCCTCTACAGTCTCTCTCCGCTCCTGCTGTGTCTGCCCACAATCAGGGCCATGTTGACAGCGGGCCCTCCTCCAAACCCGCACTCACAGGGCTGGGAAGATTCCGGCCAGTATGGAAGGCTATCTCCAGAAAGTGTCAGCACCTTCATCAGAAAAATTGGGAACTGGAGGAAAAACATGAATTTGTTTTTCTTGTTTTACAGAAAGATGCACTGCATTAAACCTTACCTTGCACAGAGAATACTTGGAGAATAGACAACATTGCTCGATCCTGGCCATCACTCAAGTGACAGCTCCACAGTAAAACCATTCAGTCAGGAGAACTTTGATACACCAGAACTGATGATGATCAACAGTATCAAACATCCCTCAAAGCCAAAGTTTCAGAGTTCCGGCCCTGACAGATTGCCTATTCCAGCAGGTGCAGAAACGTTTAGCAGTTACTCGGGTTCTAAAAGCAGGGACTTTTACAGTTGGTACGTCCACATCGGAGGGAGAAGCCATTGTGGTGAATTTTGTGCGAAAGGCTTCAATCTTTCATCAAGTCTCGTAACACTGGCACATCCACACAGGGGAGGGGCCGTTAAACACTGAAGCGCGTGAGAAGGGTCTCAAACCGTTGTACGACCTCCTGATTCGTTGGTGCAGCTATTCAGGCAAGAGGAATTTCAGCTGGGAGGTTTTGGACAAAGCCTTAGTGCAGTTGTTGTGCCTGCTGTAACAGCGGGGCAGCGACATGGGGGAGAAGCCGTTCAAGTGTCATGTGTGTGGCTGGGCCTTTTCACAGGCATCGGGCCTGGTGAACCACCTGCGCATCCACACGGGTGAAAAGCCGTTCAGGTGTGAAGTGTGCGAGAAGTCCTTTACACAATCGTCGACTCTCCTGCAACACCAGCGCATCCACACGGGCGAGAAGCCGTTCCGGTGTGAGCTTTGTGAGAGAGCCTTCACACGATCATCCTGCCTTGTGGAGCACCGGCGCGCCCACACGGGCGAGAAGCCGTTCCGGTGTGAGGTGTGCGCGAAGGCTTTTGCAAAGTCCTCCACCCTCCTGGTGCACCAACGCACCCACACCGGGGAGAAACCGTTCGGGTGTGAGGTTTGTGGCAAAGCCTTCGCAGAGGCGGTGTTGCTCTTGAAACACCAGCGCATTCACCAGCGCAGCCACCAGCACGCCCAGGGGCGCCCGCAGATGGGGGAGAAAGCGTTGCGGTGCGAGGTTTGTGGCAAAGCCTTTGTGAGCCCGTCGAGCCTGCGGGTGCACCAGCGCACCCACACGGGGGAGAAACCGTTCCGGTGTGAAGCGTGCGACAAAGCCTTTGCGCAGTCGTCGAGCCTGAGGGTGCACCAGCGCATTCACACGGGGGAGAAACCGTTCGCGTGTCATGTGTGCGACAAAGCTTACACCCAGTTGGTGCACCTCCAGCAACACCAGCTCGCCCACTCTGGGGAGAAGCCGTTCAAGTGTGAGGTTTGCAGCAGAGCTTTCTTCAACTCCTCCTACCTCCTGGTGCACCAGCGCACCCACACAGGGGAGAAACCGTTCCGATGTGAAACGTGCCAGAAAGCGTTCCTGAACGCTTCCAGCCTGCGGGTGCACCGGCGCGCACACACCGGGGAGAAACCGTTCGGCTGTGAGGTTTGCGACAAGGCCTTCATGAATTCCTCGAGTCTCAGGGTGCACCAGCGTACGCACACGGGGGAGAAACCGTTCAGGTGTGAGGTCTGCGACAAAGCCTTTACTCAGTCCTCGAATCTCCGGGCACACCGCCGTACTCACGCACCTTTTTGTGTTTGAAGTTCGTGACACAACTTTCACTCCGTCAGCACCTTCTGCCGCTCCAGCTCAGCCACCCAGAGCCAAGGCTGTTCAGGTGTGAGATTTGCAACAGTGGCTTATGCTCTCCGTACCTCTTAAGCGCACCCACACAATCTCAAAACCTCTCTGTGACTCTGGTAGAACGGCTTCATCAATTGCTTCCATCGCAATACACTGGCGAATCTACCAGACCAGAAACAAAGAAACATAGAAATTTACAGCGCAGAAGGTGGCCATTTCGTCCCATTGTGTCCGCGCCGGCCGACAAAGAGCCACGCGGCCCTTGGTCAGCAGCCCTGAAGGTTACATATAAACCAATGAACAGTGACGGAAAGACAAAGAGCACCCAGCCCAACCAGTCCTCCTCACACAACTGCGACACCCCTTATACTGAAACATGCTACACTCCACCTCAACCGGAGCCATGTGATCTCCTGGGAAACATTCTAGTCCTGCGACTGTCAGTATTGACCCCTTCTTTCACCATCCACATTGGGCCAGGCACCAAAGGAAGTGCTTCAACTGCACAGAGCGTCAGAGAGTTGTCTATAATTATTATTCCCCCCCCCCCCCCCCTGCCCCTGCACACAGGCGGTTCTTGTGAGAAATTTCAGAGAGTGTCTCCAACCTCTCCCACCTTCAGTGCCTCCACATGGGTGAGAAACTGTGGAGGTGCAACATTTACAACACGTGAACATGATACACCAGTACATCCACAAAGCGAAGCAACTATTCCAGACTCTCATCCCTCCTGCAGGAGCATTGTGTCCGCACAGACTGAGAACCCTTCCTGTGCAGCATCTGTACAAGTGATTCACACACTCTGAGTTTGGGCAAGAAACTGATCAAATCTTCCACGGGTCGGAAAGGCTTCAAATGCTGATCCACCAATCGGATGGAGTATAAAAGCAGGGAAGTCTTGCTACAGTTATACAGGGTATTGGTGAGGCCACACCTGGAATACTGCGTACAGTTTTGGTTTCCATATTTAAGAAAGGATATACTGTTTGGAGGCAGTTCAGAGAAGGTTCACTCGGTTGATTCCAGGGATGAGGGGGTTGACTTATGAGGAAAGGTTGAGTAGGTTTGGCCTCTACTCATTGGAATTCAGAAGAATGAGAGGTGATCTTATCAAAACGCATAAGATTATGAGGGGGCTTGACAAGGTGATGCAGAGAGGATGTTTCCACTGATAAGGGGAGACTAGAACTAGGGGGCATGATCTTAGAATAAGGGGCCTCCCATTTACAACTGCGATGAGGAGGAATTTCTTCTCTGAGGGTTGTAAATCTGTGTAATTCACTGTCTCAGAGATCTGTGGAAGCTGAGACATTGAATAAATTTAAGACAGAGCTGGGGAGCGGGCAGGGAAGTGAACCTGAATCCATGATCAGATCAGCCATGATCGTATTAAATGGTGGAGCAGGCTCGCGGGGCCGTATGGCCTACTCCTCCTATTTCTTATGTGTCGGAAAGGCTTCAACTATTTTAGTTGTATCAGTAATCAAGTGCCCCCTGATTAAAGGGGGGTCACACTCCAAAATCTTTTCAAGTGCCCCTCTGGCTTGTTTTTTTTGAGGTCACTAAAAACACAAATTATACAAGTGCCCCCTGGCTAAAAGGGGGGAGGGGGCACTAAAACCGACAACTTAAACAAATTAAACTTTAGACTTTAAGATCAAATTAAAATTGGTTGCCGGGGGTGATGATGCACTCCAGTCCCTCCGGCGCCCACTTCTCGCGGAAGGCCGCAAGCGTGCCGGTGGACACCGCGTGCTCCATCTCCAGGGACACCCTGGCTTGGATGTAACCATGGAAGAGAGGCAGGCAGTCGGGCTGAACGACTCCCTTGATCACCCGCTGCCTGGACCGGCTGATGGCCCCCTTGGCCATGCCCAGGAGCAGTCCTACGAGGAGGCTTTCCGACCTGCCCGCTCCCCTCCGCACAGGGTGCCCAAAGATCAGGAGTATGGGACTGAAGTCGGAAAGGCTTCAACTGCTGATCCACCAGCACACGCATGTGGGGGAGAGTCTATTCCAGTGACAGTAGTAGGGGTACATCAATTGGTCTTTGCACCTCTGGCCAGGGAGTGGGCGTGGGAAGTAGCCGGGATTCCAGTTCCTAATCGCTGTCCAGTGACCCCCTCTGGAAAATGAGCTTGTATAGGCGGGGAAGGACAAGATCTGGCTCAGCTAGATCCCCTGCCCCCACCTCCTTCTCCCTCATCAGTCAAAGAAACAGCTGACAATCCCGGACTGGGTTCACACACTGAAGATTATTGACCATTTGAGCAAAGTACCAGAGGGCAGCCTGTGTCCACAGCCAATACCTTCAGGATAGGAGGGAATGGGAGATGAGGGCTCGAACCCTTTGAGGCCATGTGTATCCAGGGGAAGCTTTCAGAGTGCTGGGCTCCCATCACTCACTGCAGCTCAGCAAAGCCAAGAGGGAGCAATGATCAGAGACAAGGTACTGGGAGGGAAGGAAGATCAGAGGTCTTTGCTCCCATAGAGTGCAGTCCTGTGTGCAGGACATCCATCCAGAGGTATATGAAGGGGGATGAGATCATTTAGGATTAAACTCCCCAGGTAGTTTCCCATCTATCATCTGCAGTTGTGCAGCATATGCCTGAATTTCCAACATATGTTGCTGGAAGGTGGGATCCCTCAGCACGAACTAGTAGAATTCTACATGTACTGTGTTGAATCAAGGTTTTGTGGTGGGGAATTACAGTCAGACCACCTATGTAAAGAAATGTTTTTGAATTACCCTTTTTATAAGGTTTATGGTCCAGCCTATAGATCTATTTCCACCTGGGTGACATTGTGTGGTAACACTTCAGACAGTGTTTGGAAGTTTGCAGACAGAACCGTTGTCTGTACAGGCTGAGTCACCATGGATTATCCTTTGACAAAAGGTGTACTTTAATGGAGGTGAAGAATGCTCCTTGAAGAACCTATCCTTTACCACAAAGGAAATGAAGTCTATCTCCTGGGCGCAAACCCCCGTTTCCTGAGTGCCAGAGTTGGCTCAGTCGGGTACACTCTCGCTACAAAGTCAGGTTGTGGGTTCAAGCCCCACTCCAGAGACTTCAGCACAATCCAGGATGACACTTCTGTGCTGTGCTGAGGGAGTGCTGTACTGTCAAGTGCCGTTTTTCAGATGAGACATTAACTCGAAGTATTATCTGCCCTCTTCAGGCACTATTCAAAGAAGAGTAGGGAACTTCTCCCCGGTGTCCTGGCCAATATTTATCCCTCAACCAACATTAATAAAAACCGATTATCTCATCATTATCTCATTGCTGTTTGTGGGACCTTGCTGCTCGCAAATCAGCTGCTGCGTTTCCCACATTTCATCAGTGACTACGCTTCAAAAGTACTTCATTGGCTGTAAAGCACTTTTGAATGTCTTGAGGTCATGAAAGGCACTGTATAAATGCGAGTTTTTGTTACTGTGCGATTTAGTATCCAATACATAACAATGCTCCAAGTCATTGCTTAACTGAATATTGGGCAGTAAAGGCGCTCCCCAGATCAGGGGGAACACGAGGTCTTATGGGATTGTCTGATAGCACTAAACTTAAGAAAATGTCTACTATAGTCCTGTGAAATTTGTAACCGTCCAGTTAGCCACGTGAGTTCCACTGACGACACCTTGCACTTTTGGGAGTCAGCCACTCGGGTGGTGGGGAGAGGGAGGAAATGAACAGCCGCCTTTTGTTGCTGATCATTGTCCTTGGCAACAGTCATAGGGGCCGAAATTGCCCCGGATAATTTGAATTGAGTGACGGATTACCGCCGCTGGTGATGGGACGGGGAATAGAGACAAATTGCCCACTTTTTGTCTTTCGAAACCAATGGCGCAGTGTTGGGGTGGCAGCGAGTCGGGGCAGAAGGTGGACCACTGATGATGTCAGCGCGACGCGGGCGTGCCTCCCGTTCATGTAAGGGCAAGGGCGCTGCGAGGGGAGGGCTCCGGCCGGGCCAGCGGCACGGCACCCAACAGGCGGTGCCGGGCTGCCTGTTGCCGGCCCGGCTGAACCGGTGGCTGCCATTGTTGCGCCGACTGCAGAGTCGGCCGACAATGAAATTAAAATTTACGGGCGGACGTGCCGTCCAGCCATCGGCAGCTTCTGCCACAGTCTGTGCTGTACATTCAGTGTAATTCTTTGAGTATAATACACTAATGGTTGACCGAATTGAGGGGCAATTTCCGTCACGGGGTGGAAAGGGCTCGCCGCCGGTCGGTAAGGAGTCGGTGTGTGCCCGACAACGGGTTGTAGTGCCGACGGAGCCGAAACACGTTTCCGCTGCCCCCGACCTGGGGGTAATTCCGCATGGGTCGGACAATCCGATTGCCCCCAGTCGGAAAGGCCTTACCGCCCTGTTACCGCCCCTAGGAGGCGGTAACGGGCATAAAAGAAGGGGGCATTTCCCCCCTGCCCCCCCCCCCCCAAACTCCTTGGCCTTGACAAACATTGTAACATTGGCCTGACACATAAATAGCAGTGCACTTCAAATTGGCTGATCTAAGAGAGATCCCCTGAGACAACCTGAAAGGAGCCAGTACAACGTTCACTGCTGCAGTCGTGGAGTCGGTTTGGAACTCGGCCTGCAAGCTATGGCTAAACTCTGTGACTGCCTCTATGGTGAAGCGTAAGCTCTTCCGCCATGTTCCATGTTACTGCAGCATGGCCGACACACACACACACACACACACATCCTTGGACACCACAAGTGCGCTGAGCCCTGAAAATACTGGGCGGCTCAATTTGGGCACATGGTCTCTGCTGGCCATTTTGCACCTCTCCCTGCATTCAACCAGTGTGGCACAGGAACAGAAAACACTGAGATCTGTGCACAGTCACACTTCACCTTCAAAACTAATATGGCATCGAGGCTTTCAAACAGCTTCTTGGTTTATTTCAGATTTGAAACTGTCCCTTCTTGTGAGATTTTCCAACAGCCGCTGCCCTCCCCCTCCTGTCGACTGCCATTCAATTGGATCACAGCAGATCTGTAAGTTAACTCCATCTACCCGCCTTGGTTTCATAGCCCTAATAACCTTGCCCAATGGGATTGGACATTTTCAACTGACTCCCCGTTTCAACAGCTTTCTGTGGAGAGAGTTCCAATTTACTACTAACTTTTGTATGAAGAAGCGCTCCCAGACATCACCTGTGAACAGCCTAGCTCTAATCTGAAGGCTCTGGACTCCCCCATCAGAAGAAATAGTTTAACTCTAACTACCCTATCAACTCCTTTTAATCATCTTAAACACCTCAATTAGGTCAACCATTAATCGACTATACTCAGAATTACAGTGAATTTACAGAACAGAAACAGGCCATTCGACCCAACTGGTCTTTGCGGTGTTTATGCTCCACACGAGCTTCCTCCAACCAGTCTTCATCTAACCATATCTGCATATCCTTCTATTCCTTTCTCCCACATGCGCTTATCTAGCTGCCCCTTTAAGGTATCTTTGCTATTTGCCTCAACTACTCCATGTGGTAGCGAGTTCCACATTCTCACCACTCTCTGGGTAAAGTATCTCCTGAATTCCCTATTAGATTTATAAGTGACTATCTGATATTTATGACCCCTAATTTTGGACTCCCCCACAAGTGGAAACACCTTCACTGTTACTAGAGAAAAAGTACGAGGCAAACTAATGGGACTTAAGGTGGACAAGTCTCCTGGACCTGATGGCCTGCATCCTAGGGTCTTAAAAGAAGTGGCTGCAGAGATAGAGGTTATAATCTACCAAAATTCCCTGGATTCGGGAGAGCTCCCAGCGGATTGGAAAACCGCAAATGTAACGCCCCTATTCAAGAAAGGAGGGAGACAGAAAGCAGGAAACTATGGACCAATTAGCCTGACACCTGTCATTGGGAAAATGCTGGAGTCCATTATTAAGGAAGTAGTAGCAGGACATTTAGAAAATCATATTGCAGTCAAGTAGAGTCAACATGGTTTTATGAAAGGGAAATCATGTTCAACAAATTTGCTGGAGTTCTGTGAGGATGTAACAAACAGGCTGGATAAAGGGGAACCAGTGGATGTGGTGTATTTGGATTTCCAGAAGGCATTCTATAAGGTGCCATATAAAAGGTTCCGCAGTAGGTCTAGCTCATCGTTCCACATCGTAGCCTGCTGTGCCCTGCACAATTTCACCATACAAATAAGAATTGGACATTCTTAGGAAGGTGGCCCTAGCTACTTTGAAAGAGAACTATATGGCGTAGGGCTTCAGAATGACCCATCACTCGGAGAACTCCTCAGTAACTGCTGCAAGGGCATCAGCACATCTGGTCACTGCAAAATTATTTTGTGTTTAATATAGTCTAGATTTAACACCACTGCCTTAACTCCTTCTCCCCCACCTTCAAATAAAAAATCAATCCTTCAATCCAGTACCCATCCAACAATATGACAACATGTCAGATCTCTCTGGCCCAAATGACCATGCTGATAATCATCACCTGATTGAATAAATCAGGCCAAATAATTGCACCCTTCCCTGTATGACTCTAATCTCAATGAATAACAAAGTGCACACAAGTGCAATTCTTTTTTAAAGAACAAATTCCAATGTGAGCACAAGCCAACCTATTCTTTCCTAACATGCTTCCTCTGGGTTGCTAAACGTGCCTTTCTTTCTCCGATTCTAGTGCTTTTCCTAAATGCAACCTGAGACCTAGTATTGCGAGGTGATTGGCTCCTCTTGTGCTGCAAAAGGGAGAGAGAGGACTGAGGTCCCCATCCTCGGGGCAGATTGTCCCTGGCAGGGAGCAGCTGCTGGCTGTCCCGCTGGAACTTGTGCATGGGCAGATTGATGGTACCTACTATGTCCCACTGGCATGGTGCTCTGAGGAGGAAGGTTGGAGGCCTAGCTACTATCCTGAGAGACAGTAGTGTCCAGCCATTGGCACTCCACTGGGCCCTGGATCTGTATCCCCACTAATTAGCAGAATAGCTGGTGTAATGGCAGCTATAAGTCCTGAAAGCCTGGTCAGACAGTAGCATGCAGAGTGAGCGCCATGGTTCGCAAGCTATTATGCAAGGTACTGTCTATTTTGTCCCCATTTGCCACAAGGGCAGCATTTGATGCTTCTGTGACGGCATCGACTGGTCCCTGGCTACTACTGAGTGTTAGTTAAGTGTCAGCTGTGGCTCAGTGGGTAGCACACTCACCTCTGAGTCAGAAAGTTGTGGGTTCAAGTCCCAGTCCCGGGACTTGAGCACATAAATCTAAGCTGACACTCCAGTGCAGTGCTGAAGGAGTGCTGCACTGTCGGAGGTGCCGTCTTTCAGATGAGTTGTTGCACTGAGGCCCCCTTCTGCCCTCTCAAGTGGATCCCATGGCACTATTTAAAACAAAAACAGGGGAGTTACCCCAAGTGTCCTGGTCAATATCTATCCCTCAACCAATATAACAAAAACAGATTATCACATTGCTGTTTGTGGGAGCTTGCTGTGCACAAATTGACGGCCGTGTTTCCCACATTACAACAGAGATTATACTCAAAGTACTTCATTGGCTGTAAAGCGCTTTGAGAGGGCCGGTGATCATGAAAGGCGCTATAGAAATGCAAGTCTATTTTTCTTTTACTGAGCAGAGGAGGATGGATGCTGCAGGTTCTAATGATTCCAATTTAGCCAGACAACAACAGTTCAGGAGCTGGGCCAGCATGGAATTAGTAGGAAAGTGGAAGTAATGTTGGGCAGAGAGAGCAAGAACAGTATGGGTGCAGTAGAAAAGTCGGGTAGCGGTGGGCCAAAGAGAAAGAAAGAAAGATGGAGAGAAGAAATATTAGTTTTTGCAGCATCTCAAAGAAAATGGGAAACAAAAGTGCAAGGCAAGCATAGACGATGGCCCTGCAGTGGAGAAGCTGAGACTAATGGGTCCGACTGGTGTTAAGGTTACCCTATATCATCCTCCGCCTGCTCCACGACGACATGCAGGCCGTGATCCTTGCTAACGGATCCATCACAGACCCAATCCACATCCGGACCGGGGTCAAACAGGGCTGTGTCATCGCCCCAACCCTCTTCTCAATCTCCCTCGCTGCCATGCTCCACCTCACACTCAACAAATTCCCCGTTGGAGTGGAACTAAACGACAGAACCAGTGGGAACCTGTTCAACCTTCGTCGTCTCCAGGCCAGATCCAAGACCACCCCAACCTCTGTCGTCGAGCTACAGTACGCGGACGACGCCTGCGTCTGTGCACACAGAGGCTGAACTCCAGGATATAGTCAATGTATTTAACGAGGCGTATGAAAGCATAGGCCTTACGCTAAACATCAGTAAGACAAAGGTCCTCCATCAGCCTGTTCTCGCCGCACAGCATTGCCCCCTCAGACATCAAGATCCACTGCGCGGCCCTGGACAACGTGGACCACTTCCCTTATCTCGGAAGTCTCCTATCAACAAGAGCAGGCATTGATGATGAGATCCAACACCGCCTCCAGTGTGCCAGTGCAGCCTTCGGCCGTCTGAGGAAAAGAGTTTGAGGACCAGGCCCTCAAAACTGTCACCAAGCTCATGGTCTACAGGGCCATCGTAATACCCACCCTCCTGTATGGCTCAAAGACGTGGACCATGGACAGTAGACACCTCAAGTCACTGGAGAAATACCACCAACGATGTCTCTGCAAGATCCTACAAATCCCCTGGGAGGACAGACACACCAACATTAGCATCCTCGTCCAGGCCAACATCCCCAGCATTGAAGCAACTGACCATACTCGATCAGCTCCGCTGGGCAGGCCAGACAAGAGACACCCAAAGCAAGCGCTCTACTCGGAACTCATCCACGGCAAACGAGCCAAAGGTGGGCAGAGGAAACATTACAAGGACACCCTTAAAGCCTCCCTGATAAAGTGCGACATCCCCACTGATACCTGGGATTCCCTGGCCAAAGACTGCCCTAAGTGGAGGAAGTGCATCCGGGATGGCGCTGAGCTCCTCGAGTATCGTCGCTGAGAGCATGCAGAAAACAAGCGCAGGCAGCGGAAGGAGCGTGCGGCAAATCAGGCTCCCCGCCCAACCTTCCCTTCAATCACTGTCTGTCCCACCTGTGACAGAGACTGTGGTTCTCGTATTGGACTGTACAGCCACCTAAGAACTCGTGCTAAGAGTGGAAACAAGTCTTCCTCGATTCCGAGGGACTGCCTATGATGATGATATCACTCAGGTTCTTTCAAATCATGAAATGTCCCACAAAGAACAGCTCCTCAGGCAACAATGACTCAGTGGCAGGCTATCTCTCCTGGGGTACCAATGATCTCATGGCAGACTATCTCCCCTGGGATTAACCCAGTGATAAGTGGCCTTACCAAGTGTAGTGAAGACCAATTGACAGTCTGCATCTCCTACTGGTATCAAAAGCCCAATGCCTGTTGGGCTCTCCATGGGAACCAGTGACCCACTGTTCGATGGAATTTCCTGGGATACCATTGGCCATTGTGGTTCATGACATCAATACTCAGTCAATACCAATGAACTTGGAAACAGCCAGTCTGAATGCAGCAATTTTGCTTCCAATCAATGACATCTAGCATGTGAATAGGGCAGGAACTTTAAAGCAAAGAGCTGGGGGAAAATGAGGGAGAGAGAAAACACACAACTATAGACCAGTTAGCTTGACATTAATAGTAGGAAAAATGTTAGAATCTATTATTAGGGACATACTAACAACTCACATAGAAAATCATAATATGATTTGGCAGAGTCAACAAGGAGTTATGAAAGGGAAATCTAGGAAGAGTTTTTTGAGGTTGTAACTAGCAGGGTAGATAAGGGGGAACCAGTTGATGTAGTGTTTTGGGATTTTCAGAAAGCATTCGATAAGGTGCCACACAAGAGGTTATTACACAAAACTATGAGTTCATGGGATTGGGAATAATATATTAGTATGGGAACCTGCTGATCTTCACTGCACACGCCTTTCCCAATGGTGCGCCTGTGATCTCGGATCAGACCCGACCCACAGAGGCGGGTGACCCAACTAAAGCAATTATTGGCTTGTTGATAGACCTATAATAATGGTTTTAACCTTACCTTTTAACTTTAACTGCTTACCCATGTGGTCCATGCTGCTTGTGGACCACATCTGTTAACCTGAGGTGGGAGTTGAATGGCCATTGAATCAACTGATTAGTTGACAGCTTGAAATGTACTATAAATCTCACATTTCACAGCTGTTCACTTTCCAAGCGGAGAAGCTGCTGCTTACTCCATTTGGAAGACAGATTGAGCTTTATGCAGGCTGCAAGTATTTGGAACAATCTCCATCCAGTGTCACCTCATTGGAACAACCTCTCACCATTGACAGATCACCTCTGTCATCTCAAGTTCACCTGCCATCTATGCCATCAGCATGGATACAATTTATACTGTTTCACCTTGGTCCTCGGCATCTGACCACGATCATCCCCAACACCAGCAGCACCAGGCACACCAGCAGCACCAACAACAACCAACCTTCTCTGCAATCTCCTGATGCTGCACAGGACAAAGAGCATCCGCACCCAAGCACATTGCTGCTCGGGAGACCAGGGATGGCCTCACCATAGCCAGATTTACTTCACTTGACACTACACCCTACTGCCACATGATGCACCAGGTTGGCATCACCCCACACCAACACCATAAAGCATCCTTACAATGTCCAAGCCATTCCTGTCACACTCATCGCTATTTCGAGGGGTACCGTTATGTCTCACCATTCACTGCAACTCACTTCCAAAGGTAAACACACATCTGTCCAAGAATGCAGTGTTGAAAATAAAGATTTCAATGTTTGACAGAACATTACCAGAAACTTTACATGAACATTGGATAAAACACTCAAGGGCTACCCTTGTGTGTTGTTAGTTGCTAAGCTTGCACTAGGGTGAGTTTAAGGGAGGGCTAGTGAGATGGGGTTGGGACAATATAGATAGAGGGGGATGGGTGGAGGTACACGGTAAGTTGGTTTGAGTAAGGATGTGCAGGAGTAGGGTAGGGAAGGCAGGGTGATGAGAGGCACAGCAGGATGAAGGTGAGTGTGACTTTGTACTCGCGTTTCCTGATCTAGTGAGATCATTGAAAGGTTTGCGCCACTGCACCCAGGTCCTCCTGATGACATCCCTGCTTGTGACCTCCTCTGCAATGTGCAACTAGGTTGTCCTGGTCTCCTGAGGAGGTCTCTTCCACCATCAGAAGGCAAGAGGACCTCCCTGCATCTATGGGAGAACATGGGTGCAGCCCTGCATTGCTTTGCTGTGATTGTCAGTATTTGCAGCTCTTCAATGCTGTGGAACACTGACAGCACAAACATCAAAAGTGAGGTGGCCAGGGTCCCTGTAAGGAAGCCGGCTCAAGACGCATCGTGAATGATGTCACCAGACTGTTCAAGGCGACGGCTCACCACCACCTTCCCAAGGGCAATTAGGGATGGGCAATAAATGCCGGCCATGACAGCAACATCCACATCCCGGAACGAATTTTAAAAAAGACACGCTCCGTCTAATTGGGCAGGGAAAGGCACTGGCCAGGCTTAACAAGCCCCATTGAGGTCAATTCATTTTAGGCAACGGAAGGGAGCCAGCAGCACCGGAGCCACTGAGCTGAACAAAATCTAGGCCGACTGGCCGAACGTCCTTCTGTGCTGTAAATTTCTATCAATCTATGAAATGTGCTGGAAGGGAGGAAACTTGATGCGGCAGGGTTTAACAGCCTGCAGTAACTTAAAGTGGCAGCAGCTTCCGGGAAGGAAAGCAGGTAAGTGAATTCTCTTGCAGCTTTCAGCAGCGTATAAACCTCCACTGGATACTTAACAGACTTGTTTTGCCTTCCGCAAGAGATTCAGAAGCATTTCAGGTGCCCAGGGACTTCATAGCAGTTGCTTCACCACCAGCTCTGGCCAATCTCCGGATGGGAAAAAGACCAGACAAAGCATCGAGCTCATAACTTCAGATACTGACTGGAGCTGCGAATGGGACAGATGAGAATATGCAGGGAACACTTGCCAGTTGGGAGGCGTTGCGACGAGAGCCATGTTGAGAGATGTGCCACCTCCCTCCCATCCAGCACTGCAGTGCCAGAAAAAGATCAGCATTTGATCAGGGCAAGCTAATACTTCCTTTATTTGATTTGGCATCATGATTTTCCGTTCACTACTCAGCTCATCAATGGAACGCTAAACTAGTGTGCACAGCATAGAGATCCACGGTGTCCTGGCCAACATTTATCGCCCAACCAACACCACCATAAACATTATCTGAACATTTATCCCATTGTTGTTTGTCATCATCATCATAGGCAGTCCCTTGAAATTGAGGAAGACTTGCTTCCACTCTAAAACTGAGTTCTCGGGTGACTGAATAGTGCAATACGGGAATTACAGTATCTGTCACAGGTGGGACAGACAGTCGTTGAAGGAAAGGATGGGTGGGACAGGTTTGCCGCACGCTCCTTCCGCTGTCTGCGCTTGTTCTCTGCGACGAGACTCGAGATGCTCAGTGCCCTCCCATAAGCTCTTCCTCCACTTAGGGCGGTCTTCGACCAGGGACTCCCTGGTGTCAGTGGGGATGTTGAACTTTGTCAAGGAGGCTTTGAGGGTGTCCTTGAAACATTTCCTCTGCCCACCTGGGGCTCACTTGCCATGTAGGAATTCAGAGTTGAGTGCTTGCTTTGGGAGTTTTGTGTCGGGCATGCGGACAATGTGGCCCGCCCAACGGAGCTGGTCGAGTGTGGTCAGTGCTTCAATGCTGGGGATGTTGGCCTGGTTGAGGACACTGACGTTGGTGCATCTATCCTCCCAATAGATTTGCAGGATCTTGCGGGGCAGCATTTGTGGTGTCTACTGTATATGGTCCACATCTCTGAGCCATATAGGAGGGCGGGTATCACTACAGCCCTGTGGACCATAAACTTGGTGCCAGATTTGAGGTCCTGGTCTTCGAACACACTCTTCCTCAGGCGACTGAAGGCTGCGCTGGCACACTGGAGGCAGTGTTGGACCTCATCATCGATGTCTGCCCTTGCTGATAGTAGGCTCCTGAGGTATGGAAAGTGGTCCATGTTGTCCAAGGCCATGCCATGGATTTTACTGAACGGGGGACAGTGCTATGCGGCGGGGTCAGGTTGGTGGAGGACCTTTGTCTTACAGATGTTTAGTGTAAGGCCCATGCTTTCGTACGCTTCGGTGAAGGTGTTGACGATGGCTTGGAGTTCAGCCTCTGCGCAGACACGAGTGTCGTCCGCGTATTGTAGTTTGATGACAGAGGCTCAGAGACCATGTACAGTAGACACCTCAAATCGCTGGAGAAATACCACCAACGCTGTCTCCGCAAGATCCTGCAAATCCCCTGGGAGGATAGATGCACCAACATCAGTGTTCTCGATCAGGCCAACATCCCCAGCATCGAAGCACTGACCACACTTGACCAGCTCCGTTGGGCGGGCCACATTGTCTGCATGCCCGACATACGACTCCCAAAGCAAGCGCTCTATTCGGAACTCCTACAGGCAAGCGATCCCCAGGTGGGCAGGCGAAACATTTCAAGGACACCCTCAAAGCCTCCCTGATAAAGAGCAACATCCCCACCGACACCTGGAAATCCCTGGTCAAAAACCACCCTAAGTGGAGAAAGAGTATCTGGGAGGGTGCTGAGCACCTCGAGTCTCGTCGCCAAGAGCGTGCAGAGAACAAGCGCAGGCAGCGGAAGGAGCGTGCGGCAAACCAGACTCCCCACCCACCCTTTCCTTCAACCACTGTCTGCCCCACCTGTGACAGAGACTGTAATTCCCGTATTGGACTGTATAGTCACCTGAGAACTCACTTTTAGAGTGGAAGCAAGTCTTCCTCGATTTCGAGGGACTGTCTGTGATGATGCTCCATTTGGAACTCCTCTTTCACTTCAATCAATATGACAGATAGAGAATTTCCCATAGAGAAACCTAAGGATCCAGAAATTGAGTCGCATAGCTTTTCAAGCTCTGCGCGGCCTCCAAAGACTCCAAATTGGCAGACTGGAAGTGCACCAACCACTATATTGGGCAAGGACAAACAAGAAGTGTCCTTTACATACCCTTGACACTTTTCCAGGTCCCCGCTGCAGTAATGGTTTGCCCCGAGGCAGCCATGACCATTGCTGGCTGCATTCTGCGAAACCAACCCTGCAAAAAAAAGTTAAGTAACTTGCATTTAAACCACCCTTCCAATCGCCACTGCTCCCTGCCTTGAAATTCCTGACCTCCTGGCCCCAACCTCCATGCTCTCTGACCTCCGATCTTCCCCCTCCCTCCGGTCCCGACCTCTGCCCACCGATCATCCCCCACCACAACTATTCACTCCCTCGAGGCCTGCGTCGTTGGCATCGGCCAAACTTTCAGCACTTGCCTGCGTGGCCTCCTGAAATACCATCTCTATGTGAATGAGGTCTGAGGCCCAATATCCGCACCTCCTTGGACCCTACCATTCGTGCTTGGGAGGGGAATTACCCTGCGCACGAGTGGGGGTGTGCAAATTTTAGGCCGCTTTGTTACGTTGCTGTCGGTGTGGGTCAAAATGTTCAAGTGACTAGAGTCCATCAGTCTGGCAGTTTGAAGTCAACCTCCGTATCTCCCCAGTCAAGCAAAAATGAAGAAAGTGTCGGTAAGGTTGAGAAATCAACAAATCTGCTGAAGGGTCGAAGCTCCTTTCAACTGAGCACTTTCATCAGGACCAGCTGATCCCTGCAAGCCATAACCACTGTTACTCCAATGTGTGTTATAGTATGAATAGTAGTGATGGGAATTTGCATATATGATGTCACCTCATCATTACCATTTGCCTTGCATGGCAACGCTGCAAAACGGGCAGGCGGGAATAGTGTCCATCCTATATCCCGCCGAAATTTTGCTGAGGGCAAAACAGGGCAGCAACCTCGTGTAAGCAAGTCCACCTCAAAATCCGATTCTGGGAATGGCCCATGCTGCTATTATCCTCCGTTCTTGATAAAAATAGCTAAGAAATTTGAGGCCTGTATTTCTCTATCTTTCAAAAATGTCAATCTGTTTATGGGGTTTTGAAACAATCGCTTGGCTTCTTCATAAGATTTTCCAACTGCCCATCAATGCCCATAATTGACCTTTTTATATCCTTCCAAAGAATTACTGAGGTCCGTCTTTCTTCTTGTTGCCAGCAAGGCTATAGCAACAAACTTTGCAACATTAGGCCTGAATTTGCTGCAATGGTATGTTTAGCAGTGAAAGCCATCAATTGGACTTTTGAGCTCCCGTTCACCATAGGCAGTCCCTCGGAATCGAGGAAGACTTGCTTCCTAGCCTGAAGTGAGTTCTTTGGTGGCTGAACAGTCCAATACGAGAGTCACAGGTGAGACAGATAGTCGTTGAGGGAAGGGGTGGGCGGGACTGGTTTGCTGCATGCTCTTTCCGCTGTCTGTACTTGATTTCTGCATGCTCTCAGCATTGAGACTTGAGATGCTCAGCACCCTCCCGGATGCACTTCCTCCACTAAGGGCGGTCTTTGGCCAGGGACTGCCAGGTGTCAGTGAGGATGTCGCACCTTATCAGGGAGGCTTCGAGGGTATCCTTGTAACGTTTCCGCTGCCCACCTTTGGCTCGTTTGTCGTGAAGGAGCTCCGCATAGAGCACTTGCTTTGGGAGTCTCGTGTCAGGCATGCGAACTATGTGGCCTGCCCAGCAGAGCTGATCGTGTGTGGTCAGTGCTTCAATGTTGGGGATGTTAGCCTGGACAAGGACGCTAATGTTGGTGCGCCTGTCCTCCCAGGGGATTTGTAGGATCTTGCGGAGACACCATTGGTGATATATCTCCAGCGACTTGATGTCTACTGTACATGGTCCATGCCTCTGAGCCATACAGGAGTGTGGGTATTACTACAGCCCTGTAGACCATGAGCTTGGTGGTAGATTTGAGGTCCTGGACCATGATTCGAACACTCTTTTCCTCAGGCGGCCGAAGGCTGCACTGGTGCACTGGAGGCGATGTTGGATCTCCTCATCAATGTCTGCTTTTGTTGATAAGCGGCTCCCGAGGTATGGGAAATGGTCCACGTTGTCGAGGGCGGCACCTTGGATCTTGGGGGGCAATGCTGTGCAGCAAGGACAGGCTGGTGGAGGATCTTTGTCTTACGGATGTTTAGCGTAAGGCCCATACTTTTGTATGCCTCAGTAAATACGTTGATTATATCCTGGAGTTCAGCCTAATATTCCAGGTCCCAAACTACATGTTGAAGGGTGGAAGATGCCTGTGCGTGGATTTTTTTTTAATGCGAGGTGGCCGTTGCACACCAGCCACCACACGGGCTTGACAGAGGCCCAGTGGCTAGGTCTTGGCCCAGTGGCAAAGGTTAACCAAGACGACTGGAGACCAACTCTGCTGCACAGACCTAGTCCGCACACATATCGCAGTGTGGGCTGACCCGTACTGCCTCTGGGCCCTCGCCTCTTCTCGGCCCCGAACTCACGCCTCTCCTGGGTCCCGATCACGTCGCTCCACGATCACTCGCCGCTCCTTCGCCCCAACCTCGCCGCTCCTGCTGTACCTGCCCACGCTACAATCAGCAACCTGGACCTTGATGACGTCCAATCTAGTCGCCCTCTTTGCTGCCTTCTCCCTCCTGCAGCAGCTCGCGCTGTACCCTGCAGAGGCCTCCACGCTGCTCCAAGCCGCTGCTCGCCACTCCTTTTATGGCCCCGACCTGCCGCTGATGGTCTCTTGCATGTCGGGGCAACCATGCTGCAATGCAACTTGTGGCATAGCTCACTTCGTTAGTTCTTGGAACTTTTACTTTTAAATAATGGCACACGTCGTGAGTGCATCATTATTATTATGTATCGCTCCAATTTCAGCCTCATATCCAAATAAGCTTGGCTCAAGACTTTGGCTTTAGCTGGTTGTTAAACTCAAACTTACTTATAATGGCTGAGTTTTACAAACCTGGACCAAGGTGTATCATTTTTTTCAAAGTGGCTCATTGCTTTCTGTTTTCTGCTGACGTCTTTTTTAATTAATTATCAAGATGTTGGCAAGGCTGGCATGTATAGGCCATCCCCAGTTGCCTTGGAGAAGGTGTTCGTGGGCTTTCTAGGCCACTCTGACTCTTAACTGCCTTCTATCAGTTGGTGAGGGACTGGACTCTCACATAGGCCAGACCG
Organism: Pristiophorus japonicus; assembly: GCF_044704955.1. NCBI lineage: Eukaryota > Metazoa > Chordata > Chondrichthyes > Pristiophoridae > Pristiophorus > Pristiophorus japonicus. The sequence continues at coordinate 54,146,308 of NC_091995.1, forward strand.
GGTAAAGAGATAAAGGACATTTGTGAACCAGTTGAACTTTTACGATAATCTGAAACCTTCACTATTTTTACTCATACCAGCTTTTTAGTTCCAGATTTTTGAACTGAATTAAAATTTTCAAAGTGCCATGGTGAGATTTGAACTCACATTGTCTGAATTATTAATCCGGGCCTCTGGATACTCATTCAGTAATCTGCAATTGCTCCTTCTCACCTGCAATAACTCCAGCTGTACATCTGATTCCTGTGCTGACACCTGCTGCTGGTGTAAGGTATTTGTTGTGAAGTGGATCCCATGCAGCAATCTATTCCTCAGCCATACCTATGGAAGCACTATGGGAAGAAGCAATTATTGCTTTGGAAAGAAGAAAGACAGACTTGCATTTATATAGTGGCTTTCAATTCCACCGGACATCCCAAAGCACTTTACAGCCAATGAAGTACTCTTGGAAGTGTAGGCACTGTTGTAATGTAGGAAACGCAACAGCCGATTTGCGCACAGCAAGCTCCCACAAACAATAATGTGATAATGACCAGATAATCTGGTTTTGTTATGTTCATTGAGGGATAAATATTGGCCAAGACACCGGGGATAACTTCCCTGCCCTTCTTGAAATAGTGCCACAGGATCTTTTCCATCCACCTGAGAGAGCAGAAAGGGCCTCGGTTTAACGTTTCATCCGAAAAACGACACCTCCGACAATGCAGCAGTCCCTCAGCACTGCACTGGAGAGTCAGCCTAGATTTATGTGCTCAAGTCTCCAGAGTGGGACTTGAACCCACAACCTTCTGACTCAGAGGCGAGGGTATTACCCACTGAGCCACGGCTGACACAATCTCCAACATCCCCCTTGAAACAAATTTCACTAACCAAATCATGCTGTGATATTGTAGTAACTTTCCAATTGACATATTTGAATGAGTGAAAAATGAACTGTAGAAGGACAAGCTATCAGAATGGATACTACTAGCCATTAGGTGCAGGTTTACCACTGATTTAATTGAGTGGCAACACATGATCTTGAATACAAGTTTCCTCCAGCTGCTGACCTCCCATTTCTGTTATGGGCTTCTTTTTCAGCAGTCATTAAGATATTGGTAAAGTACTGACTGCATTAAGATATTGGTAAAGTACTGACTGCATTAAGATATTGGTAAAGTACTGACTGCATTAAGATATTGGTAAAGTACTGACTGCATCCTGAACCCTGCTATTACCATGCAGTTCGCCAGGATTCATGATCTGGGCCCATTTTCTAATCCAGACTTGGCGCTATGTGACGAGTGTGTGCCAAACTGAGGCCTAAGAATTGATGAAAATTGATCCTTGAGCTTGATCAGCATAATCAGTGCGAGCTCCCTCCATAGGCAGCTAATCTAATGATGAGTTAAGTGTCGGGCCACCCTCCTTACCGACACCAGCCCTCACCTAGGTCCCGGGAGTGGGGAACTGGAGCAGGCTACTCGGGAGGGAAATCGTGACTCCTGTGATCTGGAGGCACGCTCCTGTCTGTGATGCCTATAGAAAGGGCCTCACGAATTTAGCAGTGGGTCCAATGCCTAGATTGGGCGCAGGCAGTCTCACTGCTAAATTGGTAAACTTTGTGCCTGTTTTACGCAGCACATACCAACTTCTACCCCCTAGGTTTATTTCAGCTTCACCCTTTAGCTATGTTAACACCATTCATAGAGTATATTGTTATTTTTCTTTACAATGTGCAGTACTTCAGACTTCTCTGCATTAAATTTCATTTGCAACTGTTTTTACCAATGACATATCTTGGCCAACTCATGGTACCCCTCTCAGTACTTCCCTCCACTTCAGCATAACTCTTCCAATAAGTGCCTGTTGCTTCCTGCCCTGTAGCCAGTATCTAATCCATTCTCGGGGTTAATCATGAATCCCCACAGCTTTGATTTTAACTAATATTCTTTTGGTGTAAAACTTAATCAAAAATAGTTTGCAAGTCTAAAGTACAGCATTCCAAAGGGTTTTTTCTCAAAGAAGTTGAGGGTAATATCTTCAGCTTCTGAATCCATGTTGGCTGCTGTATACTTGGTTATTATTCCACAGGTGATCTTCAAGTTTGCTATTGATGATCAATTCCATTATTTTACACAGAATAGAAGACATTGAATCTATAGTTCCTTGTGTCTATTACAGTCCACACCACTTTAATCATCCACGTTTAAAACAGGTAGCCACTTATATCGGCCTAAAAGCACAAACCATTATTCATTTGCATTAAAGTAAATTTCAAAGTTGCCAGTTATAGCGCTGTGAGTGGACTGTTTATTTTGCGCAGAAACAGCTGTGCTTACTCACTAGTTCTTAAGGTACACTGAATGTAAGAACAAACATAAGTAAATAAGGTGCACTGAATGTAACAAAAGACCCATATTGAGGCAGAATTCATTATTTTAGATTTTCGGCAAAAGCTGCATGACTGTGCAGTAGATTTCCGCCATTAAAGACTAACCAAAGAAAAGGGAGAACTCTTTTACCTTAAAAGTGAATTTGTACCAACAGTCCATCAGCTGTAATAAATGGCCTCGATTTGAAAGCTATCTGGTAAATATAGATGTTTGGTAACAAGTGATCAAAATAAATTACAGTTGAAATTAAGATTTTCTAAATCAAGAATAAATGTTTGAACTGCATGAAAACACTTCAATCCCTTATATTAAACAGATTGCCAAAGGACTTTTCTCAAAGAAGATATAAAGGCATTTAAGATAGAAAAGGAGAGGAGATCATTGACAAACTAATCAAACTTAGAGAGGATAAAACTCCTGGACAGGATGGATTGCATCATGCATATTAAAAGAAGTTAGAGGAGAGCTAGCAGAGGCACAATTACATACATAGACTGCTGGACAGCCAATGTGATTCCTATATATAAAAAGGGAGCTAGAATAAGTCAATGCTACTATAGACCAATTAGTTTAATTAGTGTTAGGAAACATAACTCAAAGGTGTAACAGAAAAACATCAAAAATAAAAATATAATAAAGCGTAGTCAGTACAGATTCCAAAAGGGACGGTCATGTTTGCCCAACATTATTGCATTTTTTGAGGAAGTAACAGAAAGGATTGAAAAGGGGTAATGCAGTAGACGTAATATATTTGGATTTCCAAAAAGCTATTCAGTAAGATCATGGCTGAACTTTCACATCAACTCCACTTTCCTACCTTATTCCTATATCCCCTGCACCAAAATCTATTGATCTCAGTCTTGAATATACCCCTCGACTGAGGATCCACAGTTCTTTGAGTGAGAGAATTCCAAAGATTCACAGCTCTTTGAGTGAAGAAATTTCTCCTCAGTCTTAAATGGCCAACCCCTTATCCTAAGACTATGACCACTACTTCTAGACTCTCTAGCCAGGGGAAACAGCCTCTCAGCATCTACCCTGTCAAGCCCTCAAATAATGTTATACATTTTAATAAGAACACCTCTCCTTCTAAATTCCAAAGAACATAGGCCTACACAATCTCTCCTAAGAGAGCCCTCTCATTCCAGTGAACCTTTATTGCACCCCTCTAAAGCAAGTATATCCTTCCTTAGGTAAGGAAACCAAAACTGTACACAGTACTCCCAAGTGTGGTCTCACCAAAGTGCAGCAAGACTTCCTTACTTTTATACTCCAACCCCCTTGCAATAAAGGCTAACATAATATTTGTCTTCCTAGTTACTTGCTGTACCTGAATGTTAACGTTCTGTGATTCATGTTCAAGAACCCCTAAATTTCTCTGAATGCCAACATTTACTGGTGTCTCACCTTTTTAAAAAATAAAATATTCTGCGTTTCCATTCTTCCTACCAAAGTGGATAATTTCAAACTTCCCCACAATATACACCATCTGTCACCTCCTTGCCCAATCACTTAACAGGTCTAAATCCTTTTGCAGCCTCTTTGCATCCTCCTCACACCTTATTTTCCCACCTAGCTTTGTATCACCAGGAAACGTGGATATATTACACTCGCTTCCTCATCCAAGTAATTCATATAGATTGTTAACAGCTGCAGCCCAAGCATTGATCCTTGTGGAACTTCACTAGTTACACCCTGCCATCCCAAAAATGACCTGTTTATTCTCACTCTCTGTTTTCTGTCCGTTAACCAATCCTCAATCAATGCTAATATATTACCCCCAATCCCATGAGCTCTAATCTTGTGTAATAACTTCTTGTGTGGCACCTTATCGAATGACTTTTGAAAATCCAAATATACTATATCCACTGCTTCCCCTTTATCTACACTGTTAGCTACACTCACAAAGGTTTGTCAAACACTAGTTACCACGTCCTTAATGATAGATTCTAGCATTTTCTTCACGACTGATGTCAGGCTAACTGCCCTATAGTTTGCTGTTTTCTCTTTCCCTCATTTTTTGAACAGCAGGGTTACATTTGCTACCACGGGGACAGTTCTAGAATCTAGAGAATTTTGGAAGATCAAAACCAATGCATCTCTGAAGCCACCTCTTTTAAAACCTGAGGTTGTCTGCCATCAGATCCAGGGGATTTAGTGGCTTTTAGTCCCATTAATTTCTCCAGTACTTTTTCTTTACTAATATTAATTACTTTAAGTTCTTCACCCTCATTATACCCTTGTTCACCACAAATATTTTGTATCCTTTGTGCTGTGAAGTGAGACACAAAATATTTGGTAAACATCTCTAATATTTCCTTATTCCCCATTATAATTTCTCCTGTCTCTGCCTCTAAGAAACCCATGTTTACTTTTGCTAATCTCTTCCTTTTTACATACTTGTAAAAACTCGTACAATCTGTTTTTATATTTCTTGCTAGTTTATTCTCATGTTCTATTTTCTCCCTCTTTATCAATTTATTACTACTCTTTTGGCAACATTGTAAGCTTATTTTAATTTAATACTATCCTTAATTTCACTAGTTAGCCATGACATAAGTATCGACATGGGGTAGAGGTACAGAGAGATCTGGCAATACAGATACTCAAATCACAAAACTAGCGACACAGGTTAACAAAGCTATAAAACATGAAGTTCAATTCATAGAGGGATAGAATTGAAAAGTAAAGAAGTTCTGTTAAACTTGTATAGAATCTGTGTTAGACCACACTTGGAGTACTATGAACAGTTCTGATCTCAATATTATAGAAAGGATAAAGAATCACTGGAGAAGGTGCAAAAAAGATTTACGAGAACGATACCAGAACTGAGAGATTATAGCTATCAGGAAAGATTGAACAAGCTAGGGCTCTTTCCCCTAGAACAGAGAAGATTGAGGGATGGCCTGATAAAGGTCTTTAAGATTATGAAAGGGTTTGATAGGGTCGACATAGAGAAGATGTTTCCACTTGTGAACGAGACCAGTATAAGGCGCCATGAATATAAGAGAGTCACTAATAAATCCAACAGGGAATTCAGGAGGAACCACTTTACCCAGAGAGAGGTTAGAATGTGGAGCTTGCTACCACAAGGAGTTGTTGAGATGAATAGCATAGATGCATTTATGGGGAAGCTAGGCAGGCATATGACCGAGAAAAGAATAGGATATGTTGGTGGGGTTAGATGAAGAAGGGTGGGAGGAGGGTCAAACATAAGAACATAAAAACTAGGAGCAGGAGTAGACCATTTGGCCCCTCGAGCCTGCTCCGCCATTTAATAAGATCATGGCTGATCTGATCATGGACTCAGCTCCACTTCCCTGCCCGCAACCTTTTATTGCATTATCACTCAAAAATCTGTCTATCTCCGCCTTAAATATATTCAATGACCCAGCCTCCACAGCTCTCTGGGGTAGAGAATTCCATAGATTTACAACTCTCTGAGAGAAGAAATTCCTCCTCATCTCAGTTTTAAATGGACGGCCTCTTATTCTGAGACTATGCCCCCTAGATTTAGCTTCCCCTATGAGTGGAAATATTTTCTCTGCATCCAACTTGTCAAGACCCCTCATTATCTTATATGTTTCGATAAGATCACCTCTCATCCTTTTGAACTCCAATGAGTACAGGCCCAACCTACTCAACCTATCTTCATAAGTCAACCCCCTCATCTTCGAAATCAACCTATGAACCTTCTCTGAACTGCCTCCAATGCAAATATATCCTTCCTTAAATACAGAGACCAAAACTGAACACAGTACTCTACGTGTGGCCTCATCAGTACCTTGTCCAGTTGTAGCAGGACTTCTCTGCTTTTATACTCCATCCCCCTTGCAATAAAGGCCAACATTCCATTTGCCTTCCTGATTACTTGCTGTATCTGCATACTAACTTTTTGTGTTTCATGCACCAGGACCCCCAGGTCACACTGTACTGCAGCACTTTGCAATTTTTCTTCATGTCAATTATAATTTACTTTTCTATTTTTTCTGCTAAAGTGGATAACCTCACATTTTCCCACATTACAACCAATTTGCCAAATTTTTGCCCACTTACTTATCCTGTCTATATCCCTTTGCAGATCTTTTGTGTCCTTCTCACATCTTGCTTTCCCACCTATCTTTGCATCATCAGCAAACTTGGCTACATTACACTCGGTCCCTTCATCCAAGTCATTAGTATAGATTGTAAATAGTTGAGGCCTCAGCACTGATCCCTGCGGCACCCCATTAGTTACTGTTTGCCAACGGACAACTCTCTGTTTTGATAGTTAGCCAATCCTCTATCCATGCTAATATATTACCCCCAACCCCGTGAACTTTTATCTTGTGCAGTAACCTTTTATGTGGCACCTTATCGAATGCCTTATGGAAATCCAAATACACCATATCCACTGGTTCCCCCTTATCCACCCTGCTCGTTACATCCTCAAAGAACTCCAGAAAATTTGTCAAACGTGATTTCCCTTTCATAAAACCATGCTGACTGCTTGACTGAATTATGCTTTTCCAAATGTCCCACTACTGCTTCCTTAATAATGGCCTCCAGCAATTTACCAACGACAGATGTTAGGCTATCTGGACTATAGTTTCCTGCTTTCTGTCTGCCTCCTTTTTTAAATAGGGGCATTACTTTTGTGGTTTTCCAATCCACTGGGACCTTCCCAGAATCCAGGGAATTTTGGTAGACTATAACTAATGCATCCACTATCTCTGCAGCCACTTCTTTTAAGGCCCTAGGATGCAGGCCATCAGGTCCAGGGGACTTGTCCACCTTTAGTCCCATTATTTTACCAAGTACTACTTGTGATAGTAATTGTCTTTAGTTCCTCCCTCCCTATAGCTTCTTGATTATCCACTATTGGGATGTTTTTAATATCTTCTACTGTGAAGTCTGATACAAAATATTTGTTCAAAGTCTCTGCCATTTCCGTGCTCCTCATTATTAATTCCCCAGTCTCATCCTATAAGGGACCAACATTTACTTTAGCCACTCTTTTCCTTTTTATGTATATGTAGAAACTCTTACTATCTGTTTTTATATTTTGTGCTAGTTTACTTTCATAATCTACCACCTCTTTATTATTTTTTTAGTCATTCATTGCTGGCTTTTAAAAGTCTCCCAATCCTCTGGCTTCCCACTAGTCTTGGTCACTTGGAATGCCCTTGTTTTCAATTTGACACTATCTTTTATTTCCTTAGTTAGCCACGGATGGTTATCCCTTCTCTTACAGTCTTTCCTTCTTATTGGAATATATTTTTGTTGAGAGTTATGAAATATCTCCTTAAATGTCTGCCACTGCTCATCTACCGTCCCACTCTTTCATCTATTTTCCCAGACCATTTTAGCCAACTCTGCCTTCAGACCTTTGTAGTCTCCTTTATTTAAGCTTAGTACACTGGTTTGAGATCCAACTTTCTCACCCTCCAACCGCATTTGAAATTCAACAATGTTATGGTCACTCATTCCTATAGGATCCTTTACTAGGAGATTGTTTATTAATCCTGTCTCATTACACAGTACCAGATCTAAGATAGCCTGCCCCCGGTTGGTTCCGCAACGTAGTGTTCAAGGAAACTATCCGGATACACTCTGTGAACTCTTCCTCAAGGCTACCCCGGCCAATTTGCTTTGTCCAATCAACATGAAGGTTAAAATCGCCTCCATTATTTCTTGATTTATACTCCGTCCAACAGTGCAGCTACTGTGAGGGGGGCCTATAGATTAGCCTACCAATGACTTTTTCCCCTTATTATTGCTTATCTCCACCCAAACTGATTCAACATCTTGATCTTCTGAGCCAATATCGTTTCTCACTAACACATTGATCTCATCCTTTATTAGCAGAGCTATCCCACCTCCTTTTCCTTTCTGTCTATCTTTCCGAATTGTCAAATACCCCCTGAATATTAAGTTCCCAGCCTTGGTCACCTTACAACCACGTCTCTGTAATGGCTATCAGATCATACCCATTTGTATCTATTTGTGCCATCAACTCATCTATTTTGTTATGAAAGCTGTGTGCATTCAGAAAAAGAGCTTTTAATTTGTGTTTTTACCATTTTTTCCTGCTTTGACCCCACGTTCTGATACAATTTTATGTTTATACTGTTGTGTATGTATAAGTATACTCCCTGTACACTCAATGTGCAGTTACATAAGACTATTGGATGTACCTTCACACTGTATATACTATGCTTGTACCACCAGAGGGTGCAATTGGTGGAGACACGACAGGTAACCAGGTATAAAAGGAAGCTCACCGTACTGTACCCTCATTCAGGAGCTGCAATAAATGGACTAAGGTCACCACAGTTCAAGTACAATACCTCGCCTCGTGGAAATATTACCAGAGTTCTTACAGACACAATAACTGGTGACAAGATTACGAATTTCCACGCAAAAATGGCTAACCTTGGCATATTTGAACAATTCACCGATGGGGAAGATTGGGAAGCCTTTGTAGAAAGACTCGAACAATTTTTCATTGCGAACGACCTGGCGGGAGACAACCCGACCTCGTTGGTTGATAAGTGCAAAGCTATCCTGCTGAGCAGTTGTGGGCCCAACGTCTATGGCCTCGTCAGGGACTTGCTAGCCCCAGCGAAGGCAACAACCAAAACATAACCTGCAGAAGGCAATTAACGTGAGCCAGGTGTTCATGGTCTCGGCCTGTGATTCCAAGTGGATGACTCACCCCCAGGACTCTAACCCAGCAAGTACTGTGAACTGACTGGGGCCTTTTAGAGGCAAGGCTGCTGCAAGCAGTCTCTCTCAGGGTCGAGAGAACAGACCCAAGTCCCGCAACCCTGAGTCCGCCACATGGGGCCAACCGGCCAACCCCATGTTGGTGCTGTGGAGGAAATCACAGGGCCCACCAGTGCCGCTACAAAGACTATACTTGCAAATACGAAGGGCCACCTCCAGCAAATATGCAAGAGAAATTGTACTCATCGAGTCGATGAAGAGTTGGCCGATCATCCGGACTCCAGCCACGATGAAGAGAGAGTCCATGAGGCAGCTAAGCCCCATGATGAGGTGTACGGAGTGTTTACCTGCACCACCGAGAGTTCTTCGTTGAAAATGGAAGTCGAAATCAATGATGTTCCAGCCACGATGGAGGTGGACACAGGGGCGAGCCAGTCACTGATGAATCAGGCGGCCTTTGAGAAACTCTGGGACAATCCAATCGAACGACCTAAAATGATCCCGATCCAAGTGAAACTGCTCATCGACACAAATGACACCATCCCAGTCGTTGGCAGCGTGGATGTCCAGGTGCCCCATGATGGCGTGATCACAAGTTACCTTTGTGGATCATTGCTGGGGATGGTCCAACGCTGCTCGGAAGATGATGGATGAAAAAGATCCGTTGGAGCTGGGAAAACTTCAGCCTCCGGCGATTGACGACCTCCATTGCCCCGAAGTTGGATCCAGCACAGCACCGGAGAAACCAGCCGCCCAACTCGACTGTGTGGAGACGGCCCAGACCGCTCAATAGCGAGATGATCCAGCCCAAACAACCCAACCTCACCTTCTGGCTCCAGTGGCAGGACTCCGGAGGAAGGAAATCGGTGCAGAAGGCAACTTCCCTGCTTCCGTGACAGAACCTGGGGAAAAAGGATCACCGCAGCCGACCTTGTGGAGAGAAAGAAGATGGCGCCCCACCACGAGGTGAAACGCCTTAAGTAAAGATGGCGGCGGCCAGACCACGAGGGGCAGCGTTGAGGGAGCAACACGTGATGCCGAGCAGTGAACCGATTGGAGCAAAGATTGCAAGGCCCTCTTAAAGGAGACCGGCAACCCATCACAATTAAAGGGACAGTTCCACTCTTTATACAGCGATGCCGGTGATACATATGTAAGCGATGTAATTGACAAATGCAAGCATGTAAATATAACTAACCATTCTAAGTCGGGCAATTGCGGTCAGAACCAATATATTATGAGAGTAAACGAGGTAATGATGTGCGATGCTGGGATTTGCATGCATGCCGACAAAACCAAGAGCAACCTCCCGTCGGAAGCACCCAGGTCCAGTGGGCTATCCGATCATGTAGCCTGCGCCTCTGGGACCAATGTGATGCTCCAGAGAGTGTGGCCACACACAGAGGGAGCATACCCACTGCAGGGCCAGCGATCAGCGGATGGCAAAGGCACCACGACCGGTACCCTGCCCCTGATCGGCTCCACCTCTGGCCACCAGGGCCAGTACCGGGAGCAAGAGGCTAGCACCCTCCAGCTCTCCCAACGGGACCTGGGATGACCAGGCTCCCACTCTCGCTGAAGGGCAGCAGGGAGACACCGCAGCCCACAAAGGAGGACAGGGAGGCCACACACTCCTGTGGCTCTGCCCACTACTAGGCAACGGCAAAGCCAGGTGAGTGATCCGAGCCCACCCAGTTGGCAGGGGACGCAGCGCCACCATCAGACAACCTGGGCACAGTGCGGTCACTCTGTAACTAGCGTCCTCACCCACCTGCAGCTACACAACCCAGGGGCAAGACTGTGATACCGCGTATGTACCTTACCTGTAAAATGTACTTGTTCCACTACTGCAGAACCCAAACAGTGATGTAACTAATCCTATGTTTTTTTGTTCTTTCTGTACATGTATGCACATGCAGGTGTTGAGCCACACACATGGTCTATGTATGGGGGGAGGGGTGTGGAAATAGATGTATGTAGCCATGGACACACATGGATCACACCCAGAACCCACTCAACCCCCACTGCAACCTCTAACCATCCACTGCTGACCATTTCCCAATGTTGTGGCAATAAGGACTTGGGGGTCAACAGGGAGAGAGCCTCGCCAAAGCATAGACAAGGTGCAAGGGCTTTGGGCACTCAAGTCTAGGGCCAGAGCACACAATGCAAAGGTCAGTGGCACAAGCCTTAGGGGAGAGTGATATTGTGTATGTATAATATAAGTATATACCCTGTACACTCAATGTACAGTGACATAAGACTACTGGATGTACCTTCACACTGTATATACTATGCTTGTACCACCAGAGGGTGCAACTGGTGGAGACCTAGTGGTCACTGTACACGACAGGTAACCAGGTATAAAAGGGGGCTCACCGTACTGTACCCTCACTCAGGAGCTGCAATAAATGGACTAAGGTCACCAAGTTCAAGTACAATACCTTGCCTCGTGGAGTCATTACTAGAGTGCTTATAGACACAATATATACATTCTGTCACGCTCTGGTTTTCAATTCCCCCTGTGCTACCCTGCTCTATTGCCTTCTCCTTATTCTTTGACTTTTTAAATTTTTGCTCACCTGAACCCTCCCCTACACTAATTAGTTGAAAGCCCTGTTGTGGAGGATAAGCACCGGCATGAACCTGTTGGGTCCAATGGCCCGTTTCTGTGCTGTACGTATTTTGTAATACCACTTGTTGAAACATTGCTGTTTTTAATAAAGTTAATAATGTCCAGATATTCGTCATCCGAAACATGAGCCCATACGTCTGTTATGTATGTTAACTGGGTTTTACCTCCCACTGTCGGAGCCCTAATGGTCACGGACAGACATGTGCAAGCCATGTATATAATGTTGGCAGCCCTGTTGAATCCTCACTATTGAGAATAAATAAACCGGAGTAAGGTAATGCCTGAACTAGCTCACCGTACTTAGCCTCGTGGAGTTATTCGATACTTAACGACGTCCTATTTCAGGTACCACTGTGGTTTTTCAGCATTTTTGTTTTTATTGATGTTTCAGCCATCTTTAGCACATGCTGCAGCGTGAATTTTAACGGTCTCTAGCAATCTTTAAAACTGTAATTTAAATTATTTTACATTTTATTAATGCTATACATAGAGGGCATGTGAATACTTCAGAGGAAGTGAGCATGAGGTATGTTCACTACTTTGTGCTCATTTTTAAGGGGTCATCTTTTGTCTGACTGTGATCGTACTGTTGTGACACTGAGAAAATGTGTAACATATTCTGCTGCTATGCTTTAGGGTCGCTACCTAAATTGGTGAGAGTGCCCAGGTTCACAGATGGAAGCAATATATTTTTACATGTCCTCCAGCTGAAAGGTTTACCCAGCGAATACACTGGCTCTTTCTAATATCGTGACAGTGAAGAGAAGCGGAAGTCCCGCTCCCAGTGCAGGCTGAGAAGTGCAATTGACATGTCACGCTGAGGATGTACTCGGTGTGCTGCAGCCCCTGGTTGGCCGTTAGCAATGCCAATCATAGCAGTGTGTTCAGGCTTCCCTCATTTTCTCCCTGTTTTACCGCAGCTTCAGTTCCTGCCTGGGTCTGCAATCAAAGTGAGAGCCGGTGAGGGCAGGCATGGGGTTTGTACAGCTTCTATACAGTAATGTTCAGAGCAGGCTGATTATCCTGTGGGTTAACAGGAAGGGGACAGAAATGCCCCTTGTGCTGTGTGAGAGGATCCAGCTGACTGGCCTGTTTACTCCCTGCTTTGTGCTGCACTGACAGGCTGGGGCTGAGTGTTGGATATTGAAGGTGTTTACTGGAAGCTGGGATTTGTACACAGCATTTCTCTCCTGATTTACAGGCTGGGTTTTGTTCAGGAGTCAATGCTGAAAATGGGAAGGTGAGGTGTGATTATCTGGGAGGTACACAGGGTCTGAGGATTCTTACAGTGTCCTGTCTGTGAGGGGAATCCATTTTCAGTGAGACATTTCTCTGTGAGGAGTCCTGCTGTGCAGGGAAGTCTGATACTGTCTAGTTTACTGTAAATACATCTGTTTATAACCAGGACAAGCTCTAGTCTTCTGACATGGTTGTAAGATTAAGATTGGTACAAAAGCAAAATACTGTGGATGCTGGAATTGGAAATATAAACAGAAAATGCTGGAAATCACAGCGGGTCAGGCAGCATCTGTGGAGAGAAACAGAGTAAATGCTTCAGGTCAATGAACCTTTGCATCGTTACCAATTCTGACGATGAGCCATCGACCTGAAATGCTAACTCTGTTTCTCTTCACAGATTAAGATTGGTATTGGTTCCTTTAATTTTGCCACAGCACATGCAGGGTTAAAATGAGCTTTACTCCCAAGAAAATGTTCATAACTTACTATATTGAATCAAAAACATAAATAACTGGTAATGCAGCAGGTATCGATCAAGACCACAGACATTTTTTGTGTCTGATTTGCAACGTTTGCAGAATTTTTTTATTGACTTGTTACATACTTTGTCCAGGAGAGGGGCAGTTTGTTCAATGCTGCGTGATTTGTTCAAATGCCCTTTTTGAATGAGCAGTTATTTAAGCCCGGATTATAACTCTCGGCAGGACTCTTGCAGGTGAGGGTTGGGGATTTTAACTCCTGGGCCCATGTCCATCTCCCACCTGTAACAAGAAAGAAAGCCTTACGTTTATTTGGCGCCTTTCACAACCACCAGTTGTCTCAAAGCGCTTTACAGTCAATGAAGTACTTTTGAGGTGTAGTCACTGTTGTAATGTGGGAAACGCGGCAGCCAATTTGTACACAACAACTCCCACAAACAGCAATGTGATAATGCCCAGATAAACTGTTTTTTTATGCTGATTGAAGGATAAATATTGGCCAGGACTGCTCTTCTTCGAAATAGTGCCGTGGGATCAGGGCAGCAGGAGCCTCGGTTTAACGTCACATCTGAAAGACGGCACCTCCGACAGTGCAGCCATTCTCTCAGCACTGCACTGGAGTGCCAGCCTAGATTTATGTGTTCAAGTTCCTGGAGTGGGATTTGAACCCACAACTTTCATGACTGAGGTGGAAGTGCTATCCACTGAGCCAAGCCAACACAAGGCACGAGCTGGCTGATGGGCAACAGGAGGCTGCCCTAGGAAGGGGAGCGAAGCCTAGGGCAGGGGAGGTCCAAGCTCCCCTGGGGCCTGGAGGTGCACCTCTACTCCACTCAGCCCACAGTGAAACAAAACTAAATTAAAGATGCTCACCTATCTGCGCCTCTTCTAACCCCGCTCCTTTCTGCCTGTTTGGCCTTGCAGGGAAACCATGACGGGATCCCTGCACAAGCTTCAGGTTAAAATTGCAGTCGCGCCAATAACATAATCGAAATCCTATTTGCATATTTAAGGCAGGACCCAGCTGCCTTCTGGCGGATGTCTCGCTCGGCGGCTCAAAAGATGTTAAAATTCCGAACATCAGGAAGGCAGTGGGACCACAGTCACTTCAACTGTTCGCTTGCCGCGTTTTCGTTAAACGAATAGGGTTAAAATCGACCCTGCTTGTTTCTGCTCTGCTTTTGCAGCCTGTCTTTTCAAATCAGTAGCTGTAGCCCTTAAAGAGAATTCGCATGTGACTTTTGAGTTTTTCAAGCCAGGTAACTTCCATCAATGGTGAGAAAAGTAATAGGACCACTCCATAAGGAATTGACTGATTTTTCACTTTAGCACAGGACTTTTATTTTTACTACACAAAGAGCTAAGAACATAAGAAATAGGAGCAGGAGTAGGCCATATGGCCCCTCGAGCCTGCTCCGGCATTTAATACGATCATGGCTGGTCCGATCATGGATTCAGGTCCACTTCCCTGCCCTCTCCCCATAACCCCTTATTCCCTTATTGGTTAAGAAACTGTCTATCTCTATCTTAAATTTATTCAATGTCCCGGCTTCCACAGCTCTCTGAGGCAGTGAATTCCACAAATTTACAACTCTCTGAGAGAAGAAATTTCTCCTCATCACAGTTTTAAATGGGCAGCCCCTTATTCTAAGATTATGCCCCCTAGTCCTAGTCTCCCCGATGAGTGGAAACATTGGGCCCAAGTTTCGAGCCGCACTTAGAACGGCGCAGTCCCGAGCTGGACGCCCGTTTTTCTCACCACAAAGTGCGCCTAAAAAAAACCTCCGTATTCTCCAGCTCCCTGCAGGTCCTCTGGCCCTCGGCGCAGCGCAGCACGAGCTGTAGGGGGCGGAGCCAGGTCCCTGCGCTGAAAACAGTGCCTGGACCTCTGCACATGCGCGCTACAGTGGGCACGCAAGTGCAGTAGCTCCAGGCGCCCGAAACTCTGTGGGAGGGACCCGAAGCACGCAGCCCCTAGCCCTGGCCGAATGGCCTCACTGGGGCTGCGTGAATAAGGCTCCTCCCACGCCCAGCTCCTGCTTCCTCCCGACCCGACCCGACTCCCGCTTCCCGCCCCCCGCCCCCGGACCGGACCCGACACCCCCCCCGGCCCCCGGACCCGCCCCGACACCCGCCCCCAGACCGGACCCGACACCCCCCCCCCCCACCCGCGGACCCGACACCCGCTCCCCCCCTGCCCCTTGGATCCGACCTGACCTCCCTCCCCCCGACCCGAACCGAACCGAACCAACCTCCCTCCCACCATCCCCTCGACCCGACCCAACGCCACCTACCTGTAAATCTGGTGCTGGGGACGGGCCCTGCCCGAAGTCTCTGGCCCGGCCCGTTCAGCCTCCCTCCCACTTCTCCTTTCCCCCCACCCACCCCAATATCCTTCCCCCCCCCCCCCATCTCCTTTCCCCCCCCCCAATCTCCTCCTCCCCCCCAATCTCCTCCCCCCCCAATCTCCTCCCCCCCCAATCTCCTTCCCCCCCAATCTCCTTCCCCCCCCCCAATCTCCTTCCCCTCCCCAATCTCCTTCCCCCCCCCAATCTCCTTCCCCCCCCCAATCTCCTTCCCCCCCCCAATCTCCTTCCCCCCCCCAATCTCCTTCCCCCCCCCAATCTCCTCCCCCCCCAATCTCCTTCCCGTCCCCCCAATCACCTTCCCGTCCCCCCAATCTCCTTCCCGTCCCCCCAATCTCCTTCCCGTCCCCCCAATCTCCTTCCCGTCCCCCCAATCTCCTTCCCGTCCCCCCAATCTCCTTCCCGTCCCCCCAATCTCCTTCCCCCCCCCAATCTCCTTCCCCCCCCAATCTCCTTCCCCCCCCCCCCAATCTCCTTCCCCCCCCCCAATCTCCTTCCCCCCCCCCCAATCTCCTTCCCCCCCCCCCCAATCTCCTTCCCCCCCCCCCCAATCTCCTTCCCCCCCCCCCCAATCTCCTTCCCCCCCCCCCCAATCTCCTTCCCTCCCCCCCCCCAATCTCCTTCCCCCCCCAATCTCCTTCCCCCCCCAATCTCCTTCCCCCCCCCAATCTCCTTCCCCCCCCCCAATCTCCTTCCCCCCCCCCCAATCTCCTTCCCCCCCCCCCAATCTCCTTCCCCCCCCCCCCAATCTCCTTCCCTCCCCCCAATCTCCTTCCCCCCCAATCTCCTTTCCCCCCCACAATCTCCTTCTCCCCCCCCATCTCCTTTCCCCCCATCTCTTTTCTCTCCCCCTTCTCCCCCACCCCTCCCCCTTCTCCCCCTTCTCCCCCATCCCTCCCCCTTCTCCCCCATCCCTCCCCCTTCTCCCCATCCCTCCCCCTTCTCCCCCATCCCTCCCCCTTCTCCCCCATCCCTCCCCCTTCTCCCCCATCCCTCCCCCTTCTCCCCCATCCCTCCCCCTTCTCCCCCATCCCTCCCCCTTCTCCCCCATCCCTCTCCCTTCTCCCCCATCCCTCCCCCTTCTCCCCCATCCCTCCCCATCCCTCCCCCTTCTCCCCATCCCTCCTCCTTCTCCCCCATCCCTCCCCCTTCTCCCCCATCCCTCCCCCTTCTCCCCATCTGCTCCCCCCCCTCTCTCCCTCTATCCCCCCCTCCTCCCTCTCCCGTCGCTGTCAGAAACAAAGACACTGACAGACAGAGAATGAGAGACACACACAGACAGACAGAGAGATAGAGACACTGACAGAGACACACTGGTGGGGGGGGGGGGCATCCCAGCACGCTGTTGGAGGGCTCCCGATGCTGCAGTCGGTAAGTAGAAAATGTTTTATTTATTGATTTAAAAAAAAAAAATTATTTCTTCTTAATTTTTTTTGATTGATTTATTGGTTGATTTATTGCTGTATTTATCATTTATTATTGACGATGGCTCTTTATTTGTAAAACTTAAGTGTTTAATGTTTGTAAACTTCCCTTTAAACACCCCCCCCCCACCATTCCCTATGCCTGATTTGTAACCTACGCCTGATTTTCTAAAGTGTAGACAAGGTTTTTTCGAGCGTACAAAAATCTTCACTTACTCCATTCTAAGTTAGTTTGGAGTAAGTTTTCACTGCCGAAACTTTGAAATCAGGCGTAAGTGGCCGGACACGCCCCCTTTTGAAAAAAAATTCTGTTCCAAAGTGAAACTGTTCTAACTGACTAGAACTGGAGCAAACTAAATGACGAGAATTCCGATTTCTAAGATACTCCGTTCTACACCAGTTGCTCCTAAAAATCAGGAGCAAATGATGTGGAAACTTGGGGCCATTCTCGCTGCATCCACCTTGTCAAGCCTCCTCATAATCTTATACGTTTCGATACGATCACATCTCATTCTTCTGAATTCCAATAAGTAGAGGCCCAACCTCCTCAACCTTTCCTCATAAGTCAACCCGCTCATCTCTGGAATCAACCTAGTGAACCTTCTCCGAATTGCCTCCAAAGCAAGTATATCCTTTCGTAAATATGGAAACCAAAACTGTACGCAGTATTCCAGGTGTGGCCTCACCAATACCCTGTATAATTAAGATTATCAATTCCTGTAAAATATATGCTGTGTTTTTGGGACTGTTCATTTGTTCTATTGATGTTTAATCAATATGTTTGTGGTTTAGTTTACGACCAGGCCCAGTGTAGTGTTATTCTGCCACCTTCTGTCTGTGGTGACAATTGGAACAGGAAGCAGAAACTGAAATCATCTGAAAAAGGTTTTCTGTTCATTACCTGGGGTTGCTGTGAATTTTACCTAAACGTAATGCAAACGAAAACTTCTTGGATGGAGGGAGTGAGTGTTCACCTATGAGATTATCTGCAACACAGAGATCAGGATATCTAGAATAAGAAATGTGCTGTACAAGAAATCCAAAAAGAGAAGTGGGAGCTCAGAATTTCCAGCCCTTAACGGCGTTGTGATTACACTGATTGAATCTAACCTGAACCCCAGATATAACAACATCATGGCATAGATGGTTATTTGAAAGCATTCACATAAATGAATTGGACTTAGGAAGTGGAAGTACAATTTCAAATTTTGCGGATGACACTAGATTGGGGGTATAGTTAATACTGAGGAACACTGCGACAAAATGCAAGACATAAATAAACTTTCAGAATGGACCTGTAAATCTAAATTAATTTTGATTACAGATAAGTGTAAGATGGTGCATTTTGGTAGGAAGAATAAGGAGACCACATTCAGTCTAAATGGGGTAGATGTGGGGTAATCATTAGAAGTGGCAAAGCAGGTTAACAAGGCTGTTAAAAATGCAACCAAAGCACGGATTCATTTCTAGAGGAATAGAATTAAAAAGCAGAGATGTTAAGTTAAAGTTGTACAGCACTGTTTCTACAGGTACATAAAAAGGAAAAGAGTGGCTAAAGTAAATGTTGGTCCCCTGGAGGATGAGACTGGGGAATTAATAATGGAGAACAGGGAAATGACAGAGATGTTGAACAAATATTTTGTATTGGTCTTCACGATAGAAGACACTAAAAACATCCCAATAGTGGATAATCAAGGGGCTATAGGTAGGGAGGTACTTAATCCAATCACTAATGAAGTAGTACTCGGTAAAATAATGGGACCAAAGGTGGACAAGTCCCCTGGACCTGATGCCTTACATCCTAGGGTCTTAAGAGAAGTGGCTGCAGAGATAGTGGATGCATTGGTTGTAATCTACCAAAATTCCCTGGATTCTGGGGCGGTCCCAGTAGATTGAAAAACCGCAAATGTAACGCCCCTATTTAAAAAAAGGAGGCAGACAAAAAGGAGAAAACTATAGACCAGTTAGCCTAACGTCTGTCGTTGGTACAATGCTGGAGTCCATTATTAAGGAAACAGTGGCGGGACATTTGGAAAAGCAAGATTCAATCAAGCAGAGTCAGCATGGTTTTATGAAAGGGAAATAACATTTGACAAATTTGCTGGAGTTTTTGATGATGTAATGAGCAGGGTGGATTAGGGGGAACCTGTGGATGTGGTGTATTTGGATTTCCAGAAGGCATTTGATAAGGTGCCACATAAAAGGTTACTGCACAAGATAAAAGCTCACGGGGTTGGGGATAATATATTAGCATGGATAGAGAATTGGCTAACTAACAGAAAACAGAGAGGCGGGATAAATGGGTCATTTTCCGGTTGGCAAACAGTGACTAGTGGGGTGCCGCAGGGATCGGTGCTGGGGCCTCAACTATTTACAATCTATATTAATGACTTGGATGAAGGGACCGAGTGTAATGTAGCCAGGTTTGCTGATGATACAAAGATGGGTGGGAAAGCAAATTGTGAGGAGGACACAAAAAATCTGCAAAAGGATATAGACAGGCTAAGTAAGTGGGTAAAAATTTGGCAGATGGAGTATAATGTGGGAAAATGTGAGGTTATCCACTTTGGCAAAAATAATAGAAAAGCAAATTATAATTTAAATGGAGAAAAATTGCAAAGTGCTGCAGTACAGAGGGACCTGGGGGTCCTTGTGCATGAAACATAAAAAGTTAGTATGCAGGTACAGCAAGTAATCAGGAAGGCAAATGGAATGTTGGCCTTTATTGCAAGGGGAATAGAGTATAAAAGCAGGGAAGTCCTTCTGCAACTGTACAGGGTATTGGTGTGGTCATACCTGGAGTACTGTGTACAGTTTTGGTCTCCGTATTTAAGGAAGGATATACTTACATTGGAGACTGTTCAAAGAAGGTTCACTCGGTTGATTCCAGAGATGAGGGGGTTGACTTATGAAGATAGGTTGAGCCTATACACATTGGAGTTCAGAAGAATGAGAGTTGATCTTCTTGAAACTTATAAGATGACGAGGGGGTTCGACAAGGTGGATGCAGAGAGGATATCTCCACTCCTAGGGGAAACTAAAACTAGGGGACATAGTCTCAGAATAAGGGGCTGCCCATTTAAAACCGAAATGAGAAATTTCTTCTCAGAGGGTTGTGAATTTATGGAATTCTCTACCCCAGAGAGCTGTGGAGGCTGGGTTATCGAATATATTTAAGGTGGAGATAGACAAATATTTGAGCGATAAGGGAATAAAGGGTTATGAGGAGTGGGCAGGGATATGGAGCTGAGTCCATGATCAGATCAGCCATGATCGTATTAAATGGCAGTGTAGGCTAAAGGGGCCATATGGCCTACTTCTGCTCCTATTTCTTACGTTCTTATGTTCACTGTAATTAAACCACACTGTGTTACACTAAGAGTACTGTGCACAGTTGTAGTCTCCATATTACAAAAAGGATGTAGAGGCACTGACAAAGGTGCAAAGCAGATTTACAAGAGTGATACCAGAACTGAGAGGTTATAACTATTATGAAAGGCTGAACAAGCTGGGGCTCTTTTCTCTAGAACGGAAGGCTAAGACCTGATCGAAGTCTTTAAAATTATGAAGGTGTTTGATTGGGTAGACAAAGAGAAGATGTTTCCACTTGTGGGAGGAGTTCAAAGCTCGTGGTCATAAATATTAGACAGTCGGTAATAAATCCAACAAGGAATTCAGGAGAAACCTCTTTATCCAGAGAGTGGTGGGAACTCACTACCACAGGGAGTAGTTGAGGCAAATAGTACAGATGCATTTAAGGGGAAGCTTGATCGATGAGGGAGAAAGGAACCGAGGATATGCTCTTGGGTTAGATGAAGAAGGGTGGGTGTGGAGCATAAACACTAGCATAGACCAGTTGGGCGGAATGGCTTGTTTCTGTGCTGTAATCTCTATGCAATTCTTTGTAATGCAGATTATTATTGGAGCAAGCATTCCCGGGCTTGAGCTGCTCACTCAGTGCAACCAAGTCAGGGAAGCTGAACTCTGCACTCAGTGGAGCTCAGCGAAATGAAAGGGAACCTGGGACCCGCACCCATTAGCTGATTGGATTGGGTAGAGAAGTTACAACCCTCATCCAATAGGATCAAGTAATCTGAGCAAGGACGCAGAGACCCTCATTCAGTGGGACTAGGTGACCTGGACAGGGAAGTCTCACTTAGTGTGAAAGCTCTAATGGTTTCTCCCTATGTATGATGATTTGTGCGGTGACTGATGTTCTAAAGTATGCAATACTGGATTATTTTAACCTTTTCAGCATCTTACCGTTATAAAATTGAACGGTTGGGGAAAGAACACCACGGTATATCGAAGGAATGGGGGTTAGAAATGAAGAACACTTGGAAACAGATTGGAAGGGCTAAATGTACATTTGTTGAGGAAGTAATTTAATGCTGGAAGATGGGTTCCTACAAATTTAGAAATATGAGGGTGTATTTTTGAACTTGCTGCCCGTGTGTAAAGGTGCCATTGCAGGTGAGCCACTCATTACAGAAACCGCATAATTTTCCTTTCCATTGAAAACTAGGATGGTCTTTAGAGTGCCTGCACTCTCACTGTCTCTTGGACACTGACACAATATTCTAGATGTGGCCAGACAAAGGTCTTGTACAAGGAAAGGGTTGTATTTCTAATTTTATATTTAATTGCCCATTCACTTTCATAACTCCTCACGATATTGGTCACGAATCTTGAATGGTCTCTGGTCGTTCACTGACACGAACCTCAGGGCTGCTGGTCCAGGAGGGAGGAAAAATAAACCAGCGTGTCCACTCCTGATCGCTGTCCAGTGACATTTGTTGAAAAGAGCAAATGTGTGGGTGTTGGGTGAGGGGTTCATAGGGCATGGCTCTGTGAACAGAATGGGGCATGGCTCTGTGTCACAGCCTCCTGTGAGGACATCATAGGCAGTCCTTCATATCGAGGCAAGACTTGCTGCCACTCTTAAAATGAGTCTTTAGGTGGCTGAACAGTCCAATACGAGAACCACAGTCCCTGTCACAGGTGGGACAGATAGTCGCTGAGGGTAAGGGTGGGTGGGACAGGTTTGCCGCACGCTCTTTCCGCTGTCTGTGCTTGATTTCTGCATGCTCTCGGCGACGAGACTCGAGGTGCTCAGCGCCCGCCCGGATGCACTTCCTCCACTTAGGGCGGTCTTTGGCCAGGGACTCCCAGGTGTCAGTGGGGATGTCGCATTTTATCACCGTGAAGGCAGAATGGAGCTCTGTGTCGCAGCCTCCTGGTGAGGAGTTCACGTGTTCGGCAGAGACCTGAACGAATTGGAGGAGATGCATGATTTGTGTTTTTGTTTTACAGAATGGTTGCACTGCAATAAACCCGACTAGGATTAAAAGGAGGAGGCACTCTGCAGCTAGATTCTGGTCGTCATGGAAGGAATGGCTTCACAGTAAAGTGCGAATCTACGTTGGGTGTGAGTTTCTTTTGCCCAAAAGCCTGAGCGCAGCCAGTGTGTGCCCTGCAACGTGAGGGCAGCTACATGGGGGAGAAACCAAACAAGTGTGACATGTGTGGCTGGGCCTTTGCACAGTCATCGGAGCTTGTGAGCCACCTGCGCATGCACACGGGCGAGAGGCCGTTCAAGTGTGAGGTGTGTGATAAAGGCTTCAGTCACTCATCGAGTCTGGTCAAACACCGCCACATCCACACGGGCGAGCGGCCGTTCAAATGCAAGGTGTGCGAGAAGTCCTTTGCGCAAGCATCAACGCTCCTGCAACACTGGCGGATCCACACGGGCGAGAAGCCGTTCAGGTGCAAGGTTTGCGACACGGCTTTCGTGAAGCAGTCGCAGCTGGCGGAACACCGGCGTACCCACACCGGGGAGAAAGCGTTCAAGTGTGAAGCCTGCGGCAAGGCTTTCGTAACGTCCCCGGGCCTCCTCGACCACAAGTGCATTCGTAAAAGTGAGAAGCTGTTTCGGTGCGAGGTTTGCGGCAAGGACTTCTGCAGCTCGGCCTACCTTGTGGTACACCAGCGTATCCACACGGGGGAGAGGCCGTTCAGGTGCCAGGTTTGCGACAAAGATTTCTGCAACTTATCATACCTTCGAATGCACCAGCGCAGCCACACAGCTGAGAGGCCGTTCAGGTGCGAGGTTTGCAACAAAGATTTCTGCAACTCGGCCTACCTGCGGGTGCACCAGCGCAGCCACACAGCTGAGAGGCCGTTCAGGTGTGAGGTTTGCAACAAGGACTTCTGCAGCTCGGCCTACCTTGTGGTACACCAGCGTATCCACACGGGGGAGAGGCCGTTCAGGTGTGAGGTTTGTGATAAAGCTTTCTTGAGCTCCTCGTACTTCCTGAAACACCAGTGCGTCCCCACAGGTGATAAACCATTCAAGTGTGAGTTTTGCAACAAAGGTTTCACACAGTTGTCGGACCTCACTAGACACCAGCGTGTCCACACAGGCGAGAGACGCTTCCAGTGTGACTTCTGCCACAAAAGCTTCACCTACTCCTCCTCTCTAGAGATACACCAGTGCATCAACACGGGATAGACACCCTTCCATCCTTCCTCCCAGTCCATTGAGTTCATCTGACCCGCTTGTGATCTGGAATGCACTGCCTGAAAAGGTTGTTGGAAGCACATTCAATAGTAACTTTCGAAAGTGAATTTGATATATATTTGTAAAAAGGAAAGATTTGGAAGCCTGTGGGGAAGGAGCAGGGGAATGGGACTCGTTCAAAGAGCTGACACAGGCACGATGGGCTGAATGTGCTCCTTCTATGATTCCAGTGTGACATCTACCAGAATTGCTTTGCCAACTACTCTCTTACAATCTACTCTGAACTCTTTCACGGCAAACGAGGGCAGAGGAAACATTTCAAGGACACCCTCAAAGCCTCCCTGATGAAGTGCGACATCCCCACTGACACCTGGGAGTCTCTGGCCAAAGACTGCCCTAAGTGGAGGAAGTGCATCCGGGAGGGCGCTGAGCACCTCGAGTCTCGTCGCCGAGAGCGTGCAGAAAACAAGAGCAGGCAGCGGAAAGAACTTGCGGCAAACCAGTCCCACCCACCCCTTCCCTCAATGACTCTGCCACCTGTGGCAGGGACTGTGGTTCTCGTATTGGACTGTTCAGCCACCTAAGAACTCATTTTTAGAGTGGAAGGAAGTCTTCCTCGATTCCGAGGCACTGCCTATGATGATATCCACACTCTGAAGGGGGATGAGGAAATGATTTAAGAAAAACGTTGTAAACAGACTGAGCACCCCATTATTACCTCCTCCGCTGCCCATTCTGTCATCTTTAGCCGTGTAGAGACGCTTGTCAAGAAATAGTGGCCAGCATGTGCCTGAATCTCCGATATGTGCTGCAAGAGGGCGACAATCCCCTCAACACAGACTTACGAAATTTCCTATTTACTCTGCTTAAACAAAAGATTTGTGGCAGAGAATTCCACAGTCTAACGACCCTATATGTGAAGATTTTTTTTCGAACTTTCCATTTGCGAAATTATTGGCATCTTGCTTTAAATTCGATTGGTCGATGGGAACCATGTGATTGGCCATATCTGTCTAGCCATTGGTCATTTTGAATGATGCTATGATGAACGGGAACAGCACCCTATCTCATGCTGTAAAGAATTCCCATATTATACTTCTTCATATGTATTTGTAGCAGAACCACAACACTGGAATTTTTAAGTAGAGCTTTAAGTTCACATAATTTTATCTTAATGTGAGGGCTGAGTAGAAGCAATCTGCACAAACTGTTTTGGAGCGGCAATTCAAATTCAGAAAGGATACCTAATTTGTTTGTGATATGACAAATAGACACATGCTTAACATTTCATGATTGTTTGACTCCTATTTTGGACAATGTTTGCACATTTACCATTGTGAGAGCAGACAGGGCCATTATCTCTATTGGCTGACTCTCAGAAGGATATTCAATGATGGAAGTAGTTGGTTCAATATTAACATCGATGACAAAACAGGTGTATTTTGATCAAAGAGGAAGGCATCCCTCAAGGAACATGGTCTTTCAAACAAAAGTAAGGTTATATATCTGGGGGCTGCCTCCATTTAATGAGTTTGCTTAGTCCAACTGAACTTCAACATAACCACAGGCTGCTATAACTGCCTGGAGCTGTAGAACCCACGTTTAAGCTATTCAGGACTCTTTTAAAGACAGGAAAAAACTCATAAGAATTCTGAAATATTTTGGTTTTAGAAAATGGTTTAAATATTGATGTCAGTAAAATATCTTGTTGCTATTTATCTGCTGACTTCTGTATACATTTACACCTTGCAATAAATTTGATATTTAGCTTTAGCCTACCTATATGATCTGGTAGTGTGCTCTTTTCCACACATTGAAACAATCAGGAACATACATTAAGTGTCCCATACATCTTCTATTGCACAAATTGTTATTATTTCAGCTGCATTTTACTAGCCCGTGCTTTCTACCTACAAGCTTTATCACTTTCAGTTGGTAACGGGTGTGAATCTTCTCAAGGAAAGTGCCTCGTTGCCACTCGCACATATGAAGAGTATTGAAGGAACATAAGAAATAGGAGCAGGAGTCAGTCATTCGGCCCTTTGAGCCTGCTCCGCCATTCAGTAAGATCATGGCAGATGTTCTATCTCAACTCCAACTTCACGCACTATCCCCATATCCCCGGGGTTTCCTTAGTATCCAAAAAGCTATCTATTCCTGTCTTGAATATACTCAGCAACTGAGGGGTAGAGAATTCCAAAGATTCATCACCCTCTGAGTGAAGAGGTTTCTCCTCATCTCAGTCATAAATGGCCGACCCCTTATTCTGGGACTGTGACCCCTGGCTCTAGACTCCCCAGCCAAAGGAAACATCCTCCCTGCATCTACTCTATCAAACCCCTTAATAATTTTATATGTTTCAATGAAATCACCTCTCATTCTTCTAAACTCTAGAGAATACAGACCTAGTCTACTCAATCTCCCCTCATAGGACAATCCCCCCATCCCGAGAATCAGTCTGGTGAATCTTCGATGCACTCTCAATGGCAAGTATATCCTTCCTTGGGTAAGGAGACCAAAACTGTTCGCTGTACTCCTATGTGTGGTCTCACCTGCGCCCTATATAATGCAGTAAGACATTTTTACTCTTATACTCAAATCCTTTTGTAATAAATACCATTTGCTTTCCTAATTGCTTGCTGTACCTGCATGTTAACAACCAGGTCCCTCTGGATACCAGCATTTACTCGTCTCTCCCCTTTTTAAAAATGTTTTTTTATTTTTCCTACCAAGCGGATAACTTCACATTTCTCCACATTATGTTTGATCTATCATGTTCTTGCCCACTCACTTAACCTGACTATATCCCACTGCAGCCTCCTCACAACTTATATTTTCACTTAGCTTTGTATTGTCAGCAAACTTGGATACGTTACACTCAGTCCCATCATGTAAGTCATTGATGTAGATTGTAAATAGCTGAGGCCCAAGCACTGAGTGGAGAGTATTCCATCACACTCCTGACTTGGGCCTTGTAGATGGTGGAAAGGCTTTGGGGAGTCAGGAGCAACGTTCCCGGTAAGCTGCGTGGCTGTGCAGAGGTCTGGAGATTACGTGCATGCATGAAAAAGTGAATGGGCCGTGCAGCTTATTTAATGGCTCGCGCACCTAAAAAATAATTCCAGGGAACATTGGTCAGGAGGTGACTCCCTCACCGTAGAACAGCCAGCCTCTTGCAGCCACAGTATTTAAATGGCTGGTCCAGTTAAGTTACAGGTTAATGGCGACAGCCAGGATGATGGTGTTGGATTCGATAATGATAATGCCATTGAATATCAAGGGGAGGTGGCTAGACTCTCGCTTGGTGGAGATGGTCATTGCCTGGCACATGTGTGGCATGAATTTTACTTGCCACTTATCAGCCCAAGCCTGAATGTTGTCCAGGTCTTGCTGCATGCAGGTATAGACTGCTTCAGTATCTCAGGAGTTGCGAAAGGCACTGAACACTGTGCAGTCATCAGCGAACATCCCCACTCTGACCTTATGATGGAGGGAAGGTCATTGATGAAGCAGCTGAAGATGGCTGGGCCTAGGACAGTGCCCTGAGGATCGAATCAGCTCTCATTTTGAAGTTTAAAATAGTAACTGTTTTGAATAACTTCAATGAATAAGCAAATAATCTAACAGTGATATAATTATATATTTAGAACAGCCTGTATTTTATCTAACTCTGGTAAAGAAAATCATTTTTTTAAAAAAATCACAATTTTTGTAGATATCTTTTAAATAACAGTTTCCTCAAATATTGTCAGGGCCTGTGGCAACCCCAGAATGGCAGCAGGGTGGACGTTAACACACCAATGACGCGCCCTGCTTACCGCACCAGAATATACAATGCCAGCACATGATCATAAACTTGTTGCTGCAGAGGTTAGCAGCCTGCAGTAATTTAAAGTGGCTGCAGATTCCTGGAGTGAAGTCTCGTGCAGCTTTGAGCAGTATATAACAGCTCCATTGCATACCTGCCTAACTTTTTAAGGCTACTACAAGAGGTTCAGAGAAGACGGAAGCATTTCACGCGCCCAGTAACTTTTCATCACAAGTGCCAGCAGCTCCGGCCAATCCCCTGACAGGTAAAAGAGCAGACAAAGCGTAGAGCTCATAATTGTGCAGGTGCAGACTAGAGGTGCAAACGGGGAGATGTGAATGTACAGGAAACATTACCTTGTCCTCATGGAAGAAGCCAGTGAAAGGAATCGCGAGAGCCATGTGGAAGGAAGTGGCAGTGACTCTGAGTTTCATCTCCCCTCGCACCCAAGATTGCAGGCTGTGCTGGAAGAAGTGTAAAGAGCTCTGACTATAATGAACATAGGAGTAAGACATTCTGCCCCTCGAGCATGTTCTCCCATTCAATGAGATCATGGCTGATCTGCACACTAACTCCATTCACCCGCCTTGACTCCATATCTCTTTATACCCTGGGCTAGCAAAAATCTATCAAGCTCGGATTTAAAATTATCAATTGAGACAGCATCTATTGCTTTGCATAAAGAAATATTTCCTGACTTCTCTCCTAAATGGCCTGGCTCTGATTTTAAGGTTATGTTCTCTTGTCCGAGACTCTTACTCCCACCTCATCAGCAGAAAAAGTTTTTATCTACCTTATTAATTCCTTTTAAAATCCTAAAACCTCAATCAAATCACCACTTAACCTTCTATATTCCATGGTATACAAGCCTAGTTTATGTAATCTAAAAACAAAAAAATAGGTGCAGGAGTAGGCCATTCAGCTCTTTGAGCCTGCTGCGCCGTTCAATAAGATCACGGCTGATCTTCTACATCAATCTAACTGTGCTGTCCTGTCCCTAGATTTCCTTCGTGTCCAAAAATCTATCAATCTCAATCTTGTATATACTCAACGACTGAGCCTCCACAGCCCTCTGGGTAGAGAATTCCAAAGTTTCACAACCCTTTGAATGAAGAAATTTCTCCTCCTTTCTGTCCTAAATTGCCAAACCCTTATTCCGAGACTGTGGCCCCATGTTCTAGACACCCCAACCAGGACAAAATCCTCCCTGCATCTACCCTGTCAAGCCCCTCAAGAATTTAATTTGTTTCAATTAGATCACCTGAACTCTGGAATATAGGCCTAGTCTACTCAATCTCTCCTCGTAGGACAATCCCCCCATCCCAGGAATCAATGTAGCGACCTTTTGTTCCACACCCTCCAAGGCAAGTATCTCCTTCCTTGGGTAAGGAGCCCAAAACTGCACAGTACTCCAAGTGCGGTCTCACCAAGGCCCTATATAATTGCAGGAGAACTTCTTTACTCTTATACTCCAATCCCTTTGTAATAAAGGCTAGCATACTATTTGCTTTCCTAATTGCTTGCTATACCTGCATGTTAACGTTCTATGATTTGTTTATATATTGTCTGTAGCTCCACACTGTGGACGACCTGTGTTATTGCAGCTAGTGCTGTTGAATAAAGAGCAGGTCACCTGACCAGCAGGGGAAGTTTCCGGAACCTGCAACCATCTTACAAGCTGTGTGATGTGCATTCTCTGAAGATATGACCGTTTACAAGGACACCACAATACAGGATATTGGTGAGGCCACAATTGGAGTACTGCATACAGTTTTGGTCTCTGTATTTAAGGAAGGATATACTTGCATTAGAGGCTGTTCAGAGAAGGTTCACGAGGTTGATTCTGGAGATGAGGAGGTTGACTTATGAAGATAGGTTGAGTAGGTTGAGCCTATACACATTGGAGTTAAGAAGAATGAGAGGTGATCTTATCGAAACATGTAAGATAATGAGGGGACTCGACAAGGTGGATGCAGAGAGGATATTTCCACTTATAAGGAAAACTAAAACTAAGGGACATAGTCTCAGAATAAGGGGCCGCCCATTTAAAACTGAGATGAGGAGAAATTTCTTCTCAGAGGGTTGTAAATCTGTGGAATTCTCTGCCCCAGAGAGCTGTGGAGGCTGGGTCATTGAATATATTTAAGGCAAAGAGAGATGGATTTTTGAGCGATAAGGGAATAAAGAGTTGTGGGGAGCGGGCGGGGAAATCGAGCTGAGTCCATGATCAGATCAGATCAGACCATGATCTTATTGAATGGCGGAGCAGGCTCGAGGGGTCACATGGTCAACTCCTGCTCCTATTTCTTATATTCTAGGTCCCTCTGAGTGCCAACATTTTCTCGTGTCTCACCTTTTAAAAAGGGGATAACTTCCTGGGTTAAAAATGTGGTTGCATAGCGCCCATTGTTTAGGGGTTGTTTGCAGAGTACACAGATTGTGATGTCAATCAGCGTGTAACGTTGATTTGATGCCAGTGCTGCCATATACAACCTCAACGATGGAGCTAATGCTCTCTCTCAACCTCGCACAGCTCAACACGTGTTCAGCAGCAGGGTGGACCCCACGCCCGTGTTATTTAAAGGGATCCTCACCTACTTACAGGTTAGTTGCTGATTGATTTCTACTAGCTGTTGCTAATTGTGTAGACGTCTTTAAAGTTGCCTAAAGTCTACAAGGAGTGGTGTTGCAAGTAGTCAAGGACTTGGTACTGACTTGCAAGGGGCTGTTCAAACTAGTCGCTCCCAGACATGGGTGCAGTAGTTTGTATCCCCCTTGGCCTGCAGCGTGACAGGGAGAATGAGCAGAGGCAACACAGAGCAGGACAAGCTGCTGTAGAGGCAGGGGGAGGAGGGGGAGAAGGACTCAGCAGGGAATAATTCTCCTACTGCAACCTCGGGGATGAACACTGCATGCGATATCTGCATTTTACTCCGGAGGTGCTCACTGAAATCTGCCCCCTGCTGCTGGTAGACCTGCAGCCTCAGTCCAAGGTGAGGACAGCATTGGCTTTATGGGGGACCGTGGCCTTGAATGTCTTTGTGTTGGGCTCCTTCCAGGCTGGAGCAGGCCACATCTGGAACATCTCCCAGTTTGCCGTCCAGTCCTGTATAAGGAGGTGAGTGAGGCTCTGTTTGCAAGGAGAGCTGAATACATTTAATAGTCTCCTGCCAGAGAGAAGCAGGCGGAGCGAGCATGCGGCTTTACCAGGATAACAGGCCTCCCCATGGTGTAGCGTGCCATTGACTGCACACACATGTCGCTTTGCGGACGCCACATCTCTATTCGCAGATGTACCGCAACTGGAAGGGATTCCACTCCCTCAATGTCCAGCTGGTGCGCGATCAAACTTGGCTTATCAATGCTCGGTATCCTGGCTGCTCCCATGGTGCCTTAATTCTGCGGCAGTCTGCTAGAGCATCAGCATTTGAGCCACCACGACAAAGCAGAGGCTGGCTACTGGGTGACAAGGGCTATTTGCTGACCACCTGGCTCATGACCCCGCTGCACAACCCACGTACACATGGGCAGCATGCGTACAATGAGAGCCATGCTGCCACACGGAATTTGATAGAGCAGACCATTGGCGTCCTTAACGTCTGCGCTACCCGCTAAAGTCCTCGCGCTGTCGGTATCTGAGCCGGTGGCTGCGAGTGTCAGATCGAATTATGGTGTTTCTTCTTCATCTTCACTCACCTCTTCCTCTTGCACCACTGCTGGCCAGGGTGGATTTCTTGTGTCTCTGAATGGAGTGTAGGATTGTGGTCGTCTTCTTTCATATGGTAGTACCCACCATCCTATATGCTTCAGTGACATGGACTATGTACAGTAAACACCTCAAAGTATTGGAGAAGTATCACTAACGCTGCCTCCGCAAGATCCTGCAAATCCATTGGAAGGATAGGCGCACCAAAGTTAGTGTTCTTGCTCAGACCAACATTCCCAGCATGGAAGTATTGACCACGCTTGATCAGCTCCGTTGGTCGGGCCACATTGTCCGCATGCCCGACACGAGACTCCAAAAGCAAGCGCTCTACTCAGAGCTCTGATACGGCAAGCGAGCCCCAGGTGGGCAGAGGAAATGTTTGAAAGACATCCTCAAAGCCTCCTTCGAAAAAGTGCAACATCCCCACTGGCACCTGGGAATCCTTGGCCCAAGGCCACTCAAAGTGAAGGAAAAACATCCGGGAAGGCGCCGAGCACCTCGAGTCTCGTCGCCGGGAGCAAGCGGAAGCCAAGTGGAAATACAGAAGGAGCACATGACAACCCAAGCACCCCAACCACCCGTCCCTCCAACCACCGTCTGCCCCACCTGTGACAGAGACTGTAGGTCCCGCATTGGACTCATCAGTCACCTGAGAATTCATAGTGTGGAAGCAAGTCATCCTCGACTCCGGGGGTCTGCCTAAGAAGATAGTAGCAAAGCAAATCAAATGTCAGTATCCAAGTTGGATATCCAGGCCAAAGATTCCGGTATAAAATTGTGGATATGTTGTAGGCTGCCTACAGATTTCCTCTGAGGGCAGTGCACAATGACGTGCTCTAGGGTCTGATCAGGAGCTCCACAGTCGCATGATGGGGGTGCTTTAATCTTCCACCTATGGACAAGGTGGCAGAATCTACCATGATCAGTTCTGAGGCGTTTGATGGTTGTCCGCTGTTTACAAGGAAGGTTTGATCCTTCAGGTTGCACTGTGGGGTCCTCTATAAGGAATCCATCCCGTATGCCGCAGTTCTTCCAAGCATTTCACCATCGGTCATGAAGGCTGAGGAGAGATCACTGAAGGGCTTCGGCGACGGTCCAAAATGGCCTTCTAGATTTGAGATGGGTTGGTGGCACGTTGTTCAGTCGGCCTGGATTGGCATGAATTTGCTGGTGTCGAGGTTGGATTCTCTGGAGACTGCATATTCATAGCGCAGGTGTGGTGATACGTGTTTGCAAGCACGGGCAGCCAAGGTGTTGGTGTTGATAAAAGCGTACTGGTGATAATTCTCAGAGTAGATTTCAGCTGGACAGCAACGGATTTGACATGCGGATTTGACAGCCATGCCAGAGAGCAGTACTCGGCTGTAGAGTACACCAGGGCAAGTGCTGCCATACGGAGGGTTTGAGCGTCTGCTCCCCATGTGGCTCCGGCGAGTTTTTGGATCAGGTTGACCCGATTCTTTTGTTTCTTCCCAAGACTCTGGAGATGCTGTCTATACGACAGGGTGTAATTGAGTATGATTTCTAAACAGGAGGGTTTTTTGGGCATGATTTACCTCTGTGCCGCAAATGGAGACTTTCACAACTTGGTTTGCTTGATGGGTGGAATATCGAGGTGACTGTCTTTGCGGATTTGGCCGGAGTCGCCATCAGCAGAAGTAGCCCTCCATCCTCTGTAAATCACTGGTCAGGGTCTCCTCAGTGATGGACAAACATGG
The DNA here is from genome assembly GCF_044704955.1 of Pristiophorus japonicus. Lineage (NCBI taxonomy): Eukaryota > Metazoa > Chordata > Chondrichthyes > Pristiophoridae > Pristiophorus > Pristiophorus japonicus. The sequence goes on from NC_091995.1 coordinate 54,179,286, forward strand.
TGTGGTGAAGGGGAGGGTAGGGAGAAAGTTAGAGGTGCGTGCTTACACCATCTGCAGCTTGTACATCACAAGAGATTGTGGGATGAGAGGGAAGTGGGATGTGAGGAGCAGGATTAGGTATGAGCAGACCATCATGTTCAATGCTTTCCACGCCCCTGCTGGCCGCGGCCTCGGTCACAGAAACTCTAATTATGGCGAGCATCGACGACTCGAGTGGGGCCAGGATATGGAGGCATGCCCATCCCCTCTGGTTTGCTGTAGCTGCCTACAAGGGGTAGGGAAGTGTGTCAGAGAGTGTGGTTCACTGAGTTTGGCAGATGTGGCTGTGGATGCTCAGTCGTTGAGTATATTCAAGACAGGGATGATAGATGTTTGAATATTAATGAAATCAAGGGATATAGGGATAGTGCAGGAAAATGGAATTGAGGTAGAAGATCAGCCATTATATTAAGTGGCAGAGCAGGCTCAAGAGGCTGAATGGCCTTCTCCTGCTCCTATTTTTTATGTTCTTATGTTCTTAAGAGCTGGCAGCATGTGTAAGCTGTGAGATGTGGGTGTGAGGCTTGAAGCAGTGGTAAGTCTGAGGGTGGGATAGAGCATGTGAGTGTGAGGTATGAGTCACAATTGATAGAGATTGTTGGTAGGTAAGTAATGGGGTGTGGTGAATCGAGCAGTGTGTGAGGCTAGTGGTGCAGTTTATGAGATATGACATTTGAAAATGCATTCACTGACCTTGACCACTCATGTGAAGTCATTAAACTTTTCCCAGCACGATATCCAGCTTGGCTATGAACTCTGTGGCCTTTGCAGTGTCTGTCTGCAGGGCCTCCTGGACCCCTGTGGAAACAGAACTCTCCTCCTCCTGGACTAAGGCCTTCAGTGCCTCCAAACTAATGGGATTAAAGGTGGTCAAGTCCCCTGGACCTGATGGCCTGCACCCTAGGGTCTTAAAAGAAGTGGCTGCAGAGATAGTGGTTGCATTGGTTGTAATCTACCAAAATTCCCAGGATTCTGGAAAGGTCCCAGCGGATTAGAAAATCACAAATGTAACGCCCCTATTCAAGAAAGGAGGGAGGCAGAAATCAGGAAACTATAGACCAGTTAGCCTAACATCTGTTATTGGGAAAATGCTGAAGTCCATTATTAAGGAATTAGTAGCAGGACATTTAGAAAATCATAATACAATCAGGCAGAGTCAACATGGTTTTATGAAAGAGAAATCATGATTGACAAATTTATTAGAGTTCTTTGAGGATGTAACGAACAGGGTGGATAAGGGGGAAGCAATAGATGTCGTGTATTTGGACTTCCAAAAGGCATTAGATAAGGTGCCACATAAGAGGTTTCTGCACAAGATAAAAGCTCACAGGGTTGGGTATAATATATTAGCCTGGATAGAGGATTGGCTAACCTAACAGAAAACCGAGAGTCGGGATAAATGGGTCATTTTCCAGTTGGCAAACTATAACTAGTGGGGTGCCACAGGGGTCAGTGCTGGGGCCTCAACTATTTACAATCTCTATTAATGACTTGGATGAAGGAACCGAGTGTAATATAGCCAAATTTGCTGATGATACAAAGAAAGGTGGGAAAGAAAGTTGTGAGGAGGACACAAATAATCTGCAAAGAGATATAGATAGGTTAAGTGAGTGGGCAAAAATTTGGCAAATGGAGTATAATGTGGGAAAATGTGAGGTTATCCACTTTGGTAGGCGGAATAGAAAAGCAGAATATTATTTAAATGGAGAGAGCATACAGAATGCTACGGTACAGAAGGATCTGGGTGTCCTCATACATGAAACATAAAAAGTTAGTATGCAGGTACAGCAAGTAATCAGGAAGGCAAATGCAATGTTGACCTTTATTGCAAGGGGGATGGAGTATAAAAACAGGGAAGTCCTGCAAAAACTGCACAGGGGTATTGGTGAGGCCACACCTGGAGTACTACATACAGTTTTGGTCTCCATATTTAAGGAGGGATATACTTGTATTGGAGGCTATTCAGAGAAGGTTCACTAGGTTGATTTCTGGAATGAAAGGGTTGTCTTATGAGGAAAGGTTGAGCAGGTTGGGTCTATGCTCATTAGAATTTAGAAGAATAAGAGGTGATCTTATTGAAACATATAATGAGAGGGCTTGACAGGATAGATACTGAGAGGATGTTTCCCCTCATGGGGGAATCTAGAACAAGGAGGCATAGTTTCAGAAGAAGGGGTCGCCCATTTAAGACGGAGATGAGAAGGAATTTCTGCTCTCAGCGTGTCGTGAATCTTTGGAATTCTCTGCCCCAATGAGCTGTGGAGGCTGAGTCATTGAATATATTTAAGGTGGAGATAGACAGATTTTTGAACTACAGGGGAGTCAAAGGTTATGGGGAACTGGCAGGAAAGTGGAGTTGAAGCCAAGATCAGATCAGCCATGATCTTATTGAATGGCAGAGCAGGCTTGAGGGGAAAACTGGCCTAATCTGCTCCTATTTCTTATGTTCTTATGTGCTGCGTCTGAGAAGCTTGGAGCCCTCTCCATGGCCAGCTGTGCCATTGCTGACTGTTTCCCAGGTGAAACTGCCTGCTGGAATTATTTCCTGCACCTCCCCTTTAAGAAGAACAGGCTGGCTTTAAGAAGTGGAGGCTAGCTTTATTGGTGCTCGCCTCACATGAATTTGGTCCCCCTGCTGTGTGTGCAGCCATTCAGCTGCACGTTTAGTGCTGGGCAGCTTGCCATTATCATTTAAATTAGCAGGCAACACCAAATTTACATGCTGCCTGCAATACTGTAATCATGCATCACGATCCCTGCCCCCGTTTTCATAACATAACAAAAAAAAACAGATTATCTGGTTATTATCACATTGCTGTTTGTGGGAGCTTGCTGTGCACAAATTGGCTGCCACGTTTCCTACATTACAACAGTAACTACACTCCAAAATGACTTCATTGGCTCTAAAGCACCTTGACACGTCCGGTGGTCGTGAAAGTCGCCATATAAATCCAAGCCATTCATTCTCGAAGTCATTGAGATAGATTGTAAATGGCTGAGGCCCAAGCACTGATCCTTGCAGTACCCCACTGGTTACAGCCTGCCAACCCAAAAATCACACATTTATTCCTTCTCTCTCTTTTTTGCCAGTTAAACAATCCTCAATCCATGCTAATATATTACCCCCAAACACACAAGCCCTAATTTTGTGTAATAACCTCTTGTGTGGTAATCTCTCCTCATAATCTAAGCCTTGGAGGACTGGTAGCATTCTGGTGAATCTGCGCTGCACTGTACAGTGTTCCAGATGTGGTCTAACTTGTATAGCTGCAGCAAAATTTCCTCCTCTTTATATTCTAGACCTCTAGTTATCAAGGTTAACATTCCACAAGCCTTTTTGATAATTTTTTGTACCTGACTGCTACATTTTAGTGATCTGTGTACATGAACCCCTAAACCTCTTTGGTCTTCCACTGTTCCTAGTTTTTCACCATTTCAATAATGCTTGGATCGATCCCTTTTTGGTCCAAAATGGATGACCTCATACTTACCTGCGTTGAACTCCATCTGCCACAGTTTTGCCCACTCACTTAATCTATCAATGCCTTTGTAATTGTATGCACCCGTCCGTACTGCTTACTATACCACGAATCTTTGTGTCATTGCAAACTTGGATATATGGCTCCCTATTGTGTTATCTAAGTCATTAATATACGGAATAGTTCAGGCTCCAACACAGACCCTTGTGGGACACCACTCATCACTTCCTTCCAATTCGAATCCATGCCCATCATCCCTACTCTCTGTTTTCCACTGCCTGACCAAATCAATAGTTTGCCTTCAACTAATGAGCTTTAATTTTAGCTAATGGTCTCTTATGTGGAACCTTATCGAATGCTTTCCAGAAGTCCATATAAACTACATCCATAGACATACCCCTGTCTCCTACTTCAATTACTTACTCAAAAAAAATCAATTAGGTTTGTCAGACATGACCTACCTACCCTTAACAAATCCATATTGGCCCTCTCTAATCAGCTCAAATTTCTTAAGTATTCAGTCACTCTGTCCTTAATTATAGATACCAACAACTTCCCCACAACAAATGGCAGACTACATAGGCAGAAACCCAGTGAGAACATGCCGCTTCCAATCCCATTCTGGGAATGGCTCAATGTCACAATTACACCCCGATCTCGCTAAAAGTAGCCGGGTCTGTATTTCTCTATCTTTTTTAAGGAATATCAAACTGCCTTTTTACAGCTTTTCAAACAACCTGTTGGGTTTATTAAGGTTTTCGAACGACCCCTCTATTGAGCAGAACTGATATTTTAATATTCTAGAAAAAGTTTAATGGAATTTTATGGATTTTGTGAACAAGCCACTCAAACTCAAAGAAACTGCTCAATCAAATACAAACTGAACTAATCAGAAAGTCTTGGTATGTTTGAAAACTGTATTTTAGATTCCCTTTTTGGCCTGTTACCAGCAAGATTATAACAACAAACTCTGCAACGTTTCTGTCTCAACCTCAGCTCATCTGCTGCTGAAACCCTCATCCACCTCTAGACTTGACTATTCCAATGCTCTTCCGGCCGGCCTCCCATCTTCCACCTTCCATAAATTTGAGCTCATCCAAAATTCTGCTGCCCATATCCGTTAAGTCCCATTCTCCCATCACCCCCATGCTCGCTGACCTACACTAGTCCCCGGTCAGGCAATGCCTCGATTTTAAAATTCTCATCCTTGTTTTCAAATCCCTCCATGGCCTCGCCCCTCCCTATCTCTGTAATCTCTTCCAGCTTCACAACCCTCCGAGAGCTTTTCGTTCCTCCAATTCTGACCTCTTGCCCATCCCCGATTTTAATCGCTCCACCATTGTAGATTCATTGTTTTTTTGTTATGAAAAGCATTACAGAAGAAGCTAAAAGTCTGGGTTAATACTGATCAATAATCTGTAAAAATAAACTTGTGGATTTTACGTTAACCTCTTTTTACGAGAATCTTGTAAGATGAGAGGAACTCATGTGGGAGCATGTGTGAGGATCATTGTATTCAGTTCTTCATAACTATTAATTGTTACATTCCTCAGTCATGGTATCATAGAACTAGACATTGGGTAGTACAGGGAAACTCATCATGAGGGATATGGGTTTCTGATACAGGAGAGACTAGTGGTGCTGAACCCATCAGACTATCTAGGGTGGATGAGAGATTTGTGACCGATACCAGTTATCCATTGATAGGCTGCATCCCTGGGGTACTAATGATGCATAGATGGGTTACTAATGATATATCCCTGGGGTACCAATGATGCAGAGATGGGGTAGTAATGATGCAGAGATGGGGTAGTAATGATGCAGAGATGGGGTAGTAATGATGCAGAGATGGGGTACCAATGATGCAGAGATGGGGTAGTAATGATGCAGAGATGGGGTACCAATGATACAGAGATGGGGTAGTAATGATGCAGAGATGGGGTAGTAATGATGCAGAGATGGGGTAGTAATGATGCAGAGATGGGGTAGTAATGATGCAGAGATGGGGTAGTAATGATGCAGAGATGGGGTAGTAATGATGCAGAGATGGGGTAGTAATGATGCAGAGATGGGGTAGTAATGATGCAGAGATGGGGTAGTAATGATGCAGAGATGGGGTAGTAATGATGCAGAGATGGGGTAGTAATGATGCAGAGATGGGGTAGTAATGATGCAGAGATGGGGTACCAATGATGCAGAGATGGGGTAGTAATGATGCAGAGATGGGGTACCAATGATGCAGAGATAGGTTAGTAATGATGCAGAGATGCTGTATCAATGATGCAGAGATGGTGTATCAATGTGATGCAGAGATGGGGTACCAATGATGCAGAGATGGGGTACCAATGATGCAGAGATAGTGTATCAATGTGATGCAGAGATGGGGTACCAATGATGCAGAGATGGTGTATCAATGTGATGCAGAGATGGGGTACCAATGATGCAGAGATGGTGTATCAATGTGATGCAGAGATGGGGTACCAATGATGCAGAGATGGGGTAGTAATGATGAAGATACAGGCTGCCTGTGTTTCAATATTGATGATAAGAACATAAGAAATAGGAGCAGGAGTCCGCCATTTGGTCCCTCGAGCCTGCTCCACCATTTAATAAGATCATGGCTGATCTGATCATGGACTCTCTGCCCACTCCCCCAAACCCTTTATTCCCCTATCGTTCAAAAATCTGTCCATCTCCGCCTTAAATACATTTAATGACCCAGCCTCCACAGCTCTCTGGGGCAGAGAATTCCACAGATTTACGAGAGAAGAAATCCCTCCTCATCTCGGTTCTAAATGGTCGACCCCTTATTCTTAAACTGTGCCCCTTAGTTCTAGATTCCCCCACGAGTGGAAATATCCTCTCTGCATCTACCTTGTTGAGCCCCCTCAGTATCTTATATGTTTCGATAAGATGATGAATTGACAGCATCTGCTGGGTAACAATGACTCATTGACAACTGTGTCTCCTTGGGGAGTTGAATGACTCATTGACAGATTGGCTCATCAGGGGAACCAATAATCCAGTGACAGGCTGTCTCTCCTGGGGAACCCATGAACCAGTGACAGGCTGTCTCTCCTGGGGAACCAATAATCCAGTGACAGGCTGTCTCTCCTGGGGAACCAATAATCCAGTGACAGGCTGTCTCTCCTGGGGAACCAATAATCCAGTGACAGGCTGTCTCTCCTGGGGAACCAATAATCCAGTGACAGGCTGTCTCTCCTGGGGAACCCATGAACCAGTGACAGGCTGTCTCTCCTGGGGTACCCATGATCCAGTGACAGGCTGTCTCTCCTGGGGTACCCATGAACCAGTGACAGGCTGTCTCTCCTGGGGAACCAATAATCCAGTGACAGGCTGTCTCTCCTGGGGTACCCATGAACCAGTGACAGGCTGTCTCTCCTGGGGAACTCATGAACCAGTGACAGGCTGTCTCTCCTGGGGAACCCATGAACCAGTGACAGGCTGTCTCTCCTGGGGAACCCATGAACCAGTGACAGGCTGTCTCTCCTGGGGAACCCATGAACCAGTGACAGGCTGTCTCTCCTGGGGAACCCATGAACCAGTGACAGGCTGTCTCTCCTGGGATACCCATGAACCAGTGACAGGCTGTCTCTCCTCAGGAACCCATGAACCAGTGACAGGCTGTCTCTCCTGGGGAACCCATGAACCAGTGACAGGCTGTCCCTTTCCAGTCCCAGAGACCAGGAGGCAGCCTGCACATCCACATTAACATGGAAAAGCCTGTCTGACACCAGCAATTTGTCTTTCTCGTTCTTCCAGCCCAGAGTAGGAGAGGAAGGAACAACCTGGGGAGGAGCTGGAAACAAAATAGCCTCAAAAAGTATTTTAAAAATGCAAATATGAATTTTCCTCCGGACATTTACACTGTCATAACACAGCAAAAAAGGGCATAATAACCGTGGTGATGTTTACACTGTAGGCATTGATGGGAGGAAATCCTCCTGTTGATGTCTAGTATCCCGACCCACAGTGACCAGAGGGAATCGTCCTGCTGACGTTTAGTGTGATTACACACAGTGCCCAGAGGAAACCTCGCTGCTGATGATTACAGCGTCACTGCACAGTGACCAGAGGAAATCTTCTTGTTCATGCTTCATCATTTCATCTTCCTCCTGATGTTTACTGTCACTGCACACATTGACCAGAGGTAATCTTCCTCCTGATGTTTACACGGTAATAACACACATTGACCAGAGGTAATCTTCCTCCTGATGTTTACACGGTAATATCACACATTGACCAGAGGTAATCTTCCTCCTGATGTTTACTGTCACTGCACACATTGACCAGAGGTAATCTTCCTCCTGATGTTTACACGGTAATATCACACATTGACCAGAGGTAATCTTCCTCCTGATGTTTACTGTCGCTGCACACATTGACCAGAGGTAATCTTCCTCCTGATGTTTACTGTCGCTGCACACATTGACCAGAGGTAATCTTCCTCCTGATGTTTACACAGTAATAACACACATTGACCAGAGGTAATCTTCCTCCTGATGTTTACACGGTAATATCACACATTGACCAGAGGTAATCTCTTCCTCCTGATGTTTACACAGTAATAACACACATTAACCAGAGGTAATCTTCCTCCTGATGTTTACACGGTAATATCACACATTGACCAGAGGTAATCTCTTCCTCCTGATGTTTTCACGGTAATAACACACATTGACCAGAGGTAATCTTCCTCCTGATGTTTACACAGTAATAACACACATTGACCAGAGGTAATCTTCCTCCTGATGTTTACACAGTAATAACACACATTGACCAGAGGTAATCTTCCTCCTGATGTTTACACGGTAATATCACACATTGACCAGAGGTAATCTTCCTCCTGATGTTTACACAGTAATAACACACATTGACCAGAGGTAATCTTCCTCCTGATGTTTACACGGTAATAACACACATTGACCAGAGGTAATCTTCCTCCTGATGTTTACTGTCGCTGCACACATTGACCAGAGGTAATCTTCCTCCTGATGTTTACACAGTAATAACACACATTGACCAGAGGTAATCTTCCTCCTGATGTTTACACGGTAATATCACACATTGACCAGAGGTAATCTCTTCCTCCTGATGTTTACACGGTAATATCACACATTGACCAGAGGTAATCTCTTCCTCCTGATGTTTACACGGTAATAACACACATTGACCAGAGGTAATCTCTTCCTCCTGATGTTTACACGGTAATAACACACATTGACCAGAGGTAATCTCTTCCTCCTGATGTTTACACGGTAATATCACACATTGACCAGAGGTAATCTCTTCCTCCTGATGTTTACACGGTAATATCACACATTGACCAGAGGTAATCTTCCTCCTGATGTTTACACAGTAATATCACACATTGACCAGAGGTAATCTCTTCCTCCTGATGTTTACTGTCACTGCACACATTGACCAGAGGTAATCTTCCTCCTGATGTTTACTGTCACTGCACACATTGACCAGAGGTAATCTTCCTCCTGATGTTTACTGTCACTGCACACATTGACCAGAGGTAATCTTCCTCCTGATGTTTACTGTCGCTGCACACATTGACCAGAGGTAATCTTCCTCCTGATGTTTACACGGTAATAACACACATTGACCAGAGGTAATCTCTTCCTCCTGATGTTTACACAGTAATAACACACATTAACCAGAGGTAATCTCTTCCTCCTGATGTTTACACGGTAATAACACACATTGACCAGAGGTAATCTCTTCCTCCTGATGTTTACACAGTAATAACACACATTGACCAGAGGTAATCTCTTCCTCCTGATGTTTACACGGTAATAACACACATTGACCAGAGGTAATCTCTTTCTCCTGATGTTTACACGGTAATAACACACATTGACCAGAGGTAATCTCTTCCTCCTGATGTTTACACGGTAATAACACACATTGACCAGAGGTAATCTCTTCCTCCTGATGTTTACACGGTAATAACACACATTGACCAGAGGTAATCTCTTCCTCCTGATGTTTACACGGTAATAACACACATTGACCAGAGGTAATCTCTTCCTCCTGATGTTTACACAGTAATAACACACATTGACCAGAGGTAATCTCTTCCTCCTGATGTTTACACGGTAATAACACACATTAACCAGAGGTATAATCATCATAGGCAGTCCCTCGAATCGAGGATGACTTGCTTCCACGTCAAAAAGTTCACAGGTGTTTCAATGAAGGACCTAAAATTCCAGGTCCCGAACTAAATCTTGAAGGGTGGAAGACGCCTGTGCATGGATTTTTTCAATGTGTGGTGGCCGTTACACAGCAGCCACCACACGGGCTTGACAGAGCTAGGTCTTGGTCCAGTGGCAAGGATTAACCAAGACGATTGGAGACCAGCTCTGCTGCACGGACCGAGTGTGCACACATATCGCAGTGTGGGCTGGCCCATGCTGCCCCTTACCCTCACCTCTTTTGGGCCCTGAACTCGTGCCACTCCTGGGCCCCGATCACATCTCTCTACAGTCACTCGCTGCTTCTTCGCCCCGATCTCGTCGCTCCTGCTGTACCTGCCCATGCTCCAATCACTGATCTATCCCTTTCATTATTTTAAATGTTTCTATAAGATCACCCCTCATCCTTCTGAACTCCAACGAGTAAAGACCCAGTCTACTCAATCTATCATCATAAGGTAACCCCCTCATCTCCGGAATCAGCCGGAATCAGGCTAGTATATCCTTCCTTAAGTAAGGTGAACAAAACTGCATGCAGTACTCCAGGTGCGGCCTCACTAATACCTTATACAGTTGCAGCAGGACCTCCCTGCTTTTGTACTCCATCCCTCTCGCAATGAAGGCCAACATTCCATTCGCCTTCCTGATTACCTGCTGCACCTGCAAACTAACTTTTTGGGATTCATGCACAAGGACCCCCAGGTCCCTCTGCACCGCAGCAAGATGTAATTTCTCCACATTCAAATAATATTCCCTTTTACTGTTTTTTTTTCCCAAGGTGGATGACCTCACATTTTCCGACATTGTATTCCATCTGCCAAACCTTAGCCATTCGCTTAACCTATCTAAATCTCTTTGCAGCCTCTCTGTGTCCTCTACACAACCCGCTTTCCCACTAATCTTTGTGTCATCTGCAAATTTTGTTGCACTACACTCTGTCCCCTCTTCCAGGTCATCTATGTATATTGTAAACAGTTGTGGTCCCAGCACCGATCCCTGTGGCACACCACTAACCACTGATTTCCAACCCGAAAAGGACCCATTTATACCGACTCTCTGCTTTCTGTTAGCCAGCCAATTCTCGATCCATGCTAATACATTTCCTCTGACTCCGCGTACCTTTATCTTCTGTGGTAACCTTTTGTGTGGCACCTTATCGAATGCCTTTTGGAAATCCAAATACACCACATCCATCGGTACACCTCTATCCACCATGCTCGTTATATCCTCAAAGAAGTCCAATAAATTAGTTAAACATGATTTCCCCTTCATGAATACATGTTGTGTCTGCTTGATTGCACTATTCCTATCTAGATGTCCCGCTATTTCTTCCTTAATGATAGCTTCAAGCATTTTCCCCACTACAGATGTTAAACTAACCGGCCTATAGTTACCTGCATTTTGTCTGCCCCCTTTTTTAAACAGAGGCATTACATTAGCTGCTTTCCAATCCGCTGGTACCTCCGCAGAGTCCAGAGAATTTTGGTAGATTATAACGAATGCATCTGCTATAACTTCCGCCATCTCTTTTAATACCCTGGGATGCATTTCATCAGGACCAGGGGACTTGTCTACCTTGAGTCCCATTAGCCTGTCCAACATTACCTCCCTAGTGATAGTTATTGTCTCAAGGTCCTCCCTTCCCACATTCCCATGACCAGCAATTTTTGGCATGGTTTTTGTTTCTTCCACTGTGAAGACCGAAGCAAAATAATTGTTTAAGGTCTCAGCCATTTCCACATTTCCCATTATTAAATCCCCCTTCTCATCTTCTAAGGGACCAACATTTACTTTAGTCACTCTCTTCCGTTTTATATATCGGTAAAAGCTTTTACTATCTGTTTTTATGTTTTGCGCAAGTTTACTTTCGTAATCTATCTTTCCTTTCTTTATTGCTTTCTTAGTCATTCTTTGCTGTCGTTTAAAATTTTCCCAATCTTCTAGTTTCCCACTAACCTTGGCCACCTTATACGCATTGGTTTTTAATTTGATACTCTCCTTTATTTCCTTGGTTATCCACGGCTGGTTATCCCTTCTCTTACCGCCCTTCTTTTTCACTGGAATATATTTTTGTTGAGCACTATGAAAGAGCTCCTTAAAAGTCCTCCACTGTTCCTCAATTGTGCCACCATTTAGTCTGTGTTCCCAGTCTACTTTAGCTAACTCTGCCCTCATCCCACTGTAGTCCCCTTTGTTTAAGCATAGTATGCTCGTTTGAGACACTACTTCCTCACCCTCAATCTGTATTACAAATTCAACCATACTGTGATCACTCATTCCGAGAGGATCTTTTACTAGGAGATCGTTTATTATTCCTGTCTCATTACACAAGACCAGATCTAAGATAGCTTGCTCCCTTGTAGGTTCTGTAACATACTGTTCTAAGAAACAATACCGTATGCATTCTATGAATTCCTCCTCAAGGCTACCCCATGCGATTTGATTTGACCAATCGGTATGTAGGTTAAAATCCCCCATGATTACTGCCGTTCCTTTTTCACATGCCTCCATTATTCTCTTGGTTATTGCCCGCCCCACCATGAAGTTATTATTTGGGGGCCTATAAACTACGCCCACCAGTGACTTTTTCCCCTTACTATCTCTAATCTCCACCCACAATGATTCAACATTTTGTTCATTAAAGCCAATATCGTCTCTCACAACTGCCCTGTTATCTTCCTTTATTAACAGAGCTACCCCACCTCCTTTCCCTTCTTGTCTATCCTTCCGAATTGTCAGATACCCCTGTATGTTTAATTCCCAGTCTTGCCACCCTGCAACCACGTTTCTGTAATGGCCACCAAATCATACCCATTTGTAATGATTTGTGCCGTCAACTCATTTATTTTATTTCGAATGCTGCGTGCGTTTAGGTAGAGTGCTTTAATACTAGTTTTTAAACCATGATTTTTAGTTTTGACCCCTCCTGCAGCCCCTTTATATTCATACATATTGTCCCTTCCTATCACCTTGTGGTTTACACTTACCCCAGTGCTACTCTGCTCTGTTGCCTCCTGCCTTTTGCATTCTTTCTTGGGGTCTTGTTCATCTGCGCTCTCACCCACTCTAACTAGCTCAAAGCCCTCTCCTGTGTTCCGAATACTCCTCGCATTGAGGCACCGAGCTTTCATGCTTGCCTTTTTATTACACTTTGACCCTTTCGAATTTTGCTGTACATTGGTCCTTTTTGTTTTTTGCCTTGGGTTTCTCTGCCCTCCACTTTTACTCAGCTCCTTTCTGTCTTTTGCTTCTGTCTCCATTTTGTTTCCCTCGGTCTCCCTGCATTGGTTCCCATCCCCCTGCCATATTAGTTTAATCCCTCCCCAACAGCACTAGCAAACACTCCCCCGAGGACATTGGTTCCGGTCCTGCCCAGGTGCAGACCGTCCGGTGTGTACTGGTCCCACCTCCCCCAGAACCGGTTCCAATGCCCCAGGAATTTGAATCCCACCCTGATGCGATTCCTACTCTGACTAGCACGTGGCACTGGCAGCAATCCCGAGATTACTACTTTTGAGGTCCTACGTTTTAATTTAGCTCCTAGCTCCTTAAATTCATCTTGTAGGACCTCATCCGTTTTTTTACCGATATCGTTGGTACCAATGTGCACCACGACAACTGGCTGTTCTCCCTCCCTTTTCAGAATGTCCTGCACCCGCTCTGAGACATCCTTGACCCTTGCACCAGGGAGGCAACATACCATCCTGGAGTCTCAGTTGCGGCCGCAGAAACGCCTATCAATTCCCCTTACAATTGAATCCCCTATCATTATCGCTCTCCCACTCTCCCTCCTGTGCAACAGAGCCAGCCACTGTGCCATGAACTTGGCTGCTGCTGCCCTCCCCTGATGAGTCATCCCCCTCAACAGTACTCAAAGCAGTGTATCTGTTTTGCAGGGCGGTGACCGCAGGGGACCCCTGCACTACCTTCCTTGCACTGCTTTTCCTGCTGGTCTTCCATTCCCTAGCTGGCTGTGGACCCTTCACCTGCAGTAAGACCAACTCGCTGCACGTGCTACTTACGTCATTCTCAGCATCGTGGATGCTCCAGAGTGAATCCACCCTCAGCTCCAGGGCCGCAATACGGTCCATCAGAAGTTGGAGGCGGATACACTTCCCGCACACGTAGTCGTCAGGGACACTGGAAGTGTCCGAGTTCTCACATGGTACAGGAGGAGCATATCACATGACCGAGCTCTCCTGCCATGACTTAACCCTTAGATTAACTTAAATTGCCGATAACAATGTTAACAGGTTCCTTACTGATATAAAAAAGAAAAAGAAATGCTACTCACCAATCACTTATCCCTTTGGCTGTGACGTCACCTTTTGATTTTGTTGTGGAAAAATATTTCTGAGACTGTATAATATATAAAGAGAGGTTTATTAAATTGGAGACAAAGCTTTTGGAGAAGTGTTAGAGACCCCTGTCTCTGAACCAGCTTCTCAATTTGGTATCTCCAGTGAGGTTCTTTTATCTTACAAATTACGTCACTTTACATCACATGCTTTAGCACTAGTCCTTAAGTCTAATCATCACATTACAAGGTTTACTATCCAAGGCTGAGCTCTTGATATAAACCAGCCTCGCATTGTGACAGGGCATTATAAACAAGTGGCAGGCTTTTTGGCACCGGTATAGACAAACATACCCCCACTTATCTCTCCAGTCATTCATTATCTCACTTTCCTATCTCCATAACTCAAGACCAGCATACCTTGAAGTCTAACTGTGTTTTTTTATATAAAGCATAATGCATCAGTATTGTCCCTTACAAAAAAAATAAAAACAAATGTTTGGTCCCGTATACTAGTCAAGTATATGTCCAAAAATCCGCTCCAACAATTTCTTCCTACTTCTTCCTGCAGCAAATTCACAGACAGTACAAAGCATGGCTGGGTTGTTTTATTAGTGAAGGTGCAGGTTCACAGACTGTAAGTAACTGGTGTTGGGACTCAGTAAATCAAGACAGACATACATTTACAGTACCAATTTCACCACCCCAGGATGTCCCAAAGTGCTTCACAGGCAATGAAGTACAGTCACTGTGGGAAACATGGCAGCCAATTTGCCCACAGTAAGGTCCCACATACAGTAATAAGATAATGACCAGATATCTGTTTTAGTGTTGTTGGTGGATCTGTCATCGAGCTACAGTACGCGGATGATGCTTGTGTCTGCGCACAGTCAGAGGCCGAATTCAAATCCATCACCAACATCTTCACTGAGGTGTACGAAAGCATGGGCTTTACACTAAACATTCGTAAGACAAAGGTCCTCTACCAACCTGCCCCCGCCACACAGCACTCCCCACCACCCTGGTCATCAAAATCCACGGCACGGCCTTGGACAACGTGGACTATTTTCCGTACCTCAGGAGCCTACTATCAGCAAGGGCGGACATCGATGACGAGGTCCAACACTGCCTCCAGTGTGCCAGCGCAGCCTTCAGCCGCCTGAGGAAGAGTGTTCGAAGACCAGGCCCTCAAATCTGGCACCACACTTATGGTCTACAGGGCGGTGGTGATACCCGCTCTCCGATATGGCTCAGAGATGTGGACCATATACAGTAGACACCTCAAATCACTGGAGAAATACTCCCAACGCTGCCTCCGCAATATCCTGCAAATCCCCTGGGAGGACAGAAGCACCAATGTAATTATTCTCGATCAGGCCAACGTCCCCAGCATCGAAGCACTGACCATACTCGAACTGCTCCATTGGGCGGGCCACATCGTCCACATGCCTAACTCGAGATTCCCAAAGCAAGCGCTCTACTTGGAGCTCCGACACGGCAAGCGAGCCCCAGGTGGGCAGAGGAAACGATTTGAGGACACCCTCAAAGACTCTTTGGTAAAGTGTAACATCCCCACCGACACCTGGAAGTCCCTGACCAAAGACCGCCCTAAGTGGAGGAAGTGCATCCGGGAGGGCACTGAGCACCTCGCGTCTCGTCGTCGAGAGCATGCAGAAATCAAGCGCAGACAACGGAAGGAGTGTGCGGCAAACCAGTCCCACCCACCCCTGCCCTCAACAACTGTCTGTCCCACCTGTGACAGAGACTGTAATTCCCGTATTGGACTGTTCAGCCACCTGAGAACTCACTTTTAGAGTGGAAGCAAGTCTTCCTCGATTTTGCGGAACTGCCTATGATGATGATGATGTTGGTTGAGGGATAAATGTTGGGCAGGACACCAGGGAGAATTCCACTGCTCTTAGAATATTGCCGAGGGATCTTTTATATCCACCTGAGAGGGCAGATGGGGCCTCGGTTTACCGTTTCATCCACAAGGCACTCCCTCAGAACTACAGTGGAGTGGGACAGAACCCACAATCTTCCATATCGGAGACAAGACTGCTCCCAACTGAGCCACAGTTGACACCGACACAGTAGATGAGATAGTTCCACCAGGCCTAAGAACATAAGAAATAGGAGCAGGAGTAGGCCATTCGGCCCCTCGAGCCTGCTCCGCCATTCAATAAAATTATGGCTGATCTGATCATGGACTCAGCTCCACTTCCCTGCCCGCTCCCCATAACCCTTTACTCCCTTATCGCTCAAAATTCTGTCTATCTCCGCCTTAAATATATTCAATGACCCAGCCTCCATAGCTCTCTGGGACAGAGAATTCCATAAATTTACAACCTTCTCAGAGAAGAAATTTCTCCTCATCTCAGTTTTAAATGGGCGGCCCCTTATTCTATGTCCCCTAGTTTTAGTTTCCCCTATGAGTGGAAATATCCTTTCTACATCCACCTTGTCGAGCCTCCTCATTATCTTATGTTTCAATAAGATCACCTCTCATCCTTCTGAACTCCAATGTGTATAGGCCCAACCTACTCAACCTATCCTCATATGTCAACCCCCTCATCTCCGGAATCAACCTAGTTGTCATGTATGTATGCTTGGGGTTACTAGCCACCAGGTGGTGCCACTGTCAGAAGCCATTGGGCTGTATGCACATGTGTGCAGCCCAGGTATAAAAGGCCAGCCATTTTGCTGCGGGACTTCTTTGTAATCGGCATCAACCCCGAGTTGATCCTGCGGAAGCTACTGGCGGCGGAGACGCTGAATTTGAGCAAGGCCATCATGATTGCCCAATCATGCATAATGACGGACAAAAGCTTAAAGCAGATATCATTGAAAAATTAGAATTCGGCAAGTACTGTAAATAAAATAGTATCGTCGTTTGGCAGAGCTGTGTACGGCAGGGCCTACCCGACTGTGTACGCAAAACCTGTGGCTGCCCAAAGTCCGCCAATGGGAATGAATCCGTTATCACCGTGTTGGTTTTGTGGAGGAAATCATCAGTGCCGATTTAAACAGTATATTTGTAAAGGCTGATCAAGAGTGGGGCATCCCCAGCGCATGTGTCCGCAACTGAGCAAGCGATAATGATCAATGTAAAACTTCATGGTGTGCCGGTATCGATGGAACTGGACACGGGGGCGAGTCAATCAATAATGAGCCAGAGGACATTCGATAAGCTGTGGGATACTAAGGCTGTGAGGCCTGGGCTAAGTCCAGTCAATGCCAAGTTGCGTACGTACACTAAAGAACTCATAACGGTGATTGGCAGTGCAGTAATCAAGGTGTTGTATGATGTTGCGGTTCACGATTTACCGTTCCAGGCAATGGTCCAACGCTTTTCGGCAGGAACTGGCTTGAAACAATCAAATGAAACTGGAATGATATCAAAGCGTTGTCGACGGAGGAGGGTACTCCATGTGCTCAAGTGCTGAGCAAGTTCCCCTCGCTGTTTGAACCAGGCATCAGCAATTTCACGGGAGCCAAGATGAAAATCCACGTGGACTCGGATGCAAGACCCGTCCATCATAAAGCTCGGGCAGTTCCGTATATGATGAGGGAGAAGGTCGAAATCGAACTGGACAGACCCCAGCATGAAGGGATCATATCACCAGTCGAATTTAGTGAATGGGCCAGCCCCATTCTTCCCATATTGAAAAGTGATGGCACTGTCAGGATTTGTGGAGACTACAAGGACATGATCAACCAAGTTTTGAAACAGGATCAATACCCATTACCGAAGGCTGATGACCTGATTACAATGCAAGCCGGGGGAAGTCATTCACTAAACTGGACCTGACGTCGGCCTACATGACACAGGAGCTGGTCGACACGTCGGAGAAACTTACGTGCATCAACACTCACAAAGGACTATTTATCTACAAAAGGTGCCCTTTGGCATTCGCTCAGTACAGCCATATTTCAGAGGAACATGGAGAATCTACTGAAGTCTGTCCCCAGAACCGTCGTGTTCCAAGATGACATCCTGGTCATAGCTCGTGACTCCGCCGAACATCTGAATAACCTGGAAGAGATTCTACGTTGTCTGGACAAAGTGGGACTCAGACTGAATCGCTTGAAGTGCGTCTTAATGGCACCGAAAGTCGAATTCCTGGGGAGGAAAATTGCTGCTGACAGCATCAGGCCTACACACTCGAAAACCAAGTCCATCAAAAATGCACCCAAGCCTCAGATTGTAAACTATGGGGTGACGGAGCTGCGTTCATTCCTTGGTCTACTCAACTACTTCGGTAACTTCTTACCTAGATTGGGCACATTATTAGAGCCACTGCACATGCTGCTAAGGAAAGGCGACAACTGGATTTGAGGTGCGTCTCAAGACAGAAAGCTACAAATCTGCTTTGTTCTAACAAGCTGCTGGTACATTATGATCTGTGTAAGCGTCTAGTTTTGGCCTGTGATGCTTTGTCATATGGAGTCGGTTGTGTGCTCCAACAAGCTAATGAGTCAGGCAAATTACAAACTGTTACGTATGCTTCTAAAAGTTTGTCAAAGGCGGAAAGAGCCTACAGCAAGTAGAGAAAGAAGGACTAGCCTGTGTGCATGGGGTTAAAAAGATGCATCAATACTTGTTTGGTCTTCAGTTTGAATTGGAAACAGATCACAAACCAGTCATTTCATTGTTTTCTTAAAATAAAGGTATCAATACAAATGCATCATCCCGCATCCAGAGGTGGGCGCTGACATTATCTGCCTATGATTATGTCATTCGCCATAGACCTGGCACTGAGAATTGTGCCGATGCATTGAACCATCTGCCGTTGCCCACACCGAAGGTGGAAACGCCACAACCGGCAGACCTACTGTTAGTCATGGATGCTTTTGAGAGTGAAGGAATCCCTGTCACGGCTCAACAAGTTAAGACCTGGACCAGCCAGGACCCGATATTGTCGGTTGTGAAACGTTGTATCCTAAGTGGTGATTTGCTTGGGTGTGGCAGACCAATGGGTGATGAGACCAAACCCTACATCCATCGCAAAGACGAGCTATCCAGTCAGACAGATTGTAAACTATGGGGTAATTGTGTTGTTTGCCCAAGAAAGACAGAGAGAAATTCATATAGGATTTACATAGCATGCATCCAGGTATTGTCATGATGAAAGCCATTGCCAGGTCTCAGGTTTGGTGGCCTGGAATTGACTCTGATCTGGAATCATGTGTGCATCAGTGCAACACCTGCATGCAGCTTAGTAAAACACCAGCTGAATTGCCACTGAGTCTGTGGTCATGGCCATCTAACCCATGGTTCAGGATCCACATCGACTTTGCAGGTTCCTTCCTGGGAAAGATGGTCTTAGTTGTGGTAGATGCATATTCCAAGTGGAGAGAGTGTACAATCATGTCATCCAGCACATCCACAGCTATCATTGAGAGCCTTCGTGTCATGTTTGCCACACATGGTCTGCCTGACAACGGATCTTGCTTCACCAGTCTGGAGTTTCAAGAGTTCATGAAACTCAATGGTATCAAACATGTGAGGTCAGCACCATTTAAACACGCATCTAATGGTCAACAGAGCGTGAGGTCCAAACCATCAAGCAGAGTATGAAATGTGTAACACAAGGTTCACTGCAAACTCGCTTGTCACGCATATTGCTTAGTTCCAGGACAAGACCCCATATGCTTACCGAGGTCTCTCCTGCTGAACTATTGATGAAGAGAGGTCTCAAGACCAGGCTCTCTCTTGTCCACCCTGATTTAAATAACCGTGTCGAATACAGACGTCAAAGTCATAAGGGTATCATGATCGCGCTGCTATGTTACTCAACATTTCTATTGATAATCCTGTGTATGTATTGAATTATGGTCACAGTCCCAAATGGATCGCCGGTACTGTTACGGCCAAGGAGGGTAACAGAGTGTTTATCATTAAGCTCAAGAATGGGCAGACATGCAGGAAACATGTCGATCAGATAAAGCTGCGGCTCACGGATGAACCGGAACAGTCTGAGGAAGACACAATCAGTGACCAACCAACCTACCCTCAGTCATCAGAGGACTCTGCTGTCATCAATGAATCTGGACTTTCAAACACTGACATGGTCAATGAATCTGGACTTTCAATCCCTGACATGGTCATTGCCACTCCCAACAGATCGGCTACCCAGCCCCCACTCATAATTAACTCAGAACGCTTACCCAAGACTAGAGTTGAACTAAGACGTTCAACTCTGGAGCGGAAAGCCCCGGACCGTCTCAATTTGTAAAAAGACTATTACTAATATCTTAAAGGGGATATTGTCATGTATATCTGCTTGGGGTTATTAGCCACCAGGTGGTGCCACTGTCAGAGGCCGTTGGGCTGTGCGCACATGTGTGCAGCCCAGGTATAAAAGGCCAGCCATCTTGTAATGTACTCACTTTGGGCCCTAATAAAGTAGAGCCAGGTTTGTACCTGTGTGGAACTTACAGTACTCAATCTATCGAGTTATTGCATATGTAACACTAGTGAACCTTCTTTGAACAGCCTCCAATGCAAGTATATCCTTCCTTAAATATGGAGACCAAAACTGAACGCAGTACTCCAGGTATGGCCTCACCAATACCCTGTACAGTTGGAACGGGACTTCTCTGCTTTTATACTCTATTTCCCTTGCAATAAAGGCCAACATTCCATTTGCCTTCCTGATCACTTGCTGTACCTGCATACTAACTGTTTGTGTGTCATGCACAAGGACCCCAGGTTCCTCTGTACTGCAGCACTTTGCAATTTTTCAACATTTAAATTATAATTTGTTTTTCTATTATTTCTGCCAAAGTGGATAATCTCACATTTTCCCACATTATACTCCACCTGCCAAATTTTTTCCCACTCACTTAGCCTGTCTATATCCCTTTACAGATTTTTTGTGTCCTCACAATTTGCTTTCCCACTCATCTTTGTATCATCAGCAAACTTGGTTACGTTACACTCGGTCCTTTCATCCAGGTCATTAATATAGATTGTAAATAATTGAGGCCCCAGCACCGATCCCTGTGGCACCCCACTTGTCACTGTTTTCCAACTGGGAAATGACTCATTTATCCCGATTCTCTGTTTTCTGTTAGTTAGCCAGTCCTCTATCCATGCTAATATATTACCCCCAACCCCGTGAACTTTTATCTTGTACAGTAACCTCTTATGTGGCACCTTATCGAATGCCTTCTGAAAATCCAAATACACCACATCCACTGGTTCCCCCTAATCCACCCTGCTCATTACATCATCAAAGAACTCCAGTTAATTTGTCAAACAATATTTACTTTTCATAAAATCATGCTGACGTTGCCTCACTGTATTATGCTTTTCCAAATGTCCTGCTGCTGCTTCCTTAATAATGGACTCCAGCATTTTCCCAATGACCGATGTTAGGCTAACTGGTCAATAGTTTCCTGCTTTTTGTCTGTCTCCTTTATTAAATCATTTCCGTTGTGCCCCGTAGGGGACGAATTCCGTACTGTGACTCCGGGAGGAGCTCCTCGGCCACAGGGAGAAGATGGTTGAGGAGGACTCTAGCGACGACTTTCCCAGTGACTGATAGCAGGGAGATTCCCCTGTAGTTGCCGCAATCGGACTAGTCCCTTTTTTAAAGATGGTCACGATCACTGCACCCTGGCATGCTCTCCTCCCTCCAGATAGAGATGAGGTCGTGTATACGCGCCAGCAGTGACTCTCCGCCATACTTCAATGCCTCAGCAGGGATTCCATCCGCTCCTGAATCCTTGTTGTTCTTAAGATGTCTTATGGCTTTTTCTACCTCGTGCAGTGTTGGGGTCTTACTGAGGTGGTGGCAGGTAGCATGCTGCGAGATGGAGTCGAGAACACTCGAGTCAAAGGCAGAGTCTTGATTGAGGAGATCTTCGAAATGCTCCTTCCAGCGGGCCCTGACTGCCTCGGTGTCCTTGATGGGTGTCTCCCCATTCTTGGCCAGCAGTGAGGTGGGGCCATGGGTGTTTGGCCTGTAGGTGGCCTTGACTGCGATGAAGAATCCTCGCACATCATCGCTGTCGGCCAACTGCTGTATCTCCTGTGCTTTCTCCATCCACCACCTGTTCTTTAGGTCCCAGGTTTTTTGTTGGATCTCAGCCTTGAGCTGTCTGTAATGCTGCTTTACTGCTCCTGAGTTGGATTGTTGTTTAAGGCTCAGAAACACCCTGCACTTGCGATATTAGCTCTTGGATCTCCTGATCATTCTCATCAAACCAGTCCTGGTGTTTCCTGGTTGAGTGACTGAGCGTCTCTTTGCAGGCACTGGTTATGGAGGCCTGGAGGGCAGACCAAGCGCTGTGGGCATTCTGCGTCTCGGGGTTATCAAGGTACGCCAGGTTAGCAGTGAGGCACTGATTGTATAGGGCTCTCTTAGCTGGGTCCTTAAGTGCCCTGGCATTGACTTTTTTGCAGCACTGCTTCTGCTCCGCTTTGGGGCTATGTTGATGTCAATGATGGATCGGATTAGGCAGTGGTCTGTCCAGCAGTCGTCAGCTCCTGTCATGGCGTGGGTGATGCGCACATCCTTGCAATCCATGGCTCGGAAGATGACCAGCGATACCCTACTCCTGACAAAATGTCTAGAGCATGAACTTGTCATCACCAACACCTTGTTCAGCCAGAGGGGCAAATACAAGGCATCGCTCCAAACACTGGCAGCTGCTTTATTAAATAGGGGCATTATATTTGCGGTTTTCCAATCTGCTGGGTCCTCCTGTCGAGGGTTTTTGCTCTGACCAATTATGGGGGTCTTTGGTGGCTGTTGGTGTGTTGGGCCTCTCTCTCCCTTCTATGGGACGGTCCAGCAGCTTATGGCTCGCTGACCACTAAACTGTCGGTTTCGAAGCGCCCTAACACCCCTATCTGGTTCTAACCTCAGAATTTTGGTGGATTATGAGCTTCCACAAGAGAAAACAAAACACTCAGAGACAAGTGGTCCTTGGAATGAAAAAAAACGGGTAAGTCCAATTTATTAACCACGGTAAGTTTCCAACAAGGTCAAACTTCATCAAAACACATATCTGACACACACTTATAAACTATGAAAATCTATGGGAAGAAACGGACACAACGAAAACCTTACACAATTTTATCTTTACAAGACAATTCCAACACCACCCCCACCCCCGTTTTTACATGACTGACCTAGGCTGACAGTTGGGAAAAGAAACCCCAGGATAATACTTACGATCCCTTTAGACAGTTATTTTTTCCTAGCCTTAGGATGTTTGGTTTACGGGGTAGCTGGAGTGAATATTGCCTCTCCCAGTGACTTCGGTCTCCAGTTCTTCAGCTGGTTGGCCTCGGAGCGTTGTTCGGTGTGCGGCTCGGCTTCCTGAGGTGACATTGGGCCTCTCGGTAGTTGGGTTGTATATTCTACACACCAGTCGAGTCCAGGGCCCGTTCGATGGTAGGTTTCCCAGCCGGTAACAGTCCGTCTCGTTCTCTCTCGGTTTCTGTCTGTCTGTGACTGCTACTGTTCCTCGACTCCTTCTCCTACTGCTCCAGCTGCTTCTCCCGTCGGTGGTTCCTTAGGTCCTATATTTGTACCCAATTTAGTTCTGGCCTTTTCGCGCCCAAACTCAGTTGGTGGTCCATTGTGTAAGTTTGGGCGGGGAGATAGCTTTGAATATTTAATCTGAAGATGTCACAGGTACAGGTGGGTGTGAGGAGAGGGGAATTGTTTCAGTGCACATTGGTGCCTCAAAGTCTGCTGGTCCATTGTAACAGTCCTGGGAGTCAATCGGTTTGGGCCTCCCCTTTGATGGGCCATCACCGCAGTGATCACGGGACTATTGTCCACTGTCCATATTAATTAGGTAGATGATGGTCCACATTCATAATTTGATTAGGGATGAGTCATATTTTCGAACTGGGTAGTCCCCATTGGTTGAGGATTTCCCCGCTTCAGGCCCGAATCGACCCCTGATTGGCCTGTGCACCTTTCCCCCATTGGCCAGTGCCACTGTCTCGCTTGTGAGCCAGATTCCACAATGTCTGTATCTGCCCACACGTTTCCCAGCCTGCCTGGTCTGGGGATTTTACTTGGCCAAAAATGTTCATTTAAAATGTAAAGGACGGTCCCATCTTAGTTTTCTTGTCCTTAGGGTGTTCCAAAAGAAAATGTGGCCGTGGATTTTCGAACCTTACACCCTCCAGAATCTAGGGAATTTTGCAAGATTACAACCAATGCATCCACTATCCCTGCCGTACTTCTCTTAAGACCCTAGGATGCAAGACATCAGGTCCAGGGGACTTGTCCGCCTTTAGTCCCAGTATTTTACCAAGTACTACTTCTTTAGTGATAGTGATTGTATTAAGTTATCCCACTTCCCTATAGCCCCTTGATTATCCACGATTGGGATTGTAAAGTCCTGTCCCCTCAGTACAGATTCACACGAGGCATGTAGTAAAGTCAAGGTCACTCTGGACCTGCACCTTTATTTCACAGCTCTGGAATCCTGCACTTGCCTGAGACCTGTCCTTATATACCTGTCTCTTGCAAGTGCACCCCTGGTGGTAAGGTATGCTGGTGGTTACAGGTCATATCTTATTACAGTCATGTATAGCGTGTTAGGATACAGTTATATATAATAATGTAAGATACATGACATCACCCTCCCCCAAGGTCTTATTGTCTTTATAGGTTCAGTCTCTCAGGTGGTCTACGCTCTCACGTGGAGCGTCTGAGTTGTGGTTCAGTTGTTTGCCTTGGTGTCTGTTTTTCTTTGGGTGTGGTTGCTGGTATCTTGCCTGGGCTGTCTGTTTCGATTGGTGTGATTGTTGTTGACTCGCCTGGGCTGTCTGTTGGGATTGCCCTTTCCTCAGGTTGTTTCCTCTGTCTGTCCACCAGGTGTGGTGCGAGTTCCACATTGTAGTCTGCCTCTGGTTCCGCAGTGTTGTTGGTAAATCTGCTTTTGACTTGGTCTACATGCCTCCGGCAGGTTTTGCCATTGTCCATTTGTACTACCAGTAGCCTGTTTCCTTCCTTGCCTGTTACTGTCCCTGCAAGCCATTTGGGACCCCTGCCATAGTTTAGTACAAACACTTTGTCCCCCTACCTCATTCCATCTCCCCCTCGAATTTCTGTCATGGTACTCAATCAGCTTACGGCGCTTTGCCTCAACGATTTTGTGCATGTCTGGGAGGATTAATGAGAGCCTTGTTTTTAAAGTCCTTTTCATCAACAGTTGCGTGGGGGGGATCCCAGTCAGTGAGTGCGGACGAGATCTGTATGCCAGCAGCAGTCGCGACAGGCGACCCTGCAGTGTGGGACCTTGGATTTTAAGCATGCCTTGTTTAATGATTTGCACTGCTCTCTCCGCCTGGCCGTTGGAGGCCGGCTTGAACGGTGCAGTCTTGACGTGATTTATGCCGTGGTCAATTATAAAGTCTTGGAATTCTGCATGGTGAAGCACGGACCATTGTCACTGACCAATATGTCAGGAATTCCGTGCGTTGCAAACATGGTTGCGAGGCTCTCCATAGTGGTGGAGGTTGTGCTCGAGTTTAAAATGGTGCATTCGATCCACTTTGAAAATGCATCTACAACTACAAGGAACATTTTGCCCATGAATGGGCCCACATAGTCTACGTGCACCCGCGACCACAGTTTGGTAGGCCAGGGCCAGAGGCTCAGTGGAGCTTCCCTGGGGGCATTGCTGAGTTGGGCACAAATGGTGCACCTTCGGACGCAGAGCTCCAAGTCCGCGTCAATACCAGGCCACCAAACGTGGGAGCTGGCTATGGCCTTCATGAGAACGATCCCTGGGTGCTCGCGGTGGAGCTCCCGGACAAATGCCTCTCTGCCTCGCAGAGGCATGACTACTCGACTGCCCCACATCAGGCAGTCTGCTTGTAGTGATAGCTCATGCATGCGCCTGTGAAAGGGTTTTAATTCCTCGGGGCAGGCATCGCGTGCCTCTGCCCAGTCACTGGTTAGGACACAAGTTTTTACTAAGGATAACGTGGGGTCACTGGCCGTCCAGGTTCTGATTTGGCGAGCCATCATGGGCGAACCTGTGGACTCAAAGGCATTGATTGCCATGACTATCTCACAGTCCTGTTCGTCAGATCCTTCCGTGGTCGCCAGGGGTAGCCTGCTGAGCGCGTCGGCACAGTTGTCTGTGCCTGATCTGTGCCTTATGGTATAGTCGTAGGACGCCAGCATGAGTGCCCACCGTTGAATTCGCGCCGAGGCGTTGGCGTTTATTGCCCTGCTCTCAGATAGGAGGGACGTGAGGGGCTTGTGGTCAGTTTCTAACGTGAACTTGGCCCCGAAAAGGTATTGGTGCATCTTTTTGACAGCGTACACGCACGCGAGCGCCTCCTTCTTTACCATTCCGTACCCGCGCTCCGCCCGCGAAAGTGACCTGGAGGCATAAGCTATGGGTTGTAATTTGCCCGCACTATTGACATGTTGCAAAACACACCCGACCCCATACGCTGACGCATCGCATGTGAGAACTAGCTTTTTACCTGGGTCAAAGAAAGTCAAAACACTGTTGGAACACAGAAGGTTGCGTGCCTTATTGAAGGCGCGTTCCTGGGCGTCCCCCCACAACCAATCGCACCCCTTCCTGCGTAGCACGTGGAGAGGCTCCAGCAATGTGCTTAAGTTCTGCATAAAGTTCCCAAAGTAATTGAGTCGCCCGAAAAAGTTCTGAGACATTCCAGGGCCTGGGTGCCAGGCAAATTGCTTCTGTTTTGGACTCTGTTGGACAGATTCCATCAGTGGCAATCCTTCTGCCCAAAAATTCAACCTTGGGTGCGAGAAACAGGCACTTGGATTTCTTGACTCGTAGGCCTACCCGATCCAACCGCTTTAGTACTTCCTCCAAATTACGATATGGGAGTCGGTGTCCCTGCCCATGATAAATATGTCGTCTTGAAATGCAACTGTCCCCGGGATGGACTTGAGCAGACTCTCCATGTTGCGCTGGAATATGGCAGCTGCCGACCTGATGCCGAATGGGCATCGATTGTACATGAAAAGGCCTCGATGTGTGTTGATGGTGGTGAGTAGTTTGGATTCCTCGGTCAATTCTTGTGTCATATACGCAGATGTGAGGTCTAATTTTGAGAAAAGTTTACCTCCAGCCAATGTGGCAAATAAGTCCTCTGCTCTGGGCAGCGGGTACTGGTCCTGTAGGGAGACTCTGTTTATGGTATATTTGTGGACCCCACAGATTCGTACGGATCCATCAGGCTTCATGACTGGGACGATGGAACTTGCCCAGTCGCTAAATTGCACAGGTGATATAATGCCTTCCCGCAGAAGCCCGTCTAGTTCGTGTTCAATCTTTTCCCTCATCACATAGGGTACAGCTCTGGCCTTGTGATGGACCGGTCTAGCATCCTGTGTGATGTAGATTTTGACTTTGGCCCCTTTAAAAGTGCCCACACCTGACTGAAAGAGATGTTCAAATCACTTTATAACTGTTGAGCAGGAGGTCCGTTCCTCTAATGACATGGCATGGACATCATCTCATTTCCAGTTTAGTTTTGCAGTGCTGGGGGGTCTCCGGGGACAACCCACAGGGGAAGTCGGTTCACTGTCCCTTTGTGTGTGACAGAAAGCATGGCGCTGCCGAGGACTGGTACGATTTCTTTGGTATAGGTCCTTAGTTTGGTGTCTGTCTCTTTTATGCGGCCACAGTTGTTCAAATTGTTGAGCGCCCATGAGAGATTGACTCGCTCCCGTATCCAGCTCCATGTTGACAGATATCCCATTGAGTAGGACCCTCATCATTATAGGAGGCATCCTGTTGTAGGAGCAGCGGCCATTGATCGTGTTGACCCGCTGTACATCGGTGTCCTGGGTACTGTCCCCACCATCTTCTGGTCCGCTTTCCGACCCATCCGATTCGTATACCAGCCGAGCTGCCGTTTTTTTGCACATACGGGCCAGATGCCCTGTATATTCACAATTTCTGCAAACAGCCTGCTGAAATCGACATCCCCTTGACGAGTGCCCACCCCCACACCTCCAGCACAGACCTGTTCCATTGTTTAACGTGTTCCCAAAGAATGAACTTCGTCTGGCTGATCTCTCCTGAGCTTCTCTCAGTTTGTAGTTGATTGCTTGCATTGTGGGTTGATGAGGTGTGAACGGCTGTTCCTGTGGACCTTGATGGCTTCTGCCTGCTGTCGAGAACCTGTTCTCCCGGTTTTGTCTGTGTGTGGGGGTAGAAGCTTGTTTAGTGCTGTGAACTTCTTGTTCCGATATTTCGTTAGTTGTCGTACCTGCATTGTAAATCAACCTCGTTTCTTCTTCCCCTACCAAGAATGTCTGTGCAACCAGTGCTGCTGCCTCTAAGGTCAGGTTCTTGGTCTCTATGAGCTTTCGGAATATGCCTGCGTGGCCTATTCCTTCAATGAAAAAGTCTCTCAGCATTTCTCTCCTCAGTTCATCGGAGAACTCACATAAACTAGCCAACCTCCGAAGTTCCGCCACGAAGTCGGGTGTGCTCTGGCCCACACAGCGTCTGTAGTTGTAGAACCTGTGTCTGGCCATGTGTAGGCTGCTCACTGGCTTCAGGTGGTCTCTTACCAGTGTGCTCAATTCTTCAAACGACTTGCTTGCTGGTTTCTCGGGTGCCAACAGATCCTTCATTAAAGCGTATGTTTTCGAGCCACAGCTGGTCAAGAGATGGGCTCTTCTCTTGTCTGCCTTATCGTCGCCTAACCAGTCTTTGGTTACAAAGCTTTGCTGGAGCCTTTCTATAAAGTCCTCCCAATTGTCTCCCGCATTGTACTTTTCATCTGATCCGTTGTTCGCCATTCTGTGGATTATGTAATCCCGTAACTCGTCGCCACTGTAAAGTCCTGTCCCCTCGGTACAGATTCACACGAGGCATGTAGTGAAGTCAAGGTCACTCTGGACCTGCACCTTTATTTCACAGCTCTGGAATGCTGCACTTGCCTGAGACCTGTCCTTATATACCTGTCTCTTGCAAGTGCACCCCTGGTGGTAAGGTATGCTGGTGGTTACAGGTCATCTCTTATTACAGTTATGTATAGCATGTTAGGATACAGTTATATATAATAATGTAAGATACATGACAGGGAAGATTTTAGTGTCATCTACCGTGAAGATCGAAACAAACTATTTGTTCAAAGTCTCTGCCATTTCCCTGTTCCCCATTATTAATTCCCCAGTCTCATCCTCCAGGGGACTAACATTTTCTTTCGCCACTCTTTTCCTTTTTATGTACCTGTAGAAACTCTTACTATCTGTTTTTATATTTCGTGCAAGTTTACTTTCATAATCTATCTTCCCTCTCAATCATTGTTTAGCCTTTTTAAAATTGCCACTGATTGAAAGGTTTACCCAGTATTACACGGGCTGTCTTTAATTTTGTCATGGTTTTACAGTGTGAAGTAGGATTCCCACTCCCAAACCAGTCTGATTGGCTAAGAACTGTGATTGACATGTTAAGTGCCGGTCGGTTGTAAATATAGTGCAAAAGTTGATTGGCTGCTCTTGATGTCGATCACAAAGTGTATACCCAGCGTTCCGACAATTTTCTCCTCCTCCTTTCTGCGGCCTGTTCAGTATCTGCAAACAAAGTGAGAGCCGTGGAGTCGGTGATCGGGGAATGAGGTCTGTACTGACTTTATACAGTGAAACACCCATTAATGTTCAGAGCAGTCTGATTATCCTGTGGGGGAACAGGAAGGGGACAGAAATGCCCCTTGTGCTGTGTGAGAGAATCCAGCTGACTGGCCTGTTTACTCCCTGCTTTGTGCTGCACTGACAGGCTGGGGCTGAGTGTTGGATATTGAAGGTGTTTACTGGAAGCTGGGATTTGTACACAGCATTTCTCTCCTGATTTACAGGCTGGGTTTTGTTCAGGAGTCAATGCTGAAAATGGGAAGGTGAGGTGTGATTATCTGGGAGGTACACAGGGTCTGAGGATTCTTAGTGTCCTGTCTGTGAGGGGAATCCATTTTCAGTGAGATATTTCTCTGTGAGGAGTCCTGCTGTGCAGGGAAGTCTGATACTGTCTAGTTTACTGTAAATACATCTGTTTATAACCAGGGCGAGCCTAGGCTCCGCCTTCTGACATTAATTCAGCTTCTATAGGTCTCTTCAGTAGTTAACAGCAGCTTCACTCCGAGGAGACAGTTTGTATGTTGGAACAGAAAACTGGAAAAAAACGATATTTCATGTTTCAGATCTGCAGAATGTTACTTTTTATTAACTTGTTAAGGGGGTAGAATTTCCTCTTGGAAGGCAGTGCAAAGCCCGATATTGAATTACATTGACTGCAATTTCTCCCCCAAGTTATGCCGTTGATTTTTCCCCAAGGAATGTGTGTTTGGTTAGTCGGCTTTTTAAAATAAATGAGCAGCCAGTTACTGAAAGTGTACTTGTTCTTTCTCTCTCAACAGCCTGTCTTTTTCAAATCAGTGACTGTGTCGGTAGCCTTTGAAGAGAGTTTGAGCGACCTCACATCGTCCGTCAGCTCACAGCGTCCACAGATGGTGAGAAAAATAAAAGGAACACTCCATAAGATTTTAGCGCAAGATCAAGGAGCTATTCATTATTTTTACAATACAGTGCTATATTATTGATACTGTTCACTTATTCACTTACTGTTTAATACATTTGTTTAGCAGTTAAAGTCTGAAGCAAAGTCCAGTGTCATCATCATCATAGGCAGTCCCTCAAGAGTCGAGGATGACTTACATCCACTCTAAAAGTGAGATCTCAAGAGAGTGTTCGAAGACCAGGCCCTCAAATCTGGCACCAAGCTCATGGTCTACAGGGCTGTAGTAATACCCGCCCTCCTGTATGGCTCAGAGACATGGACCATATACAGTACACACCTCAAATCACTGGAGAAATACCACCAATGATGTCTCCGCAAAATCCTGCAAATCCCCTGGGAGGACAGACGCACCAACTTCAGTGTCCTCGACCAGGCCAACAATCCCCAGCATCGAAACACTGATCACACTCGACCAGCTCCACATTGTCTGCATGCCAGACATGCGACTCCCAAAGCAAGCGCTCTACTCGGAACTCCTACATGGCAAGCGATCCCCAGGTGGGCAGAGGAAACATTTCAAAGACACCCTCAAAGCCTCCCTGATAAAGTGCAACATCCCCATCGACACCTGGGAGTCCCTGGCCAAAGACCGCCCTAACTGGAGGAAGTGCATCCGGTAGGGTGCTGAGAACTCACTTTTGGAGTGGAAGCAAGTCTTCCTCGATTTCGAGGAACTGCCTATGATGATGATGCAGTCCAATGTAGGAATTACAGTCTTTGCCACAGGTGGGACAGACAGTGGTTGGAGGAAAGGGTGGGTGGGGAGTCTGGTTTGCCGCACGCTCCTTCCGCTGCCTGCACTTACTGAATAACGATACTGTTATTCTGCCAATATCCAAAGAGTAGGAGAGTCCTGTGAAGGCACAGGATGGGACAAGACACAAACAATCTGACAAATGTTCACCGTTCATTAATACAACAGCAAAATACTGCGGATACTGGAAACTTGAAATAAAAACTGGAAATACTGAGCAGATCAGGCCGCACCTGTAGAGAGAGAAACAGCTATTGTTTCAGGTTGATGACCTGATGGAAGGCCATCGACCTGAAACGTTAACTCTGCTTCTCTCTCCAAAGGTGCTGCCTGACTCGCTGAGATTTACAGCATTCCCTGTATATTACACTGGGCATGGCATGTATTGTACCCAAATATCAGGGAAAGTGACATTCCTGTCCGGGAGGGAAGATATCCGAAGCAGAGAGCCAAAGAGATCTAGATTAAGACAGGAACAAGAAACACAAATACATTGGGCTGGATTTTAGGCTTCGCTGCTTTCGGGGTGAAAACGGAGGCGGGGCGGGAAAGTTAACAGCCGGGAATAGTTTGCGCTTTGGTAAGGAAGTTTCAGCATCTGAGCCCTGTGTCAGGGGGTGCAGCATGAAAAGAGGCGTTGTACACTTTTCGTGGCGTAAGGAAGGGAACCTCGCCAACTAAAGAGTGGGCCGAGTGCACTCCGAGAGAGGCCTGGTGGTGGGGCTTTTATATAAAAAAAACATTCCCAAAACATTACCCACGCTAAAGAAATTAAAAGAACAAACACTCGCACTTGCCCTTCGGAGTACTTTATCTCCCTCTGTGCCGCCGGCTATGCTGGACCGCACTGATTTCCCAGGCGGTCATTGCGGGCGAGCGCGCTTCCGGGTGGACGGATCGGGCAAGAGTCAAAACTCGCGCTGGTGTCTCAACGCGAGGCATTGCACACCCAGCGCAGCTCTTCCCAGCGGTACTGCTCAGCCCCGCCGCAAAACCCGACAGGAGGATCGCAACAGGGAGCAAGAAACCTCACCGCCGCCTTTTGCACCGCTCCGGGGCAAAACCCAGAGGACAAAGGGCGGGAAAATCCAGCTCATTAACTTTCTAACACAGCCAGAGGTATGGGGAAAGAGCAGGGGAGTGGGACTAATTGGATTGTTCGTTCAGAGAGTCAGCACAGGCACGTTGGGCCGAATGGCCTCTCTGTGCTGTAAGATTCTATACTTCTAAGTGGCCAAAATATTGCTTGTGATTGAACGATTTGTGTGGGAAACCAGTGTCCACATCACTATGGCCATGTTCTTTGGTCAGAGAAGCTGGAACCCTCCTTCAATGGGATTGAGTAACGAGCTGGGATGTAGTACCCGATTCAGTACAACATGAGATATGGCTATGGGAAAGTACTGATGGCTTTTTCCCACTGGAACCTGATGTCCTTGATAATTACAATATTTTAAAGTATGTAATTCTAGATTATTGTATTCACTTCAGAATGTTACCATTATAAATTTGAAATGTTGAGGAAAGAATGCAATGGTACGTAGAAGGAATAGGCATTAGTCTTTCACTTCTTCCACGCACGTTCAGCTGGGAGTAAAGGTACAAAGGTACACTTGCAGGAGATAGAAGGGGTTGTGAATGGTATTATGGTGGATGATATTCAGTGGAGTGAGGACAAGGTGATTGCAAAGGAGTAATGTGTTTACTAAAGTGCTTTGTTGCAAAATATGCCTGCGTCTTAATATTTTGGCTGACCCGGAGAGGTCAGGTCATTTCTTCCAGCATTAAGTAACTTTGCAGGGGTTGCTGAAGATGACACCCCCTTCCTTATGAATTAAAATTTCTGGGCTAGTTGTCCTGAAGCTTTAGACATGCCCGAGCCACACTGTGGCGGACACAAAACGGCTGACATGGCCCTTTCAGATATACTGAATTTTCTCTCCCGACCCCCAACACTCTGAAAGGTGCTAACTGCACCAGGCATGCACGATAAATATGTAATGAAGGTGCACCATGGAAATATGGACTGGTTCTCGGTGTAGTTCCACTGATAGATGGCAGTACAATTCCAATACTATTTTGCTGGTTAATCCATCTCTGAGCAAAATCTAGCCCCCAAGATGTTTCAAAATCTACAATAAGCTATACATCATCATCATCATAGGCAGTCCCTCAAAATCGAAGAAGACTTGCTTCCACTCGAAAAGTGAGTTCTTAGGTGACTGAACAGTTCAATACGGGAATGACAGTCTCTGTCACAGGTGGGGCAGACAGGTTGAAGGAAAGGGTGCGTGGGGAGTCTGGTTTGCTGCACGCTCCTTCCGCTGCCTGCGCTTGTTTTCTGCACGCTCTCGGCAATGAGACTCTAGGTGCTCAGCGCCCTCCCGGATGCTCTTCCTCCACTTAGGGTGGTCTTTGGTCAGGGACTCTCAGGTGTCGGTGGAGATGTTGCATTTTATCAAGGAGGCTTTGAGCATGTCCTTGAAAAGTTTCCTCTGCCCACCTGGGGCTCGCTTGCTGTGTAGGAGTTCCGAGTAGAGCGTTTGCTTTGGTCGTCTCCTGGGAGGACAGATGCATCAATGTTAGCGTCCTTGACCAGGCCAACATCCCCATTATCGAAGCACTGACCACACTTGATCAGCTCTGTTGGGCAGGCCACATCGTCCACATGCCCGACACAAGACTCCCAAAGCAAGCCATAACATACCTGAATGCTCGAAGCATTAGAAATAATAAGGTAGAACTAGAGGTTGTTGTGGCAGTGGGGAATTACAGTGTTGCAGGAATATCAGAAACATGGCCAAACCCAGAGAATGGAAATGAGTAAAACATTCAGGGAGGCTTCAAGCAAGCAAATAGAAAACTGGGAAAACCTGAGCAGTCTAGAGTCAGAGTTCCTAAATGTAATGCACAGCTGTGATGTTACCTTACCTGTCGAGGAAGCCCTGAGAAGCAGAGCTCATCTTAACTTGGTGCTCTGAAATAACCCAGATACCATACAGGAAATGAAAGTCGTGCTTTGGAGGACAGCAATCACAGAATTATCACATTTAACATGATTTGAGATTCATTTATACCAAAACCTGGGAGCCAAGCAGTATAACTTTAAACGGGTTAAATTCTTGGAAATGAGGGAATAACTAAAGCAAATGGAGTGGAAGAGAATGCTCAACAGCACTTGAGGACAAGTGTAGCTTTTGTAAAGGAATAAAGATGGGCATGCAATTTAAATACTTGATTTAGTTCAAACAAACAGGATCTTAAATGGATTAACCATCAAATTAATAGTGAAATAAAGATAAAAAATGATTTTATACAATCTAGAGAAAGGGGAGGGGAGTTCTACTGGAATGAATATAGAAACATGAGAAACAAACTAAACAGAGACCTAGAAAAAGGCACACAGCTGTAGAGGAAAATATAACAGTAAAATACTCTTTCAACACTACAACAGTAAGAAGGCAGTCAAAAAGGATTGTAACCATAAAAGGTATAAACATGCTCGAAACCAAGGATAACAAAAAATTTTAAATATTCTGAATACTTC
Organism: Pristiophorus japonicus; assembly: GCF_044704955.1. Taxonomy (NCBI): domain Eukaryota; kingdom Metazoa; phylum Chordata; class Chondrichthyes; family Pristiophoridae; genus Pristiophorus; species Pristiophorus japonicus. Next base: position 54,214,186 of record NC_091995.1, read on the forward strand.
CTCCAAGTATTCATTAGAAAAGACATAAGCAACATGCCCTCCCCAATCAGAGATAACCAAAGCAAAATTAATGATTTTCGTACAAACCAGATGGAAGACTTAAAGTTATCCGTATCAGCCTTGGCTCAGTGATCACACTCTCGCCTCTGAGTCAGTAGGTTGTGGATTCATCTTCCACTCCAGAGACTTGAGCACAAAATCTAGGCTGACACCCCAGTGCAGTACTGAAGGAGTGCTGCAATGTTAGAGGTGCCATCTTTCGGATAAGACGTTAAACCGAGGCCCTGTCTGCTCCCTCAGGTAAAGTAAAAGATTCAATGGCATTATTTCGAAGAAGAGCAGGAGGATTTTCCCTGATGGGCTGGCCAATATTTATCCCTCAATCAACATCTAAAAACAGATTATCTGGTCATTATCACATTGCTGTCCATGGTACCTTGCTGTGTGCAAATTGACTTTTGCATATCCTACATTTCAGCAGTGATTATATTGTAGTTCATCGGCTGTGAAGCACTTTGACATCTTGAGGTCGTGAAAGGTGCTATATAAATGCAAGTTATTTCTTTAAAACTAATATACGCAGGAATAGATGCTATTTAGCTTCTAAATAGAGACAAATGTGGAGATTTGTGAGGCATTGACAATGATTTATGAAGGAGTCACTGGAAACTGGAGAGATGCCAGTAGATTGGAAACAGACTAAGGTTGATGGCCGTATTCAATAATGTGAAACATCAGTCACCATCAGCTATAGACCTATTAGTCTTACGTCAGTTCCACGTAAAAGAATGGAATCAATTGTCAGGATTAAACTTTAAAATTATACCTATCACAAAGAAAGAAAGAAAGACTTGGATTTATATGGCGCCTTTTACGACCACTGGACGTCTCAAAGCACTTTACAGCCAATAAAGTACTTTTGGAGTGTAGTCACTGTTGTAATGTGTGAAAAGCAGCAGCCAGTTTGCACACAGCAAGCTCCCACAAACAGCAATGTGATAATGACCAGATAATCTGTTTTTGTTATGTTTGAGGGAAAAATATTGGCCAGGACACCAGGGATACTCCCCTGCTCTTCTTCGAAACAGTGCCGTGGGATCTTTTACGTCCACCTGAGAGAGCAGACAGGGCCTCGGTTTAATGTCTCATCCCAAAGACGGTACCTTCGACAGTGCAGCGCTCCCTCAGCACTGCACTGGAGTGCCAACCTGGATTTATGTGCTCAAGTCCAGTCAACAGCAGCCAGGATGGCTTCAGAACAGGAAGGTTGCTGCCTGTGCAAAGGGGCTTCCAGAGTGTCACAGCATTCCTACAATCTGTTTTTGAGGATGTTTCCAGTAGAGTGGACAAGGGAGAACCAGTTGATGTGGTGTATTTGTACTTTCAGAAGGCTTTCGACAAGGTCCCACACAAGAGATTAATGTGCAAAGTTAAAGCACATGGGATTGGGGGTAGTGTGCTGACATGGATTGAGAACTGGTTGGCAGACAGGATGCAAATAGTAGGAGTAAATGGGTACTTTTCAGAATGGCAGGCAGTGACTAGTGGGGTACCGCAAGGTTCTATGCTGGGGCCCCAGCTGTTTACATTGTACATTAATGATTTAGATGAGGGGATTAAATGTAGTATCTCCAAATTTGTGGATGACACTAAGTTGGGTGGCAGTGTGAGCTGTGAGGAGGATGCTATGAGGCTGCAGAGTGACTTGGATAGGTTAGGTGAGTGGGCAAATGCATGGCAGATGAAGTATAATGTGGATAAATGTGAGGTTATCCACTTTGGTGGTAAAAACAGAGAGACAGACTATTATCTGAATGGTGACAGATTAGGAAAAGGGGAGGTGCAACGAGACCTGGGTGTCATGGTACATCAGTCATTGAAGGTTGGCATGCAGGTACAGCAGGCGGTTAAGAAAGCAAATGGCATGTTGACCTTCATAGCGAGGGGATTTGAGTACAGGGGCAGGGAGGTGTTACTACAGTTGGTGAGGCCACACTGGAGTATTGTGTACAATTTTGGTCTCCTAACTTGAGGAAGGGCATTCTTGCTATTGAGGGAGTGCAGCGAAGGTTCACCAGACTGATTTCCGGGATGGCGGGACTGACATATCAAGAAAGACTGGATCAACTGGGCTTGTATTCACTGGAGTTCAGAAGAATGAGAGGGGATCTCATAGAAACGTTTAAAATTCTGACGGGTTTAGACAGGTTAGATGCAGGAAGAATGTTCCCAATGTTGGGGAAGTCCAGAACCAGGGGTCACAGTCTAAGGATAAGGGATAAGCCATTTAGGACCGAGATGAGGAGAAACTTCTTCACCCAGAGAGTGGTGAACCTGTGGAATTCTCTACCACAGAAAGTTGTTGAGGCCAATTCACTAAATATATTCAAAAAGGAGTTAGATGTATCCTTACTACTAGGGGGATCAAGGGGTATGGCGAGAAAGCAGGAAGGGGGTACTGAAGTTGCATGTTCAGCCATGAACTCATTGAATGGTGGTGCAGGCTCGAAGGGCCGAATGGCCTACTCCTGCACCTATTTTCTATGTTTCTCCAACAGATCTGCTCCCTAGTGACCCTCTGCAGATATGACCCCCTGCTGAGAGCCCCATTCCCTCTTCTCCTTCCTCTTCTAGCAGCTTGTCCTGCTCTGAATGGCCTCTGCTCATTTTCCCTGGCGTGCTCAATACCAAGAAGAAGCCCTACTAGGCCACCCATGTCTGGAAGCAACTGGTTTGTACATACGCGTTTGTCACCAGAGAAGCACTTCAGCCACCAGCCAGACCACTCCCTGTAGATTATTGAAACTTTTAACAAGTATGGAAAAGCACCAAAATGCATAAAATTGCAGCAGCAAGCAGAAGAAATAATCCAGCAACTAACCTGTAAGTAGTTGATGAACCCTTGAAATAGCGCTGATGGGGGATGTGGGGGGGTCCTTCATGCCATTGAACATGTGTTCAGCTGTGGAAGATCAAGAGAGGGTGTAGGCTGGTGCGTGGAGCTCCATAATGGCAGCGCTGGCATCAAATCAGTGATGCACGGTGATTGATATAATCTGCCTGCTCTGCATACCTTTGGCGGATGTTAGGCACACGTGCGCTAACCCATTTACCAATATGGCATTTTGTGTCCGAAGTGTGTGCGTGCGTCATGGACGCTATTTTAGAACCTCAAGGGGCCTTATAGCACTCCAAAAAAAAAGGTGCTACCAAGCCCAATTTCCCCCCCGCCCCCCCCCCGTAGGATGAGGAGGTCTATGATGGCCTGCAGTGTGTCTAGCTTCCAGGAGAGGGCATTTGTCTTCAAACTACAAATAGTTTTATTATGTTAACTGAGACAGGAAGACATCTCTTAGAAGGTGTGAAGTGTGACAGAAAATAAGCTTTTTGACTTATATTTGAGGTTAGTCTTAGTTTTCGTTCACTCACAGTACATCAGGAGTTACAAACCAGAGTCATGCACCGCCTTAACTCCGTACTATTGTAATATATTATTCAGTTCTTCTCTGAGCAGCTGGCCTGAAGGAGGCTCCAAGCTGATCCATTTAGGCACAAACAGATTGTGTTATTCATGTGTCTGATTGGTAGCTCCTTTTTTGAATTGGAGCAGATATTTATTTAAATTCATAAAGGCTTGTTTAGGGAGAGTTTATTAGTCTGTAGTTTTCAAATCTTTTTGATCGGCAGAACCTGGAACGTCTGAAGAGAATTAAATAAATGAGACAACTTCCGTAATTGATGAGAAAAAGATTACAGAAGCAATAGGTAAAAAAGGAATCGAGCCACAAATTGTCGCAGTAGAGATGTGAACTATTGTCTCTTTCCACAGTGAGAGGAATTGGCAAAGTTGGATCACTATGTGCAATATTGTTACTGTCCTGCTATTTATTTGCTTGTTCATTTATTTTGCTCAATGATTTCCTGTGACAGTTACAGCCTGAATGAAATAAGGTCTCCTGCAGAGTTATGCTCTCACTTGTCAAAGTCAAGGAGGTCGTTGTGGAAACATGGGATGCAACCTTATCGAAAGCAATACAAATAAGGATTATTATGTGCATATACCGAGAAATGAGGACAGATGAAAATGCTGTCAAGGACATAGCGAGCTAGGGCTCACCTACGATAGTAGTCCAAAATAGAAGAGTCAAAAATATCTGTTCAGTAAAGTAAAACAGAAAACTGACACAGAAACTTATTTTCCTGATTTACAAAATGGCTCACTGTCCACTTGCATTCTCACAGTGTCACTGCTACTTAATTTAAACGACATTCCAAGACTAATTTTAGGGCTTGTAAATAACTGTGCACTTTTTACACTATTTGAGGCTATCTTGCCCTGTTATCTTCGGTAAACTGCACTGTTTTAATGACACAGCCCGGGAGCTAAAGAGCTACATGGAGAGGGAAAGATAGTGGCTTCCAGATGCAGGGTGAAGCTGAAGAAGGACAAGGACCAAGGGAGCACTGCCTGGTGTGGTACTGAGTTGTATTGAACAGATTCAGTTTCTCTCCATACTCTCTGCTGAGATAGTTGATCCAGTCAGGCTGGGCACTCCCACGGACCTCAGGGCTCCTCGGCTGGGAGAGGGGGGTGTTGGGGATGGAACATAGGAACAGGAGTAGGCTATTTAGCCCCTCGACCCTGTTCCAACACTCACTGTGATAATGGTTGATTTGTGACCTAACTCTGTATACCCACCTTTGTGCCAAATCCCTTAATATCTTTGGTTAAACTAACGATCTCAGATTTAAAATGAACAATTGACCCAGCATCAAATGCCATTTGCGGAAGAGAGTTCCAAACTTCTACTACCCTTTGTGTGTAGAAGTGTTTCCTAATTTCACTCCTGAAAGGTCTGACTCTTAACTTTTAAGCTATGACCCCGAGTCCTAGATTCCCCAACCAACAGAAATAACTGCTCTTTATCTATCTTATCAGTTCCCCTTAACACTTTGAAAACTTTGATCAGATCACCCCTTAATCTTCAACCCTAGTTTGTGTGTTCTCTCCTTTTAAGTTAACCCTTGAAGGCCAGGTATCATTCTAGTGAATCATGTCCTGGGGAATTGTCACTCTTTAGTACCATTATTTTCGTTATTAATGTTAATTTGCTTACGATAATTATGATGAATCCCTGCTCCTGATTCAAAATGAACTTCCTTGGGATGTCCAGCATACTATCCTCTTCCTCTACTGTAAGAAATGATGCAAAGTGATTATTTAACATGCTTGCCATTTCCTTATTTTCATTTATATCACCATTACCAGTTTTTAAGGGGTCCACATTGCTCTTAACCAATCACTTTTTTCTAATATAATTGCAAAAGTTTTTTGTGTTGATTTTGATATTCTTTGCAAGTATCTTTTTATACTCCTTTTTGTAGCTCTTACGATCTGCTTTGTCACCCTTTGTTCTTTTAACTCTCCCATTTACCAGGATCTGTGCTATTTTTTGCATTGTTGAATGCTTTTTCCTTTAGCTTTTTGTTGTCTCTTAACTCTTTAGTCATCCATGGCTGTTTTTTTGGCAAATAGAGTCCAAGCCCCTCAGGGGTATAAACTGGCTCTGTATCACGTTCAATTCTTTCTCGAACACCCCTCACTGACCACCTGTTGTTTTATCCATTAACAGACTTGCCCAGTTTACTGTGGACAGTCTCTGTCTCATCACGTTGAAGTCGGCCTTGCCCCAGTCTAGATTCTTAGCTGTTTTGTCTTTCTCCCATTCAAACACAACATTGAACTCAATCATATTAAGGTCGCTATTCGATAAATGCTCACGCAGTATTAGGCTGTTAACTACATCTGTCTCATAACTCAGTATTAAATCTAATATGGCCTGCCCCCTTGTTGGGTCTAGGACATATTGTTGTAGAAAACTGTCCTGAACACACTTAAGAAATTTGTTACCTTTCTGACATGAGCTAGTCTGCTTATTCCAATCTATATGGAAGATGAAATTTCCCATTAAAATCACTCTGTCTTTAGTACATGCTTTTCTGATCTCTGCATTAATACATTCTGACACTTCATAGCTGCTACTAGGGGGGCCTATACACAACTCTATACACAAGTCTTAAATCTTTTTCTATTTCTGAATTCCACCCATAAAGTCTCCACTGCTTGCTTAACTCTCAATATATCCTCTCTTATCATAGAAGTACTTTCATCGGACTACATAGGATATACGGCACAGAAACAGGCCATTTGGCCCAACCAGTCCATGCCGGAGTTTATGCTGCACTCGAGCCTCCTCCCTCTTTCCTCATCTAAATATATCAGCACAACCCTCTATTCCCTTCTCCCTCAAATGCTAGCCTCCTCTTAAATGCATCGATAATTATTCACTTCAATCACTCCCTGTGGTGCGAGTTCCACATTCTCACCACTCTTTGGTAAAGAAGTTTCTTCGACGTATTTACCGAGGTGTATGAAAGAATGGGCCTTACGCTAAACATTAGTAAGACAAAGGTCCTCCACCAGCCTGTCCTCACCGCACAGCACTGCCCCCCAGACATCAAGATCCACGGTGTGGCCCTGGACAACGTGGACTACGTCCTCTATCTCGGGAGCCTCCTATCAACAAGAGCAGGCATCGACGACGAGATCCAACACCACCTCCAGTGCACCAATGCAGCCTTCGACCACCTGAGGAAAAGAGTGTTTGAAGACCAGTCCCTCAAAACTGGCACAAAGCTCATGGTCTACAGGGCCGTAGTAATACCTGCCCTTCTGTATGGCTCAGAGACGTGGACCATGTATAATAGACACCTCAAGTCACTGGAGAAATACCACCAACGATGACTCCGCAAGATCCTGCAAATCCCCTGGGAGGACAGACGCACAAACGTTAGCGTCCTCGTCCAGGCCAACAACCCCAGCATTGAAGCACTGACCACACTTAATCAGCTCCGCTGGGCAGGCCACGTAGTTCGCATACCAGACACGAGACTCCCAAAGCAAGCGCTCTACTCGGAACTCGTCCACGGCAAACGAGCCAAAGGTGGGCAGAGGAAACGTTACAAGGACACCCTCAAAGCCTCCCTGATATAGTGCGACATCCCCACTGACACCTGGGAGTCCCTGGCCATAGACCTCCCTAAATGGAGAAAGTGCATCCGGGAGGGCGCTGAGCTCCTCGAGTATCGTCGCTGAGAGCATGCAGAAATCAAGCACAGGCAGCGGAAGGAGCGTGTGGCAAACCAGTCCCACCCACCCTTTCCCTCAACAACTATCTGTCCCACCTGTGACAGAGACTGCGGTTCTTGTATTGGACTGTTCAGCCACCTAAGAACTCATGCTAAGAGTGGAAGCAAGTCTTCCTCGATTCTAAGAGACTTCCTATGATATGATTCCCTATTGGATTTTTTGGTGACTATCTTATATTGATGGCCTCTAGTTATGCTCTTCCCCACAAGTGGAAACATTCTCTCGGTATCCACTCATTCATAATTTTAAAGACCTCTATTATGACACCCCCTCAGCTTTTTTTCAAGAGAAAAGAATCCCTTGCATTTCCGGTACCGTCATTGTAAATCTTCTCTGCACTCTCTCCAGTGCCTCTATATCCTTTTTATAATATGGCGACCAGAACTGTGCTCAGTACTCCTAGTGTGGTCTTTCCAAGGTTCGATACAGGTTTAGCATAACTTCCCTACTTTTCAATTCTATACTTCTAGAAATAAACCCGAGTGCTTGATTTTCTTTTTTTTTATAGCCCTGCTAACCTGTGTCGCAACTTTTAATGTACTCTGAACTCCCTTTGTTCCTCTACCCCACCTAGACTCACTGTCCAAATAATAAGTGACCTCACGATTCTTCCTACCAAAATGTAATACCTCACATTTATTCGTGATGACCTTCATTTGCCAATTATATGCACATTCTGCAAGTTTAATAATGTCTTCCTGTAATTTGTTACAGTCCTCCTCAGTATTGACCATCTCCCCACCTGCCCCTCCCCCCCTCCCCCACAATTTGGTATCACCCGCAAATTTAGAAATTGTGTATTTGATTCCAAAGTCTAAATTGTTAATATAAATCGTGTACATCAGTGGTCCCAACACTGATCCTTGTGGGATGAGAGGGCTGTCTTATGAGAGATTGTGTAGAATGGGCCTATACTCTCTGGAGTTTAAAAGACTGAGCGGTAATCTCATTGAAACATACAAGATTCTGAATGGGATGGACAGGGTAGATGCTGAGAGGTTGTTTCCCCTGGCTGGAGTGTCTAGAACTAGGGGGCACAGTCTCAGGATAAGCGGTCGGCCATTTATGACAGAGTTGAGGAGGAATTTCTTCACTCAGAGGGTTGTGAATCTTTGGAATCCTCTGCCCCAGAGAGCTGTGGATGCTGAGTCTCTGAGTATATTCAAGGCTGAGATAGATAGATTTTTGGAGTCTGGGGAATCAAGGGATATGATCGGGTGGGAAAGTGGAGTTGAGGTCGATGATCAGCCATGATCTTATTGAATGGCGGAGCAGGCTCGAGGGGTCGTAGGGCCGACTCCTGCTCCTATTTCTTATCTTCTTCTGGAACACCGCTACCCACCTCTGACACTGAATAGCTTCCCTTTACTCCCACTCTGCTTTCTGTCTTGAAGCCAGCTAGCGATCCATTCTGTTACTTGTCCCCTGACTCTGCATTCTCTGACCTTGTTCATTAGTCTATTATGGGGTACCTTATCGAAGGCTTCTTCAAAATCTAGATAAATTACATCTGCATTACCATTGTCTACTCTCTCTGTTACCTCTTCAAAAAATTCAATAAGGTTGGTCAAGCAAGATTTTCCCTTTTGAAATCCATGCTGACTATTCATTATTATACTTTCCGTTTCTAGATGTTGTTCTCTTCTCTCCTTTAGTAGGGATTCCATTATTTTTCCTACCACCGATGTTGAGCTGACTGGTCTATAATTCCCTGGACATGTTCTATCCCGCTTCTAAAATATAGCTATTACGTTCGCTCTCCCCCAGTCCTCTGGCACTACAACTTTTTCTAATGAATTATTAAATGTGTAGTAATGCTTCTGCTATCTCTTCCTTAGATTCTTTTCAAATGTCTGAATGCGATCCAGCCGGACCAGGATTTTTTCCTCTTTGAGTTTGATTCATTTATTAATATATCCCTTTTTTATTTTAAAGGCACTATCTCATTGCTCATCTCACCATCCAATGTCGTGCCCACCTGTTCTATCTCCCTGGTAAATAGTGAAGCAAAAGAATGATTAAATATTTCTGCCATCTCTCTATCATTACCTGTGATATTGTCCTGTCTATTCCTCAATGGCCCTATTCCCATCCCAACCTTTTTTTTTAAACTTACGTGTCTGTAAAATATTTTACTATTTTTTTATGTTCCTTGAAAACTTAATTTCATAGTTCCTCTTTGCCTTCCTAATTGTTTTTTTTTTACTTCTCTCCTAATCCCTTAGTATTCTCTCTTATCATGCACTCCTCTGCTGTCCATGTTCTGAATGTATGCCTCTTTCCTTACCCTCAATTTTTCCCTTATGTCTTTATTCATCCGTGGAGTCTCATTAGTTTGTTCTTTCCTTTTAGTGGAATATATTTTTCCTGCACTCTGTTGAACACCATTTTAAATGTTTCCCATTGTTGTTTTACATCGTTGTTTGCCAATATTGTTGTCCATTTTATTTTCCTAAATTCTATTCTCAGCCCCTCAAAATCAGTTTTTCTCCAAACTATTAACCTGATTTTCATCATACTTATGTCCTTATCTATTATTATCTTAAAGCATATTATATTTTGGTCACTATTGCCTAGATTTTCCCCTACTTTTATATCTCTTATCTGCTCTGGTTCATACCCCATTACGAGATCCAATAGAGAATCCTCTCTTGTTGGGCTTGTTACATATTGGGTTAGAAAGGAGTCCTGTACACATTGCAGGAATTCCATTCCCTCATCTCCTTTACTACCTACCTCTTCTGTCCAATTAACCAACTGGGTAGTTGAAATTCCCCCATGATTATTGTGTTATGTTTTTTATTCATTTCCCTAATTTGCATATTTCTTCCTCCACCTCCCTTCCACTATTAGGTGGTCTGTAGACTATTATTATTTTGATTGATCCTTTACTATTTTTTATTTGTATCCATATGGATTTTATTTTTGTCTTGCTGATAGCTCGTCCCTTTTTTCTGCAGCCATTATGTTATCTTATCCTTAATAAGTGCAGCTACACCACCTTTACCTTTTCTAAATATGTTATACCCGCAATGTTTAATCCCCAGTTCTGATTTTTCTGTAGCCATGTCTCAGTAATCGCTACTATGTCTGGTTCCTCACAACACATGATTACCTCCAGCTCTCCTGTTTTATTACGGACACTGTGCATTGATGTACAGACGGCTTAACTCATTTTTAATAGGATGTCCTCTCACTTTATGTTTAACCATTGTTTTAGACTAGTGTTCTGTAACTCTATTTGCTCCCTTGCCATCACTGTCCTCCCTTAATTTATTCTTTCCTATGCTCTCTTTTCTTTAGGCTGCTTACGTTTCTTGCAGATCCCTCTCCCCCATCTTACTAGTTTAAAGCCTTTGCCACCTCCCTATTTACCATTTCCGCTAGGTCATGAGTCCCATCCCGGTTCAGATGAAGCTCATCCCTGTCCAGTACCGGTGCCAGTGTCCCATGAAAAGGAACCCCACTTTCCCACACCAGCCCTTTAGCCACGTGTTAATTCTCCTGATCTGTCTGCTTCTATGCCAATTTGCACACAGCTCGGGCAATAATCCAGAGATTATTACCCTTGAGGTCCTGCTTTTTTAATTTAGAGCCTAACTCCTGATACTCTTTCAGCAAGACCTTCTCCCTGTTCCAACATGGACCACAACAACTGGATTTACCCCCTCCAGCCTCCGTGAGATATCGCTTACCCTGGCACCGGATAGGCAGAACACCCTTCGGGATTCTCGTTCTTGGCCACAGAGGATGCTATCTATCCCCCTAATTATAGAATCCCCTATAACTACCACATTTATATTCTGCTCTTCTTTCCCCACCCCCGGACAGCCTTCTGAGCCAGAGCGCCTTGGTCTGCATTCTGGCTGTCCTCCCTGCAGTTCGTCTGCTTGTCCTCACAGGTAGTGAGTACATCGTACCTGTTGGACAGGACCACTGTCTGTGGGACCTCCTTCTTGACCTCTTCTAAATTCCCGCTACCCGGTTCCCTAACACTCTCACCTCCCATTCCTGAACCTGTGCTTTCCTCTGGGGCGTGACTGTATTCTGGATAAAACTGTCGAGAAATTCCTCCCCCTCCCTTATGTGTCGGAGTGTCTCTAACTCACACTCCAACATAATGACTCTGAGCCGGAGAGATTCGAGATGGAAACATCTCCTGCAGATGTGTTTGCTCGGGACAGTCTCGCTGTCCACAAACTCCCACATACTGCAGTCCAGACACACAACCTGCCCTGCCATATCTTAGACAGGCCTTACTTTATTTATTTAATTAGTTAACGTCTTTATTCAATGATTATTTATAGCTATATTGATTAGTTTAACTAGTTAAGCTATAAATGTAATAGTAATTTCATCCTTAATCACTAATGCTACTCCTCCCCCTCTACCATTTTCCCCATCTTTCCTATAGATTTTGTAACCTGGTGTATTCAGTTCCCAGCCCTGACTGTCTTGCAGCCATGTCTCAGTATTGCCTACCACATCATACCCTCTAAGTTGTACTTGCTCCTGCAATCCATTCAGTTTATTTCTTCTGCCCTGTTGTGTTTTTTATAAAGAACACTTATTTGGGCCACACACCCTAATCTGCCCTAACGTTTTTCTCTCTCTCCTTATTTCTTGCTTCTGATTTAATTACTTTATGGGGGTGAAATTCAATGCATTTGCACCTCCTGTTAGCGCCCCCCCTGGGGGTGTTAATGGGGCGCAAGTGCGTTATCGTCCGACCGCGGCATTGACAACATCTCCCGCCATATTGGGCGGGAGTTTAGTGGCGGCGGTACAGCTTTGCGCCCCGATCTCCCACGCCCGGATTTCATGACATCATCGCCATGCGCATCACTCCCATTAGCGCCCCGGCCCCAAAATTCACTTGTGAATTCACCAGGTAAAAACACCGGCAGCTGCCTGAGGCGCGAATCTACCGGCCGAGTGCTACCGGGGCGATAATTAAAGACGAGGTGGCCTTGTTTTTCGCGGTGCTGCTCTGTTATCTTTGCAGGGTCCTGGCCGCGATTGCTCGGCCCAGCGCACTGCTTGAGCCCCGGGCTAATCGCGCGGCACCCCCGCTCCCTAGATGGCCCAAGGCGGTCCTTTTTTCATTGCAGAGTCTGCAGTGTGGGACCTTTCCTTTAAGGGAGGGAAGGCTCCTTTGGACGCGGCAGTGCTGCATGGCCCAGTCTGCCGTGCCGCTGTGGCGTCCGCCCCAGTAGCACTCCAGGAAGGAAGTGGAGCGCTTGAGCTCGCTCTCCATTTCCTTCCGGGAGCGCGAAACCAAAGTTTTTGGGAGGGTGGGAAACTTTAGTGCCTGCCGCTAATTTTCCCGCCTCTCAAATTTTCCCGCCCCCAAACAGGCCGATAATGAATTTTACCCCCCTCCCCATATATCTTTTATTTTTCCCTTTACCTGTAGTGCCTGCTGCACTATTTCTGACTGGTATTCTACTCGCTTCCTTTTCGGTTATTTTAGAATTATTTATACTACCTTTTCCACGTGGGCCCTCGGGTCGGGGGGTGGGGGGGGTGGGGATCGGAATCAGCCAGATCATCGGGGTTATGGGGAGCGGGCGGGGAAGTGGAACTGAGTCCGTGATCGGATCAGCCATGATCTTATTGAATGGTGGAGCAGGCTCGAGGGGCCGCATGGCCTACTCCTGCTCCTATTTCTTCTGTTCTTCTGTTCATCTGATTACGATCCAGTGATCCCCCCCTGGACTGAGTGGGTGTGGAATGGGTGCAACATAAACGTGGCTCTGATGGCCACATGCAGTGCGCTGACACTGTGTGGCGCTGTCTCCGGGAGGAGTTAGCACCTTCAGCAGAGAGGGAAGAGAATTGGAGGAAAAACATGATCATTTTTTTTATTGTCTTACAGAAGGATCATACCGTACCAAACCAGATCCTGCACAGAAAACATCGGGAGGGGAGGCACCAGAGGTACATGCAGGTCATCACCCAAGGAATGGCTCCACAGTACAACCACCTTCTGCAAATCCATTCAATCGGGGGAACTTCGATGCATTGTCGGAAATAAAACCGAGTAAGTGTCGAGCACCCTTTCAAAACCAACGTCCCAAAAGCCTGGGCGGCTTGAGATTGTTTGCACTGGGAGGTGAAGAGACCTTTAAAAGTGCAGGGCTGGTCACAGATTGCCCAAGCAGCAACTTTCACACAATCGGTGAAGCTCCCGACGTACTGGCACATCCATAGAAGTGAGAAGCCGTCCAAGTGAGAGGTGTGTGACAAAGGCTTCAGTCATTCAATTCTCCTGAACACTGGCACATCAAAACAGATGGAAGGCTGTTAGGGTGTGAGAAGAGAATTACACGTTGTCAGACCTCCTGGTACACAGGCGCGTGTACGCGGGCAAGAAGGTATTCCGATGTGAGGATTTTAACAAAGTCTCAGTGCGGTGGGTCACGTCTGGTGCAACAGCAGGGCGGCGCCATGGGGGAGAAACCGTACAAGTGTGATGTGTGCGGCTGGGCCTTTTCACAGGCATCGGGCCTGGTGGAACACCTGCGCATTCACACCGGGGAGAAACCGTTCAAGTGCAAGGTTTGCGACAAAGCTTTCTTGAAGCAGTCGCACCTCGTGGAACACCAGCGCACTCACACCGGGGAGAAGCCGTTCCGGTGTCAGGCTTGTGGCAAAGCTTTCACACTTTCCTCGTTGCTTCTCAAACACCAGCGCACTCACACCGCCGAGAAAGCATTCAGCTGCGACATTTGCAGCAGAGCTTACCTGAAGTCGTCGGGCCTCCTGGCCCACAAGTGCAGTCGGAAAGACCAGAAAGCGTTCTGGTGTGCGATTTGCAAAAAGGCTTTCTGCAACTCCTCGTACCTCCGTGTTCACCAGCGCATCCACTCCGGGGAAAGACCGTTCAAGTGTGAGTTTTGCAACAAAAGTTTCACCCAGTCGTCAAGTCTCCTGCAACACCAGCGCAGCCACACAGATGAGAGGCCGTTCAGGTGTGAGGTTTGTAACAAAGATTTCTGCAGCTCGGCCTACCTTGTGGTACACCAGCGTATCCACACGGGTGACAAGCCGTTCAGGTGTGAGGTTTGTGATAAAGCTTTCTTGAGCTCCTCGTACTTCCTGAAACACCAGTGCGTCCCCACAGGTGATAAACCATTCAAGTGTGAGTTTTGCAACAAAGGTTTCACACAGTTGTCGGACCTCACTGGACACCAGCGTGTCCACACAGGCGAGAGACGCTTCCAGTGCAATAGCTGCCAGAACTGCTTCACCTACTCCTCCTCTCTAGAGATACACCAGTGCATCAACACGGGATAGACACCCTTCCAGTGTGACATCTGCCAGAACTGATTAACCGATTCCTTCTCTCTCAGCACTGGCACATTCACACAGGCCAGAAGCCAATTCAAATACTCAACCTGCGCAGAGCTTCAAAGCATTATCCAAGTTTCTTATCCCCGCCCCCACACTGAGATGAACGGCAGTTCCAGTGCAACCTCTGTCTCAAATTTCAGGAACATTGTCAACCTCCCTTTCCGTCCGTGCATACACATGGGTGAGAAACTGTGGCAGTGCACCATTTGCAAGACAGCCGTTAAATGGTGTGACTAGTTCATCCACGCAGGCAAGAAGGGAATAGAGTCTCCACAGGCAGAGTGTTTGTACAGTGAAAAATGCCAATTGCGTCCTTCCCAACATTATTCCAGCACTCTCAATCTGTTGCCATGTCTTTCCATTACAAGGAAATGTCCTGAGCGTAGACATGAAAGGAAGATGAGTTAGAGCTCTTAATTTAAGAGAAAGAGAACGCGACACTAGAAAAGACAAACTTGGAGAAAAGTCCGACAGAAAGTGAAAGAGAATGGCTGCATGGAAATGGCCGAGTGGTCCCAGTGACCTTTGCTGTCTTATTCTATATTCCCCAATTGCCCCAGCAGGGTCTACAAGCTGCAGCCACCTTCAGTACCTCACTTGTCATGGTAGTGATGCAGTGCACGTAATGGGATAAGACGATTGTACAGCTTGGGGTAGGGCAAGAGCTTTAAGAGTACGTCCAATGTGACACATCACCACCCAGCCAACTGTAGATAAAGCTTTGAACCTGCTAGAGTGACTGCATGAGACAAGAGAAATGTAGACAGCGAGTGCCGTTAAATAGGCGAGGTATTATATTAATCGATGGTAACTGTGTAAAAACATTCCTGCAGCTCCTACCACCATAGGTTTGGGATTACTTTTTCCAAAGTTGTCCCAAAATTTTCCATCCGACACACCGCACTGCCTCCCCACTCAGGCTTTAGTCCGATGGCCCTGGCTATGCTCTAGAACCTTGCCCACTTAAGTTAAATCTTCCATAGGTGGGCGAGTAAAGGCCCTGCCTGGTGGGATATTATTTAAACCAGCTCCTGGCATCAAACGGCTTTAATCCTGCAGTGATTTTATATGAAAGGATAATAATAAAAAAAGAAAGACTTGCATTTATATAGCGTCTTTCATGACCACCAGATGTCTCAAAGCACTTTACAGCCAATGAAGTACTTTTGGAGTGTAGTCACTGTTGTAATGTGGGAAACACAGCAGCCAACTTGCGCGCAGCAAGCTCCCACAAACAGCAATGTGATAATGGCCAGATAATCTGTTTTTGTTAATATTGATTGGGGGATAAATAGTGGCCAGGACACTGCATCACAATGGTCTGGTTTTGTTCCTTTATAGCATCTGCCCTCTCCGTTTACTGTGAGCGTTGTCCTTCACGGACCCAGTGAACTGCTTTTTATTATGGCAGGGTTTGGAGGAGTTATGTTGATGTGGCACAAAGCATGGCAAAAAGCAATCCTAAACTCATGGTGGTCGGATGTGCGGGAATGTTTTTACCCACAGAGAATCTCTGTGTTTTATTTCCAAGTTTCTCACTGAGATATCCTCTCTGCTTTCCTCCCTCTGCCTCTGCACCAAACGACTAATCATCCTCGGTGATTTCAACCTCCATCTCAACTCTCCTTGCTCCTTCTCCTCTGAGTTCACTGCTCTCTCTTTTTCCTCCCTAAATCTCTCCCTCCATGTAAACTCTCCTACCCATATTCACAGCCACTCCATTGCTCTTGCTATCTCTCGTGACCTAGCTACTCCCATTATAACTATCTCTGATCATTGTATGGCTTTCCACACATATTCTCCTCCCCCACCTCCCAACCCCACTTTTTTCTGTGTCCGCCCTGGAAAAAGTCTCCCTCAAGTCACCTTTAACTGCACTTTCAAATCCCCAAGCATCTAGTCATTGGTCCACAATTGATCATGACAATTCTGAAACAACCAATCTGCTAAATCACACACTTTCCAACAGCTCTGATGCCCTTGTCCCCATTAAAACCATGGCTCTCTCTCGCACTAGTCCCACTCCAGAGACTTGCACAGAATTCTAGGCCGACACACCAGTACAGTACTGTCGGAGTATTGCATTGTCGGAGGTGTAGTCTTTTGGATGAGATGTTAAATTGAGGCCTCGTCTGCCCTCTCAGGTGGATGTAAAAGATCCTATTTCGAAGAAGAGCAGGGGAGTTATTTATCCCTCAACCAACATCACTAATAAAAAAAAAGATTATCTAGTTATTATCACGTTGCTGTTTGTGGGAGCTTGCTGTGTATAAATTGGCTGCTGCGTTTCCCACATTACAACAGTGCCTACAGTTCAAAAAATACTTCATTGGCTGGCAAGCGCTTTGGGACGTCCAGTGGTCGTGAAAGGTGCTATATAAATGCAAGGCTTGCTTTCTGTTTCTCCCCCTGGTATATCCCTTATCCCCGCTCCCTTGAGTCCAAGGGACGCAGATTTGAACGCCTTTGGCGGACGACTGGTTTAACCATCCATTGCTAGATCTGGCTGGACCACATTAAGCACTATCGGGTCCTGGTCTCATTGCTAAACCTGCTCACTATTCAAGCACCATCCAGGAATACAAAGCTAACCCCCGGCTTCTCTCTCCGACCACAAACCCCCGTCTTAAACCACCCTCTTGTGCCTCCGTCGTCGCCTCCGATAAGTGCAAGGGGTTCGTGCATTTTTTTGTCACAAATGTCAAAACCATTCATCCAGCTTCCTCTGCCACTTCCCTCCCTTCCCCTAGCCCACCGATCCAAACTTCTTCTAAGTTCCCCGCTGCACTAGCCCTGAGCTTTCAGCTTTCTCTAAATTATATCCCATCTCCTACCTTGCTCTCTCTGAGCTCATCTTGTCCATAAGATCCATCTCCTGCTCCCTCGACCCTATTCCCACTAAACTGCTGGCCACCAAATTGCCTTCCTGGCTTCCATGTTAGCTGATATTGTCAACTGTTCTCTCTCTTCAGGTACTGTCCCCCTCTCCTTCAAATCTGTCATCACCACCCCCTCAAAAAAAACACCCTTGACCCCTCTGTCCTTGCAAAGTACCACCCCATCCCCAACCTCCCTTTCCTCTCCAAAGTCCTTGGAATATGTTGTTGCCTCCCAGATCCCTGCCCATCTATCCGGCAATTCCATGCTTGAATCTCTCCAATCAGGTTTCTGGCCCCACTAGATTATCAAAGTGACAAATGACATTGTATGTGACTGTTGTAAGCTATCCCTCCTCATCCTTTTTGACCTATCTGCAGCCTACGACACATGACCATACTATCCTCTCCCAACACTCTCCTCCGTCGTCCAGCTGGCTTCCATCTTATTTATCAAATCGTAGCCAGAGAATCACCTGCAATGGCATCTCTTCCCACGCCTGCACCATTACCTCTGGAGTCCCCCAAGGATCTATTCTTGGCCCCCTTCTATTTTTCATCTACATACTGCCCCTCAGTGGTATTCATCCAAACACTCATCAGGTGCGCTGACGAACTCAGCTCTATCTCACCACCGCCTCTCTGGGCCACGCCACTGTCTCAGTATTGTTACACTGCTTAACCAACATGCAGTACTGCATGAGCAGAAATTTCCTCGAACTAAGTATTGGGAAGACTGAAGCCATTATCTTCGGTCCCCGCCACAAACTCCGTTCCCTGACCACCGACCATCCCTGGCCACTGTCTGAAGCTGAGCCAGACCGTTCGCAACCTTAGTGTGTTTGATCCTGAGATGAGTTTCCAACCACATATCTGCTCCATCACCAAGACTGCCTACTCCCACCTCCATAACATCACCCAACTCCGACCCTGCCTCAGCTCACCTACTGTTGAAACTGTAGTCCATGCCTTTGTTGCCTCGAGACTTGACTACTCCAATACTCTCCAGGCCAGACTCCTTTCTTCTATCCTACATAAACTTGTGCTCATCCAAAACTTTGCTGCCTGTATCTTAATTTGCACCAAGTCTCATTCACCCATCACCCCTGTGCTCGCTGACCTACCTTGGCTCCCGGTCTGACAACGCCTCAATTTTAAAATCCTCATCCTTGTTTACAACCCCTTCTGTGGCCTCGCCACTCCCGCTATCTCTGTAATCACCTACAAGCCGTCAAGATCTCTGCACTTCTCCAATTGTGGCCTCTTGTACATTCCCCATTTTAATCGCTGCACCATTCAGTTGCCTAAGTTCTGGAATTCCCTCACTGCCTCTCTGCTAAGATGCTCCTTAATACTTTGACCAAGCTTTGTTCATCTGTCCTAATATCTCCTTCTGTGGCTCGGTGTCAAAAACATATTTTTTATTGGTAACACTCTTGTTAAGCAACTTGGGGCATTTTGGTACATTAAACATGCTCTATAAATGCAAGTTGTTGTTGTTTTGCTTGTAAAGGAGCCCAGTGTTTAGGAGCATGCCTTGCAGGAACCTGTTTTTCTGTTGCACCCACTCCACCCTAGAGTGACTCTGAAGAGTCTGTATGGAGGAGACATTTAAACAAAGTCTATCAGCAGAGTAATGCAGGCTCAGGGCCGCAATCCCGTCCTCACCTGCATGGACATGGGGAGCATCCCGATCTCGGCCCAGCGGGTAAACGGAGGGAGGGTCAGCGGACTCTGTTGCACGAGAGACGGGTGAACAGACCATTCACACAAGAAAAATGCACGAATGGGGAGGATGAAGAAATCATTTCGGAAAGAATTGTAATCTCTGAGCTCTCCCGAGAGTTACTGCCTCCCTTGTCCATCTATCATCTTTAGCCGTGTAAAGATTCTAGTCAGATAACTCGGCACATGTGCCCGAATCTCCAATATGTACAATAGGAGGGTGAGGATTCCATAGCACAGGCTTATAAAATTCCCCATACTCTGATCAAAAGTTTTGTGGCAGAGAATTCCACAGGTTACCCATCTGCCATATAAAACATTTGTTCAAACCTCCCATTTGCAAGGTTACCAGCCTCTTGCCTTGAAGCTGATTGGTTCATAGGAACCATGTGATCACCAGATTTCTCCGGCCAATAGCCATTGTGAATAATGTGATTATGATGAATGTCAGCTCCACCCTATCACATGTTGTTAAGTACTTCCATATTATACTCATGCATGTGAATTTATAGCAGGAACACAGCCACCATGAGTTCGCTGATGTTCACAGTGTTCAGTTCCATTCCCAACTCCTCAGAAAATGAAGCAGTCCATGCCTGCTTGCAGCAAAACCTGGACAACATTCAGGCTTGGGCTGATAAGTGGCAAGTAACATTTGCACTACACAAGTGCCAGGCAATGACCATCTCCAACCAGCGAGAGTGTAACCACCTCCCCTTGATATTCAATGGCATTACCATCGCCAAATCTCCCACCATCAACATCCTGGGATTCACCATTGACCAGAAACTTAATTAGATCAGCCACATAAACACTGTGGCAACAAGAGCAGTTCAAAGGCAGGGTATTCTGCAGTGAGTGTCTCACCTCCTGACTCAAGTCTTTCCACCATCTACAAGGCACAAGTCAGGAGTGTGATGGAATACTTTCCACTCACCTGGATGAGTGCAGCTCCAACAACACTCAAGAAGCTCAACACCATCCAGGACAAAGCAGCCCACTTGATTGGCACCCCATCTACCACCTTCATCATTCACTCCCTCCACCACCAACGTACCATGGCTGCAGTGTGTACCATCTACTAGATGCACTGCAGCAACTCGCCAAGGCTTCTTTGGCAGCACCTCCCAAACCCATGACCTCTACCACCTAGAAGAACAAGGGCAGCAGGCGCATCAGAGCACCATCATCTCCAAGTTCCCCTTCAAGTGACTAGGAACTATATTGCTGTTGTTGGGTCAAAATCCTGGAACTCCCTCCCTACCAGCACTGGGGGAGTGACTTCACCACAAGGACTGCAGCGGTTCAAGAAGGTGGCTCACCACCACCTTCTCAAGGGCAATTAGGGATGGGCAATCATGCCCACATACCAGGAACAAATACAAAATAAGTCTCACTCTTAATACCTTTGACACAACGTGTACTTTAATGAAGGAGGAAGATGTTCTTTAAAGAACCCAACCTTTCCTTCAAAGAAAATGAAGGTTGTATAGTGCCAGTTTCCTAAGTTCATTTAGCCCCAACAGTACTTCAATGTAATGGCAAGGAGATGAAACTCCTTTTGAGTTGTACTACCCATGTTACAATTATCCACAATTCAGTTGGCATTCTGGGAAAGTACACGAAGAACAGTGAAATGTTTGCTACTTTGGTTTGAGAAAATGGTTCAAAATGCTAGTGTGATACTGTATTGCTACTTATACCTGCTGATTTATTTATTGCTGTATAAATTTACATTTTGCAATAAATATAATTTTTAGCGTTGGTCTACGTTATCATGATGATTTTCAACCTATGGATACAGTCATGACCAGATGCTGGGCATTCCATTGCAAAATAATTCAGCAAACTGCAATTGTTCCGACTACACCAATGAATAGCCCATTGACTCCACTCATGAAGTTTATCAGTTTAAGTTGGGAGGAAGTGTGGACCTGCCCTTGGAAAATGCCTTGTGGGCATAAACAGAGAGAGAGTTCGGGAAAGGTAGAATTATAAGAACATAAGAAATAGGAGCAGGAGTAGGCCATACGGCCCCTCGAGCCTGCTCCGCCATTTAATACGATCTTGGCTGATCTGATCATGGACTCAGGTCTACTTCCCTGCCCGCTCCCCATAACCCCTTATCCCCTTATCGGTTAAGAAACTGTCTCTTTCTGTCTTAAATTTATTCAATGTCCCAGCTGCCACAGCTCTCTGAGGCAGCGAATTCCACAGATTTACAGCTCTCTGAGAGAAGAAATTCCTCCTCATCTCTGTTTTAAATGGGCGGCCCCTTATTCTAAGATCCTGCCCTCTTGTTCTAGTCTCACCCATCAGTGGAAATATCCTCCCTGCATCCACCTTCTCAAGCCCACTCATAATCTTATACGTTTCGATAAGATCACCTCTCATTCTTCTGAATTCGAATGAGTAGAGGTCCAACCTACTCAACCTTTCCTCATAAGTCAAGCCCCTCATCCCCAGAATCAACCTAGTGAACATTCTCTGCACTGCCTCCAAAGCAAGTATATATTTTCGTAAATATGGAAATCAAAACTGCACGGAGTATTCCAGGTGTGGCCTCATCAATACCTTATATAGCTATAGCGAGACTTCTCTGCTTTGAAACTCCATCCCCTTTGCAATAAAGGCCAAGATACCATTGGCCTTACTGATCACTTGCTGTACATGGTCTTCTTTAATCTCACAAAGACCTTTGACACTGTCAACTGTGAGAGATTATGAGATTATGAAACGACCTCCTCCGTTTTGGCTGCCCCCAAAAGTGTCACCATCTTCCGTTTGCTCCACGATAACATGCAAGCCGTGATTCTGACCAATGGAGCCATCACAGAACTAATTCATGTCCGGACCAGGGTCAAACAAGGCTGTACATTGCACCAATACTCTTCTCGATCTTCCTCGCTGCAATGCTCCATTTCACGCTCAACCAGCTCCCCACCGGAGTGGAGGAAAATGGACCTGAGTCCATGATTGGATCAGTGCGGGGGGGCGGGGTGGTTGGGGGTTCAGTGCAGGGGGGGGACAGTGCGAGGGGGGGACGGTGTGGGGGTGGAAACAGTCGGGGGGCACATTCAGGGGGGAACAGAGTCAGGGGGAACACAGTCGGGGCGAGAACACATTCAGGGGTTACACATTCGGTGAGAACAGTCAGGGGGAACACAGTCGGGGCGGGAACATATTCAGGGGGAACACATTTAGGGGAACACAGGCGGGCGGAAAACTGTTGTGGGGAGACAGTCCGGGGGAGAACACAGTCGGCGGGGGAAACACAGTCGGGAGGAACATAGTTGGCGGGGAACACAATCAGGGGAAACAGTCGGGTGGGGACACAGTCGGGTGGTGAAAACAGTCAGGGGAAAGACATGCGGGGGTGAAGGCAGTCGGGGATAACAAAGTCGGGAACACAGCCAGGGGGGAACAGAGTCAGGGAAACAGTCGTGCGGGAACACAGTCGGTGGAGAAGACAGTCTGGGGGGGGGGGGGAGGACAGTCAGGGAAACACGATTCGTGGGGGAACACAGTCGGTGGAGAAGACGGTTGGGGAACACAGATGGATGGAACACAGTTGGGGGAACACAGATGGAGAATACAGTCGGCAGGTGGGAAACATAGTCGAGGGTCGGAACACAGTCAGAGGGAAGGCAGTTGGGGGAACACAGTTGGGAGCTGGAATACAGTCGGGGGGAACACAAATGGGGGTACACAGTCTGGGGAACACAGTCAGGGGGGAACACATTCGGGGGCTCACAGTCGAGGGGGAAAACAGTCGGCGGCGGAACACAGTCGGTGGAGAAGACAGTCTGGGGGAGGAGGACAGTCGGGGAAACACGAGTCGTGGGGGAACACAGTCGGTGGAGAAGACAGTTGGTGGGGGAACACATTTGGGGGAACACAGATGGAAAGCACAGTCGGGGATACACAATCGGAGGGGAACACAGTCGGGAGGAACACAGTTGGTGGGAGCACAGATGGGGGAACACAGTCCGGGGGGGCGTCACAATCGGGGTGGGGAAACAGTCGGGTGGGGACACAGTCGGGGGGGGAAACAGTCGCCGGAGCACAGTCGGGGAGGGGAACACAGTTGGGGGGAACATAGTCGGGTGGTGAAAACAGTCAGGGGGAAGACAGTCAGGGATAACAAAGTCGGGGAAACACCGTCGGGGGGAACACAGCCAGGGGGGAACAGAGTCACGGAATCAGAGTCGTGGGGGAACACAGTCGGTGGAGAAGACAGTGGGGAACACAGATGGGGGAACACAGATAGGGGGGAAAAAGTCGGAGGGGAACACAGTCGGGGAGAGCACAGATGGGGGAACACAGTTGGGGGGGACGCAGTCTGGGTGAGCACAATAGGGGGAAACAGAGTCGTGGGGGAACACAGTCGGTGGAGAAGACAGTCGGGGGCAAACACAGTCGGGGGAACACAGTCAGGGAACACAGTCGAGGGGGAACACAGTCGTGGGGGAACACAGTCGGGGCAGGGCACAGTTGGGCAGAACACAGTTTGGGGGAACACAGTCGGGGGAACACAGTCGGCAGGTGGGAAACATAGTCGAGGGTCGGAACACAGTCAGAGGGAAGGCAGTTGGGGGAACATAGTTGGGAGTCGGATTACAGTCTGAGGGAACACAAATGGGGGTACACAGTCGGGACGGGAACATAGTCAGAGGGGAACACAGTCGGTGGAACACAGTCAGGGGGGAACACATTCGGGGGAAACACAGTCGAGGGGGAAAACAGTCAGGGCGGAACAAAGTCGGGGCGGGGACACAGTCGAGGGGACACAGTCGGGGCGGGGACACAGTCGGGGGAACACAGTCCGGGGGGAACAGAGTCAGTGGGGAACAGAGTTGGGGCGGGAACACAGTTGGGTAGGTCCCTTGCAGCCAGATTCAGGTGAATTTATAATGGAGAACAAAGAAATGGCAGACCAGTTGAACAAATACTTTGGTTCTGTCTTCACGAAGGAAGACACAAATAACCTTCTGGAAATACTAGGGGACCAAGGGAACACAGTCGTGGGGGAACAGAGTCAGGGGGAAACAGAGTCGCGAAACACAGTCGTGGTGGAATACAGCTGGGGAGAACACAGTCCGGGAGGAACAGAGTTGGGGGAACGCAGTCTGGAGGAAAACAGTCGGTGGTGGCAGAGTTGGGAGGGAACACAGTCGGGGGAACACAGTGTTGGAGGCGAGCTCAATCGTGGGGCAACACAGTCAGGGGGAAACAAGTCATGGGGACAGTCGGGCGGGGGGACACAGTCGGTGGGGGAGACACAGTTGGGAGGAACACAGTCAGGGAGATCATTAGATATATTCAAAAGGGAGTTAGATGTGGCCCTTACGGCTAAAGGGATCAAGGGGTATGGAGAGAAAGCAGGAATGGGGTACTGAAGTTGCATGATCAGCCATGATCATATTGAATGGTGGTGCAGGCTCGAAGGGCCGAATGGCCTACTCCTGCATCTATTTTCTATGTTTCTATGAACACAGTGGGGGGGAACATCGTTGGGGGGTAAAACAATCATGGGGGGGGGACACAGTCGGGAGGAACAGTCTGAGGTAAAACAGTCGGGGGGAGGTGGAAATAGTCGGAGAGTGGGGTCACAGTTAAGGGGGAACACAGTCGGCGGGTATACAGTCAGGGGGACAAAGTCATGCAGGGACACAGTCAGGGGGACACAGTATGGTGGGGGACACAGTCAGGGGGACACAGTCGGGCGGAATACCGTCAGGGGGGAATATGGTCGGGGGAACATAGTCAGGAGGAACACAGTCCGGGGGAACACATTCGGGGGCGGAACACAATGGGGGAAACAGTCGGGGGGCAACACAGTCGGGGAGGGCGGGGGCAGTCGGGGGTGGGCGCAGTTGGGGGGGGACAAGGTTGGTGGGAACACAATCAAGGGGAACACATTCGGGGGAACACAGTTGGGTACACAATCAGGGGAAACACATTCGGGGGGGTCACAGTTGCGGGGGATCACAGTCGGGGGGAACTCACTCGCAGGGGAACACAGTCGGGGTGGGAACTCGGTCGGGGCGGGACACAGTCAGGGGGAGCACAGTCGGGGGGCAGGGAATGTAGGGACCTCCATTAATCAGCCTCTTCATTAATCATTCTTCATTAATCAAACTCTCCATTAATCACACCCTCCATTAATCAGAAGCTCATTTAGTCAAACTTTCCATTAATCAGCCCCCCCATTATTTAGACTCCCCATTAATGAGATAATTAACCAGACCCTCCATTAATCAGACGCTGCATTAATCATAATCTCCATTAATCAGACCCTTCATTAATCAGACTCTTCATTAATCTGACCCTCCATTAATCAGATTCTCCATTAATCAACCTCCATTAATCACATTATTAAGACCATTAATCACACTCTCCATTAATCAGACTCCCCATTAAACACACTCTCCATTAATCAAACCCTTCTTTAATCAGACCCTCCATTAATCAGAATCTCCCTTAATCATTCTCCATTAATCAGACTCTTCGTTGATTAGACTCTACATGAATCAGAAACTCCATTATCCAAACAGCCCATTAATCAGATTCTCCATTAATTAGTCTCCATTAATGAGACCCATTCATCTGACCCTCCTTTAATCAGATCCTCCATTAATCATAATCTCCATTAATCAGATCCTCCATTAATCATAATCTCCATTAATCATAATCTCCATTAATCAGATCCTTCATTAATCATAATCTCCATTAATCAGACCCTCCATTAATCAAACCATCCATTAATCAGATCCTCCATTAATTATAATCTCCATTAATCAGACCCTCCATTAATCAGCCCCTCCATTAATCAGATCCTCCATTAATCATAATCTCCATTAATCAGACCCTCCATTAATCAGATCCTCCATTAATCTGACCCTCCATTAATCTGACGCTTCTTTAATCATAATCTCCATTAATCAGATCCTCCATTAATCATAATCTCCATTAATCAGACCCTCCATTAATCAGACCCTCCATTAATCAAACCATCCATTAATCAGATCCTCCATTAATTATAATCTCCATTAATCAGACCCTCCATTAATCAGCCCCTCCATTAATCAGATCCTCCATTAATCATAATCTCCATTAATCAGACCCTCCATTAATCAGATCCTCCATTAATCTGACCCTCCATTAATCTGACGCTTCTTTAATCATAATCTCCATTAATCAGATCCTCCATTAATCATAATCTCCATTAATCAGATCCTCCATTAATCATAATCTCCATTAATCAGCCCCTCCATTAATCAGATCCTCCATTAATCATAATCTCCATTAATCAGATCCTCCATTAATCATAATCTCCATTAATCAACCCCTCCATTAATCAGACCCTCCATTAATCATAATCTCCATTAATCAGATCCTCCATTAATCATAATCTCCATTAATCAGCCCCTCCATTAATCAGACCCTCCATTAATCATAATCTCCATTAATCAGATCCTCCGTTAATCATAATCTCTATTAATCAGACCCTCCATTAATCAGACCCTCCATTAATCAGACCCTGCATTAATCATGATCTCCATTAATCAGACCCTCCATTAATCAGACCCTCCATTAATCAGATCTTCCATTAATGAGACCCTCCATTAATCAGACCCTCCATTAATCAGACCCTGCATTAATCATGATCTCCATTAATCAGACCCTCCATTAATCAGATCCTCCATTAATCTGACGCTTCTTTAATCAGACTCTGTTAATCAAAATCTGCATTATCTGACTTTCCATTAAACAGACCCTCCATTAATCAGAACCTCCATTAATCAGATAGTCCATTCAACAGACCTGTCATTAATCACAACCTCTTTTAATCAAACCCTTCATTAATCAGACCTCATTTATCAGACACTCCATTAATCAGCTTGTCCCTTAATCAGAATCTCCATTAATTAAACACTATTAATCAGACTCTCCATTAATTAGACCCTCCATTATTCAAATCCGCCATTAATCAGATTGTCTATTAATTAATCTCCAATAATCAGGACCTCCATTAATCAAAACCCTCCATTAATCAGACTCTCCCTTAATCAGCTCATCCAGTATGCAGAGGCTCCATTAATCAGATTCTCCATTAACCAGATGCACCATTTATTAAACCCTCGATTAATCAGACCCTCTATTAATCAGAACGCTATTAATCAGACTGTCCATTAATTAGTCACATTAAACAGACCCTCCGTTAATTTGTCACCATTAATCAGACCCTCCATTAATCAGACTCTCCCTTAATCAGCCCCTCCAGTATGCAAACCCTCCATTAATCAGACCCCCCATTAATCAGGACGCCATTAATCAGACTCTCCACTAATTCATCGCCATTATACAGACCCTCCATTAATTTGTGACAATTAATCAGGCCCTCAATTAGACAGACCCTCCATTAATCAGACATTATCCATTAATTAGTCTCCATTAATCAGAGCTTCCATTAATCAAACCCTCTATTAAGCAGACTCTCCCTTAAGCAGCCCCTCCAGTATGCAGACCCTCCAATAATCATACCCATTCATCAGAACCTCCATTCATCATAAGAATAAAAGAACATAAGAAATAGGAACAGGAGTAGGCCATGCAGCCCCTTGAGCCTGCTGCGCCATTTAATACGATCATTGCTGATCCGATATTGAGTCAGGTCCACTTCTCTGCCTGCTCTCCATAACCCCTTATTCCCTTATCGGTTAAGAAACTGTCTATCTCTGTCTTAAATTTATTCAGTGTCCCAGCTTCCACAGCTATCTAAGGCAGCAAATTCCACAGATTTACAACCCTCTGAGAGAAGGAATGCCTCCTCATTTCAGTTTTAAATGGGTGGCCTCATATTCTAAGATCATGCCTACTGGTTCTAGTCTCCCCTATCAGTGGAAACATCCTCTCTGCATCCACCTTGTCAAGCCCCCTCATAATCTTATACATTTCGATAAGATCACCTCTCATTCTTCTGAATTCCAATGAGTAGAGGCCCAACCTCCTCAACCTTTCCTCATAAGTCAACCCCTTCATCCCTGGAATCAACCGAGTGAACCTTCACTGAACTGCAAGCAAGTATATGCTTTCGTAAATATGGAAACCAAAACTGCACGCAGCATTCCAGGTGTGGCCTCACCAATACCCTGTATAACTGTAGCAAGACTTTCCTGCTTTTATACTCCATCCCCTTTGCAATAAAGGCCAAGATTCCATTGGCCTTCCCGATTGTACCTGCATATTAACCTTTTGTGTTTCATGCACAAGTATCCCCAGGTCCTGCTGTACTGCAGCACTTTGCAATCTTTCTCCATTTGAATAATAACTTGCTCTTTGATTTTTTTTCTGCTTTCCAACATTATACTCCATCTGCCAAATTTTTGCCCACTCACTTAGCCTGTCTATGTCCTTTTGCAGATTTTTTGTGTCCTCCTTACACATTGCTTTTCCTCCCATCTTTGTAACATCTTTGTAACATCAGCAAACTTGGCTACATTACACTCGGTCCCTTCTTCCATATCGTTAATATAGATTGTAAATAGTTGGGGTCCCAGCACTGATCCCTGCGGCACCCCAATAGTTACTGATTGCCAACCCAAGAATGAACCATTTATCCCAACTCTCTGTTTTCTCTTATTTAGCCAATTCTCTATCCATGCTAATATATTACCCCCAATCCCGTGAACTTTTATCTTGTGCAGTAACCTTTTATGTAGCCTGTCAAATGACTTCTGGAAGTCCAAATGCAGAACATCCACTGGTTCCCCTTTATCCACCCTGTTTGTTATATCTTCAAAGAATTCCAGCAAATTTTTCAAACATGACTTGCCCTTCATAAATTCATGCTGACTCTGCCTGATCAAATCAGATTCTCCATTAATTAAACACTCCATTAATCAGTCTTTCCATTAATCTGACCCTCCATTAATCAGACTTTCCATTAATCAGACAGTCCATTCAACAGACCCGTCATTAATCACATAGAAACATAGAAACATAGAAAATAGGTGCAGGAGCAGGCCATTCGGCTCTTCGAGCCTGCACCGCCATTTAATATAATCAAGGCCGATCATGCAATTTTAGTACCCCATTCCTGCTTTCCCTCCATAACTCTTGATCCCTTTAGCCCGAACGATCACATCCTTCATTGATCAGACGCTACATTAAACAGACCCGAACTTAATCAGACTCTCCATTAATCAGACTCTCCATTAATCAGACTCTCCATTAATCAGACCCTTCATTAATCAGACCCTCTATTAATTAGTCACCATTAATCAGACCCTCCATTAATCAGGCTCTCCATTAATCAGATTCTCGAAAAATAGGATTAGAAACATAGAAACATAGAAAATAGGTGCAGGAGCAGGCCATTCAGCCCTTCTAACCTGCACCACCATTCAATGAGTTCATGGCTGAACATGAAACTTCAGTACCCCCTTCCTGCTTTCTCACCATACCCCTTGATCCCCCTAGTAGTAAGGACTTCATCTAACTCCCTTTTGAATATATTTAGTGAATTGGCCTCAACTACTTTTTGTGGTAGAGAATTCCACAGGTTCACCACTCTCTGGGTGAAGAAGTTTCTCCTCATCTTGGTTCTAAATGGCTTACCCCTTATCCTCAGACTGTGACCCCTAGTTCTGGACTTCCCCAACATTGGGAACATTCTTCCTGCATCTAACCTGTCTAAACCCGTCAGAATTTTAAACGTTTCCATGAGATCCCCTCTCATTCTTCTGAACTCCAGTGAATACAAGCCCAGTTGATCCAGTCTTTCTTGATAGGTCAGTCCCGCCATCCCGGGAATCAGTCTGGTGAATCTTCGCTGCACTCCCTCAATAGCAAGAATGTCCTTCCTCAAGTTAGGAGACCAAAACTGTACACAATACTCCAGGTGTGGCCTCACCAAGGCCCTGTACAACTGTAGCAACACCTCCCTGCCCCTGTATTCAAATCCCCTCGCTATGAAGGCCAACATGCCATTTGCTTTCTTAACTGCCTGCTGTACCTGCATGCTAACCTTCAATGACTGATGTACCATGACACCCAGGTCTCGTTGCACCTTCCCTTTTCCTAATCTGTCACCATTCAGATAATAGTCTGTCTCTCTGTTTTTACCACCAAAGTGGATAACCTCACATTTATCCACATTATACTTCATCTGCCATGCATTTGCCCACTCACCTAACCTATCCAAGTCACTCTGCAGCCTCATAGCATCCTCCTCGCAGCTCACACTGCCACCCAACTTAGTGTCATCCGCAAATTTGGAGATACTGCATTTAATCCCCTCGTCTAAATCATTAATGTACAATGTAAACAGCTGGGGCCCCAGCACAGAACCTTGCGGCACCCCACTAGTCACTGCCTGCCATTCTGAAAAGTACCCGTTTACTCCTACTCTTTGCTTCCTGTCTGGCAACCATTTCTCAATCCACGTCAGCACACTACTGGAAACATCCTCAAAAAATTCCAGATTTGTCAAGCATGATTTCCCTTTCACAAGTCCATGCTGACTTGGACCTATCATGTCACCATTTTCAAGATGCACTGCTATGACATCCTTAATAATTGATTCCATCATTTTACCCACTACTGAGGTCAGGCTGACCGGTCTATAATTCCCTGTTTTCTCTCTCCCTCCTTTTTTTAAAAGTGGGGTTACATTGGCTACCCTCCACTCCATAGGAACTGATCCAGAGTCAATGGAATGTTGGAAAATGACTGTCAATGCATCCACTATTTCCAAGGCCACCTCCTTAAGTACTCTGGGATGCAGTCCATCAGGCCCTGGGGATTTATCGGCCTTCAATCCCATCAATTTCCCCAACACAATTTCCCGACTAATAAAGATTTCCCTCAGTTCCCCCTCCTTACTAGACCCTCTGACCCCTTTTATATCCGGAAGGTTGTTTGTATCCTCCTTAGTGAATACCGAACCAAAGTACTTGTTCAATTGGTCTGCCATTTCTTTGTTCCCCGTTATGACTTCCCCTGATTCTGACTGCAGGGGACCTACGTTTGTCTTTACTAACCTTTTTCTCTTTACATATCTATAGAAACTTTTGCAATCCGCCTTAATGTTCCCTGCAAGCTTCTTCTCGTACTCCATTTTCCCTGCCCTAATCAAACCCTTTGTCCTCCTCTGCTGAGTTCTAAATTTCTCCCAGTCCCCAGGTGCGCTGCTATTTCTGGCCAATTTGTATGCCACTTCCTTGGCTTTAATACTATCCCTGATTTCCCTTGATAGCCACGGTTGAGCCACCTTCCCTTTTTTATTTTTACGCCAGACAGGAATGTACAATTGTTGTAATTCATCCATGCGGTCTCTAAATGTCTGCCATTGCCCATCCACAGTCAACCCCCTAAGTATCATTCGCCAATCTATCCTAGCCAATTCACGCCTCATACCTTCAAAGTTACCCTTCTTTAAGTTCTAGACCATGGTCTCTGAATTTACTGTTTCATTCTCCATCCTAATGCAGAATTCCACCATATTATGGTCACTCTTCCCCAAGGGGCCTCGCACAATGAGATTGCTAATTAATCCTCTCTCATTACACAACACCCAATCTTAGATGGCCTCCCCCCTAGTTGGTTCCTCAACATATTGGTCTAGAAAACCATCCCTTATGCACTCCAGGAAATCCTCCTCCACCGTATTGCTTCCAGTTTGGCTAGCCCAATCTATGTGCATATTAAAGTCACCCATTATAACTGCTGCACCTTTATTGCATGCACCCCTAATTTCCTGTTTGATGCCCTCCCCAATATCCCTATTACTGTTTGGAGGTCTGTACACAACTCCTACTAACGTTTTTTGCCCTTTGGTGTTCTGCAGCTCAACCCATATAGATTCCAC
Organism: Pristiophorus japonicus; assembly: GCF_044704955.1. Taxonomy (NCBI): domain Eukaryota; kingdom Metazoa; phylum Chordata; class Chondrichthyes; family Pristiophoridae; genus Pristiophorus; species Pristiophorus japonicus. The sequence goes on from NC_091995.1 coordinate 54,246,227, forward strand.
ATCATCCAAGCTAATGTCTTTCCTAACTATTGCATTAATCTCCTCTTTAACCAGCAATGCTACCCCACCTCCTTTTCCTTTTATTCTATCCTTCCTGAATGTTGAATACCCCTGAATGTTGAGTTCCCAGCCCTGATCATCCTGGAGCCACGTCTCCGTAATCCCAATCACATCATATTTGTTAACATCTATTTGCACAATTAATTCATCCACCTTATTGCGGATACTCCTTGCATTAAGACACAAAGCCTTCAGGCTTGTTTTTTTAACACCCTTTGTCCTTTTAGAATTTTGCTGTACAGTGACCCTTTTTGTTCTTTGCCTTGGGTTTCTCTGCCCTCCACTTTTCCTCATCTCCTTTCTGTCTTTTGCTTTTGCCTCCTTTTTGTTTCCCTCTGTCTCCCTGCATTGGTTCCCATCCCCTTGCCATATTAGTTTAAACCCTCCCCAACAGCACTAGCAAACACTCCCCCTATGACATTGGTTCCGGTCCTGCCCAGGTGCAGACCGTCCGGTTTGTACTGGTCCCACCTCCCCCAGAACCGGTCCCAATGCCCCAGGAATTTGAATCCCTCCCCGCTGCACCACTGCTCAAGCCACGTATTCATCTGCGTTATCCTGCGATTCCTACTCTGACTATCACGTGGCACTGGTAGCAATCCCGAGATTACTACTTTTGAGGTCCTACTTTTTAATTTAGCTCCTAGCTCCTTAAATTCGTTTCGTAGGACCTCATCCCTTTTTTTACCTATGTCGTTGGTACCAATGTGCACCACGACAACTGGCTGTTCTCCCTCCCATTTCAGAATGTCCTGCACCTGATCCGAGACATCCTTGACCCTTGCACCAGGGAGGCAACATACCATCCTGGAGTCTCGGTCGCGGCCGCAGAAACGCCTATCTATTCCCCTCACCATTGAATCCCCTATCACTATTGCTCTCCCACTCTTTTTCTTGCCCTCCTGTGCAGCAGAGCCAGCCATGGTGCCATGAACTTGGCTGCTGTTGCCCTCCCCTGATGAGTCATTCCCCTCAACAGTACTCAAAACGGTGTATCTGTTTTGCATGGGGATGACCGCAGGGGACCCCTGCACTACCTTCCTTGCACTACTCTTCCTGCTGGTCTTCCATTCCCTATCTGGCTGTGGACCCTTTCCCTGCGGTAAGACCAACTCACTACACGTGATACTCACGTCATTCTCAGCATCGTGGATGCTCCAGAGTGAATCCACCCTCAGCTCCAATTCCGTAACGCAGACTGTCAGGAGCTTGAGGTGGATACACTTCCTACACACGTAGTCATCAGGGACACCGGAAGTGTCCCTGAGTTCCCACATGGTACAGGAGGAGCATAACACCCGACCAAGCTCTCCTGCCATGACTTAACCCTTAGATACACTTAAATTGGCAACAACAATGTTAAAAGTTACTGACTAATATAAGAAGAAAAAGAAAAACTACTCACCAATCACCAGCCAATCACTTACCCCCTAGGCTGTGACGTCACCTTTGTTTCTTTGCCTTCTCCCTATAGCTGCACCGGCACGCCCCTCGCCGACCCCGGACTCGCGCTGCTCCGAGCTCCCGCCTCCTCGACTGACTGCTCGAATTGCTCGACTCCCGCTGGCCTTTATAGGCCTCTCGCCGACCCCAGACTCGCGCTGCTCCGAGCTCCCGCCTCCTCGACTGACTGCTCGAACTGCTCGACTTCCGCTGGCCTTTATAGGCCTCTCGCCGACCCCGGACTCGCGCTGCTCCGAGCTCCCGCCTCCTCCATTAATCAGCTTCTCCATTAGAAACATAGACATAGAAACATAGAAAATAGGTGCAGGAGTAGGCCATTTGGCCCTTCGAGCCTGCATCACCATTCGAAAAGATCATGGCTGATCATTCCCACAGTACCCCTTTCCTGCTTTCTCTCCATACTCCTTGATCCCTTCAGCCATAAGGGATCTAACTCCCTTTTGAATATATCCAATGAACTGGCATCAACAACTCTCTGCGGTAGGGAATTCCACAGGTTAACAACTCTCTGAGTCAAGAGGTTTCTACTTATCTCGGTCCTAAATGGCTTACCCCTTATCCTAAGACTGTGTCCCCTGGTTTTGGACTTCCCCAACATCGGGAACATTCTTCCCGCATCTAACCTGTCCAGTCCCGTCAGAATCTTATATGTTTCTATGAGATCCCGTCTCATCCTTCTAAACTCCAGTGTATAGAGGCCCAGTTAATCCAGTTTCTCCTCATATGTCAGTCTAGCCATCCCTGGAATCAGTCTGGTGAACTTTCGCTGCACTCCCTCAATAACAAGAATGTCCTTCCTCAGATTAGGAGACCAAAATTGAACACAATATTCCAGGTGAGGCCTCACCAAGGCCCTGTACAACTGCAGTAAGACTTCCCTGCTCCTGTACTCAAAACCCCTAGCTATGAAGGCCAACATGCCATTTGCTTTCTTCACCGCCTGCTGTACCTGCATGCCAACTTTCAATGACTGATGAACCATGACACCCAGGTCTCCTGACACCTCCCCTTTTCCTAATCTGCCACCATTCAGATAATATTCTGCCTTCGTGTTTTTGCCTCCAAAGTGGATAACCTCACATTTATCACATTATATTGCATCTGCCATGCATTTGCCCACTCACCTAACCTGTCCAAGTCACCCTGCAGCCTCTTAGCATCCTCCTCAAAGCTCAAACCGCCACCCAGTTTGGTGTCATCTGCAAACTTGGAGATATTACACTCAATTCCTTCATTTAAATCATTAATATATATTGTAAATAGCTGGGGTCCCAGCACTGAACCCTGCGGCACCCCACGAGTCACTGCCTGCCATTCTGAAAAGGACCCATTAATCCCGACTCTGCTTCCTGTCTGCCAACCAGTTCTCTATCCATGTCAGTACATTACCCCCAGTACCATGTGCCTTGATTTTGCACACCAATCTCTTGGTGGGACCTTGTCAAAAGCCTTTTGAAAGTCCAAATACACCAAATCCACTGGTTCTCCCTTGTCCACTCTACTAGTTACATCTTCAAAAAATTCCAGAAGATTTTATCAAGCATGATTTCCCTTTCATAAATCCATGCTGACTTGGACTGATCCTGTCACTGCTTTCCAAATGCACTGCTATTTCATCCTTAATGATTGATTCCAACATTTTCCCCACTACTGATGTCAGGCTAACCAGTTTATAATTACCTGTTTTCTCTCTCCCTCCATTTTTATAAAGTGGTGTTACATTAGCTATCCTCCAGTCCATAGGAACTGTTCCAGAGTCGATAGACTGTTGGAAAATGATCACCAATGCATCCACTATTTCTATGGCCACTTCCTTAAGTACTCTAGGATGCAGACTATCAGGCCCCGGGGATTTATCGGCCTTCAATCCCATCAATTTCCCTAACACAATTTCCCGTCCAATAAGGATATCCATCAGTTCCTCCTTCTCACTAGACCCTTGGTCCCCTAGTACTTCCGGAAGTTTATTTGTGTCTTCCTTCCTGAATACAGAACCAAAGTATTTGTTCAACTGGTCTGCCATTTCTTTGTTCCCCATTCACCTGAATCTGACTGCAAGGGACCTACGTTTGTCTTCACTAATCTTTTTCTCTTCACATATCTATAGAAGCTTTTGCAGTCAGTTTTTATGTTCCCAGCAAGCTTCCTCTCATACTCTATTTCCCCCCTCCTAAATAAACCCTTTGTCCTCCTCTGCTGAATTCTAAATTTCTCCCATTCCTCAGGTTTGCTGCTTTTTCTGGCCAATTTATATGCCTCTTCCTTGGATTTAACACTATCCTTAATTTCCCTTGTTAGCCACGGTTGAGCCAACTTCCCCGTTTTATTTTTACTCCAGACAGGGATGTACAATTGTTGAAGTTCATCCATGTGATCTTTAAATGTTTGCCATTGCCTATCCACCATCAACCCTTTAAGTATCATTTGTCAGTCTATTCTAGCCAATTCACGCCTTATACCATCGAAGTTACCTTTCCTTAAGTTCAGGACCCTAGTCTCTGAATTAACTGTGTCACTCTCCACCTTAATAAAGAATTCTACCATATTATGGTCACTCTTCCCCAAGGGGCCTCGCACAACTAGAATTGCTAATTAGTCCTTTCTCATTACACATCACCCAGTCTCGGATGGCCAGCCCTCTAGTTGGTTCCTCGACATATTGGTCTCAAAAACCATCCCTAATACACTCCAGGAAATCCTCCTCCACCACATTGCTACTAGTTTAGTTAGCCCAATCTATATGTAGATTAAAGTCGCCCATGATAACTGCTGTACCTTTATTGCAAGCATCCCTAATTTCTTGTTTGATGCTGTCCCCAACCTCACTACTACTGTTTGCTGGTCTGTACACAACTCTCACTAGCGTTTACTGCCCTTTGGTATTCCGCAGCTCCACCTACGAATTCTACATCATCCAAGCTAATGTCCTTCCTTACTATTGCGTTAATTTCCTCTTTAACCAGCAACGCTACCCCACCTCCCTTTCCTTTCTGGCTATCCTTCCTGAATGTTGAATACCCCTGGATGTTGAGTTCCCAGCCTTGGTCACCCTGGAGCCATGTCTCCGTGATGCCAATTATATCATATTCATTAATTGCTGCCTGTGCAGTTAATTCGTCCACTTTATTACGAATACTCCTCGCATCAAGACACAGAGCCTTCAGGCTTGTCTTTTTAACACACTTTGCCCTTTTGGAATTTTGCTGTAATATGGCCCTTTTTGATTTTTTCCTTGGGTTTCTCTGCCCTCCACTTTTACTTTTCTTCTTTCTATCTTTTGCTTCTGCCCCCATTCTACTTGCCTCTGTCTCCCTGCATTGGTTCCCATCCCCCTACCATATTAGTTTAACCCCTCCCCAACAGCACTAGCAAACACTCCCCCTCGGACATTGGTTCCGGTCCTGCCCAGGTGCAGACCATCCGGTTTGTACTGGTCCACCTCCCCCAGAACCGGTTCCAATGTCCCAGGAATTTGAATCCCTCCCTTCTGCACCATTCCTCAAGCCATGTATTCATCTGAGCTATCCTGGGATTCCTACTCTGAATAGCACGTGGCACTGGTAGCAATCCTGAGACCTTTGAGGTCCTACTTTTTAATTTTACTCCTAGCTCTCTAAATTAATCTTGTAGGACCTCATCCCATTTTTTAATCTATATTAACTTAATTAGTCTCCATTAATCAGACCCTCCATTAATCAGAACTTCCATTAATCAGACTCTCCATTAATCTGATCCTCCATTAATCGGACCCTCCATTAATCGGAACCTCCTTTAATCAAACAGTCCATTCAATAGACCCGACATTAATCAGACCATTCATTAATCAGACTCTCTTTTAATCAGATTGTCCCTTGATCAGCATCTCCATTAATTAAACTCCATTAATCTGACTCTGCATTAATTAGTCTCCATTAATGAGAACCACCCTTAATAAGCCCCACCAGTATACAGGCCCTCCATTAATCAGATCCATTTATCAGAACCTCCAATAATCAGACAATCCATTCAACATGCATTCCCATTAATCAGACTCTCCATTAAGCATACCCTCGATTAATCAGTCTCTCCATCAATCAGAGACCCCATTAATCGGTCTCTCCATTAATCTGACACTCCATTAGTCAGAACCTCCATTAGTCAAACCCTCCATTAATTGGGACCTCCATTAAGAAGACAGTCCATTCAACAGTCTTTCCATTAATCAGAGTTCCCATTAATCTGACCCTCCATTAATCGGACTCTCCACTAAACTGACCCTATATTTATCGGAACCTCCAGTAATCAGACAGTCCATTCAACAGACCCGTCATTAATCACACCCTTCATTAATCAGATGCTTCATTAAGCAGACCTGTATTGTATAGAGTTAATCACATAGGGTTAATTATGATATTCCGACATTTACAGTGTGTTTCTGCTTCATGCCTCGTGGAATGTTGTTGATGCAGAGAGAGAGAGTGAGAGAGACCTTGATGCACACACCATTTTTTTGGGGGGGACGATTGGCGCCTCGAGGTCTCATGCTTTGTGGAAGAACAGCTGGGGCCTTACAGATTAGGAGTTGGCCATAAGCCACATGCACCCATGTTTGTTCAATAGTATAAAGGAACAGAACTGTCCAGTAGCTCTTTGAACTTCATCTTGGACCGTGATTCGCGAGCGGTGCTGGGACCCCCAAGGCTCCTGACCAGCCGTCGTTGTGGAGTTCCCGACGGGCCGAAGGCTGTGAGCTTTGTTGCATCTTATCATACTTCTCTTTTCTTCATAAACTGTATTGTGTTTCTTTTCTCTCAGTAATCGGTGTTTTATCTTTACTTCATTTGTCTTGTCTCTTATTTAACATTCATCCAGATTCCGAACCTGGATCTATTATTATCGATCCAAAACACCCACTCACTCACTGGGATTCCACCCGCTGAACTGCTCGTGAAAAGGGTACTTAAGACAAGGCTCTCGTTAGTCCACCCTGATCTACAAGAACAGGTAGAGAGCAGACGGCTTCACGAAGTACATATCATGATAGCGGAAATGTGTCACACGAAATTGAAATCAATGATCCTGTATTTGTGTTGAACTATGGACAAGGTCCCAAGTGGCTTCCGGCACTGTTTTAGCCAAAGAGGGGAGTAGGATGTTTCGGGTCAAACTTTCAAATGGACTCATCCACTGGAAACACTTGGACCAAATCAAATTCACATTCACGGAATATCCAGAGCAACCCACTTTGGACCCTACCTTCTTTGACCTCCCAACATACACGCCAGTGGCAACCGACACCGCGGTTGGCCACGAAGCAGAACTCTTCACCCGCAGCAGTCCAACAGGACTCACCACACCAGGGAGCCCAGCAAGGCCAGCTGCACAGCAGCCCAGTGAGGGCCCAACAAACAATTCACCAAAATCAGTATTTGCACCGAGACGATCAACCAGGGAAAGAAAGGCTCCAGATCGACTCACCTTGTAAATAGTTGCACTATTGATTTTGGGGAGGGCGGGGGAGTGTTGTTATATATGTAAACCTGTAAATACCTTGTGTAGCCACCAGAGGGCTCATCCCCTGGAGTCCCAAGGGATCCCACAATCCCTTGGGAGCACCTGTATTTAAGGAGACCTTACAGGCTGGAGAGGCACTCTGGAGACCTGCAATAAAAGACTAAGGACACACCTTACTTTGAGCTCACAGTATCCAGTCAGACTCTTTATTTATACATAACACTTGAAACATAACCTCCATTTATCAGACCCTCCATTAATCAAAACCACCATTAATCAGACTCTCCATTTAACAGACCCTCCATTAATCAGACCCTCCATTAATCAGACCCTCCATTAATCAGACAGTTCATTAATTGGACCCTCCATTAATCAAACTTCCCATTATTTAGACCCTCCATTAATCAGACCTTCCATTAATCAGACACTCCATTAATCAGACTCTCCGTTAATCAGTCTCTATTAATCAGTCGCCATTAATGACACCCTCCATTAATCAGGCCCTCTATTAATCAGACCCTCCATTAATTAGTCTTCATTAATCAGGCACAATGTGGCCGGTCTGAACTCTCCCAGAAGCTGTGGCACTGATCCAGTTTCCTCTGTCCCCCTCGATCCCCTGTCCTCTTCTCGCTCCTCCAATACCCCATTATCTTTCGCAACCCCTTCAATACCCTCTCTCCTCCTCACCCCCCCCCAAACCCCTCTCCCCTACCCCCTTGTACCACTCTCCACTCCCCCCTTGATCCCCTCTCCCCCTCAATCCCCACTCACCTCCATCCCCTCCCTTCCCCCTCACTCCCCTCCCTTCCCCCTCAATACCCTTCCTTCCCCCTCGATCCCCTCTCCTCCCTCAATCGCTTACCTTCCCCCTCGATCCCCTCCCTTCCTGCCTCAATCCCCTCCCTTCCCCTTCAATCCCCTACCTTCCTCCGTTGATCACCTCTCCCCTCCCCTTGACCCCTCACTTCCCGCTCGATCCCCTCTCCCCTCCCCCTTTGATTCCTTCTCCCCTCTCACTCGGCTCACTCCCCCTCGATCTCCTCTCCTCTTTCCCCTTTGATCCCTTCGAACCCCTCTCCCCCCTCGATCCCCTCTCCCCCCTTTGATATCCTCTCCCCCTCGATCCCCTCTCGCCCCTCAATCCCCTCTCCCACCTCGATCTCCTCTCACCCCCTCGATCCGCTTTCCCACTTCGATCCCTTCTCCTCTTTCCCCTTTGATCCGCTCTTCTCTCTACCCTCGATGCCCTCTCCCACCTCAATCCCATCTCCCCCCTCGATTCCCTCTCCTCTCTCCCCTTTGATCCCCTCTCCTCTCCCCCATCGATCCCCTCTCCTCTCTCCCCTTTGATCCCCTCTCCTCTCTCCCCTTTGATCCCCTCTCTTTCCCCTTTGATCCCCTCTCCTCTCTCCCTTTGATCCCCTTTCCTCTCTCCCCTTTGATCCCCTCTCTTTCCCCTTTGATCCCCTCTCCTCTCTCCCTTTGATCCCCTTTCCTCTCTCCCCTTTGATCCCCTCTCTTTCCCCTTTGATCCCCTCTCCACTCTCCCCTTTGATCCCCTCTCTTTCCCCTTTGATCCCCTCTCCTCTCTCCCTTTGATCCCCTCTCCTCTCCCCCATTGATCCCCTCTCCTCTCTCCCCTTTGATCCCCTCTCTTTCCCCTTTGATCCCCTCTCCTCTCTCCCTTTGATCCCCTTTCCTCTCTCCCCTTTGATCCCCTCTCTTTCCCCTTTGATCCCCTCTCCTCTCTCCCTTTGATCCCTTCTCCTCTCTCCCTTTGATCCCCTCTCTTTCCCCTTTGATCCCCTCTCCTCTCTCCCTTTGATCCCCTCTCCTCTCTCCCCTTTGAATCCCTCTCTTTCCCCTTTGATCCCATCTCCTCTCTCCCCTTTGATCCCCTCTCCTCTCTCCCCTTTGATCCCCTCTCCTCTCTCCCCTTTGAACCCCTCTCCTCTCTCCCTTTGATCCCCTCTCCTCTCTCCCTTTGATCCCCTCTCTCCCCTTTGATCCCCTCTCCTCTCTCCCTTTGATCCCCTCTCCTCTCTCCCCTTTGATTCCCTCTCTTTCCCCTTTGATCCCCTCTCCTCTCTCCCCTTTGATCCCCTCTCCTCTCTCCCCTTTGATCCCCTCTCCTCTCTCCCCTTTGATCCCCTCTCTTTCCCCTTTGATCCCCTCTCCTCTCTCCCTTTGATGCCTTCTCCTCTCTCCCCTTTGATCCCCTCTCTTTCCCCTTTGATCCCCTCTCCTCTCTCCCTTTGATCCCCTCTCCTCTCTCCCCTTTGATCCCCTCTCCTCTCTCCCCTTTGATCCCCTCTCCTCTCTCCCCTTTGATCCCCTCTCCTCTCTCCCTTTGATCCCCTCTCCTCTCTCCCCTTTGATCCCCTCTCCTCTCTCCCCTTTGATCCCCTCTCCTCTCTCCCTTTGATCCCCTCTCCTCTCTCCCTTTGATCCCCTCTCCTCTCTCCCTTTGATCCCTTCTCCTCTCTCCCCTTTGATCCCCTCTCTTTCCCCTTTGATCCCCTCTCCTCTCTCCCTTTGATCCCCTCTCCTCTCTCCCCTTTGATCCCCTCTCCTCTCTCCCCTTTGATCCCCTCTCCTCTCTCCCTTTGATCCCCTCTCCTCTCTCCCTTTGATCCCCTCTCCTCTCTCCCTTTGATCCCCTCTCTTTCCCCTTTGATCCCCTCTCCTCTCTCCCTTTGATCCCCTCTCCTCTCTCCCCTTTGATTCCCTCTCTTTCCCCTTTGATCCCCTCTCCTCTTTCCCCTTTGATCCCCTCTCCTCTCTCCCTTTGATCCCCTCTCCTCTCTCCCTTTGATCCCCTCTCTTTCCCCTTTGATCCCCTCTCCTCTCTCCCCTTTGATCCCCTCTCCTCTCTCCCCTTTGATCCCCTCTCCTGTCTCCCCTTTGATCCCCTCTCCTCTCTCCCTTTGATCCCCTCTCCTCTCTCCCTTTGATCCCCTCTCCTCTCTCCCCTTTGATCCCCTCTCCTCTCTCCCCTTTGATCCCCTCTCCACTTTCCCTTTGATCCCCTCTCCTCTCTCCCTTTGATCCCCTCTCCTCTCTCCCTTTGATCCCCTCTCCTCTCTCCCTTTGATCCCCTCTCCTCTCTCCCCTTTGATCCCCTCTCTTTCCCCTTTGATCCCCTCTCCTCTCTCCCTTTGATCCCCTCTCCTCTCTCCCCTTTGATTCCCTCTCTTTCCCCTTTGATCCCCTCTCCTCTTTCCCCTTTGATCCCCTCTCCTCTCTCCCTTTGATCCCCTCTCCTCTCTCCCCTTTGATTCCCTCTCTTTCCCCTTTGATCCCCTCTCCTCTCTCCCCTTTGATCCCCTCTCCTCTCTCCCCTTTGATCCCCTCTCCTGTCTCCCCTTTGATCCCCTCTCCTCTCTCCCCTTTGATCCCCTCTCCTCTCTCCCCTTTGATCCCCTCTCTTTCCCCTTTGATCCCCTCTCCTCTCTCCCTTTGATCCCCTCTCCTCTCTCCCTTTGATCCCCTCTCCTCTCTCCCCTTTGATCCCCTCTCCTCTCTCCCCTTTGATCCCCTCTCCACTTTCCCTTTGATCCCCTCTCCTCTCTCCCTTTGATTCCCTCTCCTCTCTCCCTTTGATCCCCTCTCCTCTCTCCCTTTGATCCCCTCTCCTCTCTCCCCTTTGATCCCCTCTCTTTCCCCTTTGATCCCCTCTCCTCTTTCCCCTTTGATCCCCTCTCCTCTCTCCCCTTTGATCCCCTCTCCTCTCTCCCTTTGATCCCCTTTCCTCTCTCCCCTTTGATCCCCTCTCTTTCCCCTTTGATCCCCTCTCCTCTCTCCCTTTGATCCCCTCTCCTCTCTCCCTCTGATCCCCTCTCTTTCCCCTTTCATCCACTCTCCTCTCTCCCCTTTGATCCCCTCTCCTCTCTCCCCTTTGATCCCCTCTCCTCTCTCCCCTTTGATCCCCTCTCCTCTCTCCCCTTTGATCCCCTCTCCTCTCTCCCTTTGATCCCGTCTCCTCTCTCCCTTTGATCCACTCTCCTCTCTCCCTTTGATCCCCTCTCCTCTCTCCCTTTGATCCCCTCTCCTCTCTCCCCTTTGATCCCCTCTCCTCTCTCCCTTTGATCCCCTCTTCTCTCTCCCTTTGATTCCCTCTCCTCTCTCCCCTTTGATTCCCTCTCGTCTCCCCCTTTGATCCCCTCTCTTTCCCCTTTGATCCCCTTTCCTCTCTCCCTTTGATCCCCTCTCCTCTCTCCCTTTGATCCCCTCTCCTCTCTCCCCTTTGATCCCCTCTCCTCTCTCCCTTTGATCCCCTCTCCTCTCTCCCTTTGATCCCCTCTCCTCTCTCCCTTTGATCCCCTCTCCTCTCTCCCTTTGATCCCCTCTCCTCTCTCCCCTTTGATTCCCTCTCTTTCCCCTTTGATCCCCTCTCCTCTCTCCCCTTTGATCCCCCCTCCTCTCTCCCCTTTGATCCCCTCTCTTTCCCCTTTGATCCCCTCTCCTCTCTCCCCTTTGATCCCCTCTCCTCTCTCCCCTTTGATCCCCTCTCCTCTCTCCCTTTGATCCCCTCTCCTCTCTCCCTTTGATCCCCTCTCCTCTCTCCCTTTGATCCCTTCTCCTCTCTCCCCTTTGATCCCCTCTCCTCTCTCCCTTTGATCCCCTCTCCTCTCTCCCCTTTGATCCCCTCTCCTCTCTCCCCTTTGATCCCCTCTCCTCTCTCCCTTTGATCCCCTTTCCTCTCTCCCTTTGATCCCCTCTCTTTCCCCTTTGATCCCCTCTCCTCTCTCCCTTTGATCCCCTCTCCTCTCTCCCTTTGATCCCCTCTCTTTCCCCTTTGATCCCCTCTCCTCTCTCCCCTTTGATCCCCTCTCCTCTCTCCCCTTTGATCCCCTCTCCTGTCTCCCCTTTGATCCCCTCTCCTCTCTCCCCTTTGATCCCCTCTCCTCTCTCCCCTTTGATCCCCTCTCTTTCCCCTTTGATCCCCTCTCCTCTCTCCCTTTGATCCCCTCTCCTCTCTCCCTTTGATCCCCTCTCCTCTCTCCCCTTTGATCCCCTCTCCTCTCTCCCCTTTGATCCCCTCTCCACTTTCCCTTTGATCCCCTCTCCTCTCTCCCTTTGATCCCCTCTCCTCTCTCCCTTTGATCCCCTCTCCTCTCTCCCTTTGATCCCCTCTCCTCTCTCCCCTTTGATCCCCTCTCTTTCCCCTTTGATCCCCTCTCCTCTCTCCCTTTGATCCCCTCTCCTCTCTCCCCTTTGATTCCCTCTCTTTCCCCTTTGATCCCCTCTCCTCTTTCCCCTTTGATCCCCTCTCCTCTCTCCCTTTGATCCCCTCTCCTCTCTCCCCTTTGATTCCCTCTCTTTCCCCTTTGATCCCCTCTCCTCTCTCCCCTTTGATCCCCTCTCCTCTCTCCCCTTTGATCCCCTCTCCTGTCTCCCCTTTGATCCCCTCTCCTCTCTCCCCTTTGATCCCCTCTCCTCTCTCCCCTTTGATCCCCTCTCTTTCCCCTTTGATCCCCTCTCCTCTCTCCCTTTGATCCCCTCTCCTCTCTCCCTTTGATCCCCTCTCCTCTCTCCCCTTTGATCCCCTCTCCTCTCTCCCCTTTGATCCCCTCTCCACTTTCCCTTTGATCCCCTCTCCTCTCTCCCTTTGATCCCCTCTCCTCTCTCCCTTTGATCCCCTCTCCTCTCTCCCTTTGATCCCCTCTCCTCTCTCCCCTTTGATCCCCTCTCTTTCCCCTTTGATCCCCTCTCCTCTCTCCCTTTGATCCCCTTTCCTCTCTCCCCTTTGATCCCCTCTCTTTCCCCTTTGATCCCCTCTCCTCTCTCCCTTTGATCCCCTCTCCTCTCTCCTTCTGATCCCCTCTCTTTCCCCTTTCATCCCCTCTCCTCTCTCCCCTTTGATCCCCTCTCCTCTCTCCCCTTTGATCCCCTCTCCTCTCTCCCCTTTGATCCCCTCTCCTCTCTCCCCTTTGATCCCCTCTCCTCTCTCCCTTTGATCCCCTCTCCTCTCTCCCTTTGATCCACTCTCCTCTCTCCCTTTGATCCCCTCTCCTCTCTCCCTTTGATCCCCTCTCCTCTCTCCCCTTTGATCCCCTCTCCTCTCTCCCTTTGATCCCCTCTTCTCTCTCCCTTTGATTCCCTCTCCTCTCTCCCCTTTGATTCCCTCTCGTCTCCCCCTTTGATCCCCTCTCTTTCCCCTTTGATCCCCTTTCCTCTCTCCCTTTGATCCCCTCTCCTCTCTCCCTTTGATCCCCTCTCCTCTCTCCCCTTTGATCCCCTCTCCTCTCTCCCTTTGATCCCCTCTCCTCTCTCCCTTTGATCCCCTCTCCTCTCTCCCTTTGATCCCCTCTCCTCTCTCCCTTTGATCCCCTCTCCTCTCTCCCCTTTGATTCCCTCTCTTTCCCCTTTGATCCCCTCTCCTCTCTCCCCTTTGATCCCCTCTCCTCTCTCCCCTTTGATCCCCTCTCTTTCCCCTTTGATCCCCTCTCCTCTCTCCCCTTTGATCCCCTCTCCTCTCTCCCCTTTGATCCCCTCTCCTCTCTCCCTTTGATCCCCTCTCCTCTCTCCCTTTGATCCCCTCTCCTCTCTCCCTTTGATCCCTTCTCCTCTCTCCCCTTTGATCCCCTCTCCTCTCTCCCTTTGATCCCCTCTCCTCTCTCCCCTTTGATCCCCTCTCCTCTCTCCCCTTTGATCCCCTCTCCTCTCTCCCTTTGATCCCCTTTCCTCTCTCCCTTTGATCCCCTCTCTTTCCCCTTTGATCCCCTCTCCTCTCTCCCTTTGATCCCCTCTCCTCTCTCCCCTTTGATCCCCTCTCCTCTCTCCCCTTTGATCCCCTCTCCTCTCTCCCCTTTGATCCCCTCTCCTCTCTCCCCTTTGATCCCCTCTCTTTCCCCTTTGATCCCCTCTCCTCTCTCCCTTTCATCCCCTCTCCTCTCTCCCCTTTGATCCCCTCTCCTCTCTCCCTTTGATCCCCTCTCCTCTCTCCCTTTGAATCCCTCTCCTCTCTCCCCTTTGATCCCCTCTCTTCTCTCGCCTTTGATCCCCTCTCCTCTCTCCCTTTGATCCCCTCTCCTCTCTCCCTTTGATCCCCTCTCCTCTCTCCCTTTGATCCCCTCTCCTCTCTCCCTTTGATCCCCTCTCCTCTCTCCTCTTTGATCCCCTCTCCTCTCTCCCCTTTGATCCCCTCTCCTCTCTCCCCTTTGATCCCCTCTCCTCTCTCCCTTTGATCCCCTCTCCTCTCTCCCCTTTGATCCCCTCTCCTCTCTCCCCTTTGATCCCCTCTCCACTTTCCCTTTGATCCCCTCTCCTCTCTCCCTTTGATCCCCTCTCCTCTCTCCCTTTGATCCCCTCTTTCCCCTTTGATCCCCTCTCCTCTCTCCCTTTGATCCCCTCTCCTCTCTCCCTTTGATCCCCTCTCCTCTCTCCCTTTGATCCCCTCTCCTCTCTCCCTTTGATCCCCTCTCCTCTCTCCCTTTGATCCCCTTTCCTCTCTCCCCTTTGATCCCCTCTTTCCCCTTTGATCCCCTCTCCTCTCTCCCTTTGATCCCCTCTCCTCTCTCCCTTTGATCCCCTCTCCTCTCTCCCCTTTGATCCCCTCTCCTCTCTCCCTTTGATCCCCTCTCCTCTCTCCCCTTTGATCCCCTCTCCTCTCTCCCTTTGATCCCCTCTCCTCTCTCCCGTTGATCCCCTCTCTCTCCCCTTTGATCCCCTCTCCTCTCTCCCTTTGATCCCCTCTCCTCTCTCCCTTTGATCCCCTCTCCTCTCTCCCTTTGATCCCCTCTCCTCTCTCCCTTTGATCCCCTCTCCTCTCTCCCTTTGATCCCCTTTCCTCTCTCCCCTTTGATCCCCTCTCTCCCCTTTGATCCCCTCTCCTCTCTCCCTTTGATCCCCTTTCCTCTCTCCCCTTTGATCCCCTCTCCTCTCTCCCTTTGATCCCATTTCCTCTCTCCCCTTTGATCCCCTCTCCTCTCTCCCCTTTGATCCCCTCTCCTCTCTCCCTTTGATCCCCTCTCCTCTCTCCCCTTTGATTCCCTCTCTTTCCCCTTTGATCCCCTCTCCTCTCTCCCCTTTGATCCCCTCTCCTCTCTCCCCTTTGATCCCCTCTCCACTCTCCCTTTTGATCCCCTCTCCTCTCTCCCTTTGATCCCCTCTCCTCTCTCCCTTTGATCCCCTCTCCTCTCTCCCCTTTGATCCCCTCTTTCCCCTTTGATCCCCTCTCCTCTCTCCCTTTGATCCCCTCTCCTCTCTCCCTTTGATCCCCTCTCCTCTCTCCCTTTGATCCCCTCTCCTCTCTCCCCTTTGATCCCCTCTTTCCCCTTTGATCCCCTCTCCTCTCTCCCTTTGATCCCCTCTCCTCTCTCCCTTTGATCCCCTCTCCTCTCTCCCTTTGATCCCCTCTCCTCTCTCCCCTTTGATCCCCTCTCCTCTCTCCCTTTGATCCCCTTTCCTCTCTCCCTTTGATCCCCTCTCCTCTCTCCCTTTGATCCCCTCTCCTCTCTCCCCTTTGATCCCCTCTCCTCTCTCCCTTTGATCCCATTTCCTCTCTCCCCTTTGATCCCCTCTCCTCTCTCCCCTTTGATCCCCTCTCCTCTCTCCCTTTGATCCCCTCTCCTCTCTCCCCTTTGATTCCCTCTCTTTCCCCTTTGATCCCCTCTCCTCTCTCCCCTTTGATCCCCTCTCCTCTCTCCCCTTTGATCCCCTCTCTTTCCCCTTTGATCCCCTCTCCTCTCTCCCCTTTGATCCCCTCTCCTCTCTCCCCTTTGATCCCCTCTCCTCTCTCCCTTTGATCCCCTCTCCTCTCTCCCTTTGATCCCCTCTCCTCTCTCCCTTTGATCCCTTCTCCTCTCTCCCCTTTGATCCCCTCTCCTCTCTCCCTTTGATCCCCTCTCCTCTCTCCCTTTGATCCCCTCTCCTCTCTCCCCTTTGATCCCCTCTCCTCTCTCCCCTTTGATCCCCTCTCCTCTCTCCCTTTGATCCCCTTTCCTCTCTCCCTTTGATCCCCTCTCTTTCCCCTTTGATCCCCTCTCCTCTCTCCCTTTGATCCCCTCTCCTCTCTCCCCTTTGACCCCACTCCTCTCTCCCCTTTGATCCCCTCTCCTCTCTCCCCTTTGATCCCCTCTTCTCTCTCCCCTTTGATCCCCTCTCTTTCCCCTTTGATCCCCTCTCCTCTCTCCCTTTGATCCCCTCTCCTCTCTCCCCTTTGATCCCCTCTCCTCTCTCCCTTTGATCCCCTCTCCTCTCTCCTTTTGATCCCCTCTCCTCTCTCCCCTTTGATCCCCTCTCCTCTCTCCCCTTTGATCCCCTCTCCTCTCTCCCTTTGATCCCCTCTCCTCTCTCCCTTTGATCCCCTCTCCTCTCTCCCTTTGATCCCCTCTCTTCTCTCCCTTTGATCCCCTCTCCTCTCTCCCTTTGATCCCCTCTCCTCTCTCCCCTTTGATCCCCTCTCCTCTCTCCCTTTGATCCCCTCTCCTCTCTCCTTTTGATCCCCTCTCCTCTCTCCCCTTTGATCCCCTCTCCTCTCTCCCCTTTGATCCCCTCTCCTCTCTCCCTTTGATCCCCTCTCCTCTCTCCCTTTGATCCCCTCTCCTCTCTCCCTTTGATCCCCTCTCCTCTCTCCCCTTTGATCCCCTCTCCTCTCTCCCCTTTGATCCCCTGTCCTCTCTCCCCTTTGATCCCCTCTCCTCTCTCCCTTTGATCCCCTCTCCTCTCTCCCCTTTGATCCCCTCTTTCCCCTTTGATCCCCTCTCCTCTCTCCCTTTGATCCCCTCTCCTCTCTCCCTTTGATCCCCTCTCCTCTCTCCCTTTGATCCCCTCTCCTCTCTCCCTTTGATCCCCTCTCCTCTCTCCTTTTGATCCCCTTTCCTCTCTCCCCTTTGATCCCCTCTTTCCCCTTTGATCCCCTCTCCTCTCTCACTTTGATCCCCTCTCCTCTCTCCCTTTGATCCCCTCTCCTCTCTCCCTTTGATCCCCTCTCCTCTCTCCCCTTTGATCCCCTCTCCTCTCTCCCTTTGATCCCCTCTCCTCTCTCCCTTTGATCCCCTCTCCTCTCTCCCCTTTGATCCCCTCTCCTCTCTCCCTTTGATCCCCTCTCCTCTCTCCCTTTGATCCCCTCTCCTCTCTCCCCTTTGATCCCCTCTCCTCTCTCCCTTTGATCCCCTCTCCTCTCTCCCTTTGATCCCCTCTCCTCTCTCCCTTTGATCCCCTCTCCTCTCTCCCTTTGATCCCCTCTCCTCTCTCCCTTTGATCCCCTCTCCTCTCTCCCTTTGATCCCCTTTCCTCTCTCCCCTTTGATCCCCTCTCTCCCCTTTGATCCCCTCTCCTCTCTCCCTTTGATCCCCTTTCCTCTCTCCCCTTTGATCCCCTCTTTCCCTTTTGATCCCCTTTCCTCTCTCCCTTTGATCCCCTCTCCTCTCTCCCTTTGATCCCCTCTCCTCTCTCCCCTTTGATCCCCTCTCCTCTCTCCCTTTGATCCCATTTCCTCTCTCCCCTTTGATCCCCTCGTTCCCCTTTGATGCCCTCTCCTCTCTCCCCTTTGATCCCCTTTCCTCTCTCCCCTTTGATCCCCTCTTTCCCCTTTGATCCCCTCTCCTCTCTCCCCTTTGATCCCCTCTCCTCTCTCCCTTTGATCCCCTCTTCTCTCTCCCTTTGATCCCCTCTCCTCTCTCCCCTTCGATTCCCTCTCGTCTCCCCCTTTGATCCCCTCTCTTTCCCCTTTGATCCCCTTTCCTCTCTCCCTTTGATCCCCTCTCCTCTCTCCCTTTGATCCCCTCTCCTCTCTCCCCTTTGATCCCCTCTCCTCTCTCCCTTTGATCCCCTCTCCTCTCTCCTTTTGATCCCCTCTCCTCTCTCCCCTTTGATCCCCTCTTTCCCCTTTGATCCCCTCTCCTCTCTCCCCTTTGATCCCCTCTCCTCTCTCCCCTTTGATCCCCTCTCCTCTCTCCCTTTGATCCCATTTCCTCTCTCCCCTTTGATCCCCTCTTTCCCCTTTGATCCCCTCTCCTCTCTCCCCTTTGATCCCCTCTCCTCTCTCCCCTTTGATCCCCTCTCCTCTCTCCCTTTGATCCCATTTCCTCTCTCCCCTTTGATCCCCTCTTTCCCCTTTGATCCCCTCTCCTCTCTCCCCTTTGATCCCCTCTCCTCTCTCCCTTTGATCCCCTCTCCTCTCTCCCTTTGATCCCCTCTCCTCTCTCCCCTTTGATCCCCTCTCCTCTCTCTCCTTTGATCCCCTCTCCTCTCTCCCTTTGATCCCCTCTCCTCTCTCCCCTTTGATCCCCTCTCCTCTCTCCCTTTGATCCCCTCTCCTCTCTCCCTTTGATCGCCTCTCCTCTCTCCCTTTGATCCCCTCTCCTCTCTCCCCTTTGATCCCCTCTCCTCTCTCCCCTTTGATCCCCTCTCCTCTCTCCCCTTTGATACCCTCTCCTCTCTCCCCTTTGATCCCCTCTCCTCTCTCCCTTTGATCCCCTCTCCTCTCTCCCTTTGATCGCCTCTCCTCTCTCCCTTTGATCCCCTCTCCTCTCTCCCCTTTGATCCCCTCTCCTCTTTCCCCTTTGATCCCCTCTCCACTCTCCCTTTGATCCCCTCTCCTCTCTCCCCTTTGATCCCCTCTCCTCTCTCCCTTTGATCCCCTCTCCTCTCTCCCCTTTGATCCCCTCTCCTCTTTCCCCTTTGATCCCCTCTCCTCTCTCCCTTTGATCCCCTCTCCTCTCTCCCCTTTGATCCCCTCTCCTCTCTCCCTTTGATCCCATTTCCTCTCTCCCCTTTGATCCCCTCGTTCCCCTTTGATCCTCTTTCCTCTTTCCCCTTTGATCCCCTCTTTCCCCTTTGATTCCCTCTCTTTCCCCTTTGATCCCCTCTCCTCTCTCCCTTTGATCCCCTCTCCTCTCTCCCTTTGATCCCCTCTCCTCTCTCCCCTTTGATCCCCTCTTTCCCCTTTGATCCCCTCTCTTTTCCCTTTGATCCCCTCTCCTCTCTCCCCTTTGATCCCCTCTCCTCTCTCCCTTTGATCCCCTCTCCTCTCTCCCCTTTGATCCCCTCTTTCCCCTTTGATCCCCTCTCCTCTCTCCCCTTTGATCCCCTCTCCTCTCTCCCCTTTGATCCCCTCTCCTCTCTCCCTTTGATCCCATTTCCTCTCTCCCCTTTGATCCCCTCTTTCCCCTTTGATCCCCTCTCCTCTCTCCCCTTTGATCCCCTCTCCTCTCTCCCCTTTGATCCCCTCTCCTCTCTCCCTTTGATCCCATTTCCTCTCTCCCCTTTGATCCCCTCTCCTCTCTCCCTTTGATCCCCTCTCCTCTCTCCCTTTGATCGCCTCTCCTCTCTCCCTTTGATCCCCTCTCCTCTCTCCCTTTGATCCCCTCTCCTCTCTCCCTTTGATCCCCTCTCCTCTCTCCCCTTTGATCCCCTCTCCTCTCTCCCCTTTGATCCCCTCTCCTCTCTCCCCTTTGATCCCCTCTTTCCCCTTTGATCCCCTCTCCTCTCTCCCTTTGATCGCCTCTCCTCTCTCCCTTTGATCCCCTCTCCTCTCTCCCCTTTGATCCCCTCTCCTCTCTCCCCTTTGATCCCCTCTCCTCTCTCCACTTTGATCCCCTCTCTCCCCTTTGATCCCCTCTCCTCTCTCCCTTTGATCCCCTTTCCTCTCTCCCCTTTGATCCCCTCTTTCCCCTTTGATCCCCTCTCCTCTCTCCCTTTGATCCCCTCTCCTCTCTCTCCCTTTGATCCCCTCTCCTCTCTCCCCTTTGATCCCCTCTTTCCCCTTTGATCCCCTCTCTTTCCCCTTTGATCCCCTCTCCTCTCTCCCTTTGATCCCCTCTCCTCTCTCCCTTTGATCCCCTCTTTCCCCTTTGATCCCCTCTCCTCTCTCCCCTTTGATCCCCTCTTTCCCCTTTGATCCCCTCTCCTCTCTCCCCTTTGATCCCCTCTCCTCTCTCCCCTTTGATCCCCTCTCCTCTCTCCCTTTGATCCCATTTCCTCTCTCCCCTTTGATCCCCTCTTTCCCCTTTGATCCCCTCTCCTCTCTCCCCTTTGATCCCCTCTCCTCTCTCCCTTTGATCCCCTTTCCTCTCTCCCCTTTGATCCCCTCTTTCCCTTTTGATCCCCTCTCTTTCCCCTTTGATCCCCTCTCTTTCCCCTTTGATCCCCTCTCCTCTCTCCCCTTTGATCCCCTCTCCTCTCTCCCCTTTGATCCCCTCTTTCCCCTTTGATCCCCTCTCCTCTCTCCCCTTTGATCCCCTCTCCTCTCTCCCCTTTGATCCCCTCTCCTCTCTCCCTTTGATCCCATTTCCTCTCTCCCCTTTGATCCCCTCTTTCCCCTTTGATCCCCTCTCCTCTCTCCCCTTTGATCCCCTCTCCTCTCTCCCCTTTGATCCCCTCTCCTCTCTCCCTTTGATCCCATTTCCTCTCTCCCCTTTGATCCCCTCTTTCCCCTTTGATCCCCTCTCCTCTCTCCCCTTTGATCCCCTCTCCTCTCTCCCTTTGATCCCCTCTCCTCTCTCCCTTTGACCCCCTCTCCTCTCTCCCCTTTGATCCCCTCTCCTCTCTCTCCTTTGATCCCCTCTCCTCTCTCCCTTTGATCCTCTCCTCTCTCCCCTTTGATGCCCTCTCCTCTCTCCCTTTGATCCCCTCTCCTCTCTCCCTTTGATCGCCTCTCCTCTCTCCCTTTGATCCCCTCTCCTCTCTCCCCTTTGATCCCCTCTCCTCTCTCCCCTTTGATCCCCTCTCCTCTCTCCCCTTTGATCCCCTCTCCTCTCTCCCCTTTGATCCCCTCTCCTCTCTCCCCTTTGATCCCCTCTCCTCTCTCCCTTTGATCCCCTCTCCTCTCTCCCTTTGATCGCCTCTCCTCTCTCCCTTTGATCCCCTCTCCTCTCTCCCCTTTGATCCCCTCTCCTCTTTCCCCTTTGATCCCCTCTCCACTCTCCCTTTGATCCCCTCTCCTCTCTCCCCTTTGATCCCCTCTCCTCTCTCCCTTTGATCCCCTCTCCTCTCTCCCTTTGATCGCCTCTCCTCTCTCCCTTTGATCCCCTCTCCTCTCTCCCTTTGATCCCCTCTCCTCTCTCCCTTTGATCCCCTCTCCTCTCTCCCCTTTGATCCCCTCTCCTCTCTCCCCTTTGATCCCCTCTCCTCTCTCCCCTTTGATCCCCTCTTTCCCCTTTGATCCCCTCTCCTCTCTCCCTTTGATCGCCTCTCCTCTCTCCCTTTGATCCCCTCTCCTCTCTCCCGTTTGATCCCCTCTCCTCTCTCCCCTTTGATCCCCTCTCCTCTCTCCACTTTGATCCCCTCTCTCCCCTTTGATCCCCTCTCCTCTCTCCCTTTGATCCCCTTTCCTCTCTCCCCTTTGATCCCCTCTTTCCCCTTTGATCCCCTCTCCTCTCTCCCTTTGATCCCCTCTCCTCTCTCTCCCTTTGATCCCCTCTCCTCTCTCCCCTTTGATCCCCTCTTTCCCCTTTGATCCCCTCTCTTTCCCCTTTGATCCCCTCTCCTCTCTCCCTTTGATCCCCTCTCCTCTCTCCCTTTGATCCCCTCTTTCCCCTTTGATCCCCTCTCCTCTCTCCCCTTTGATCCCCTCTTTCCCCTTTGATCCCCTCTCCTCTCTCCCCTTTGATCCCCTCTCCTCTCTCCCCTTTGATCCCCTCTCCTCTCTCCCTTTGATCCCATTTCCTCTCTCCCCTTTGATCCCCTCTTTCCCCTTTGATCCCCTCTCCTCTCTCCCCTTTGATCCCCTCTCCTCTCTCCCTTTGATCCCCTTTCCTCTCTCCCCTTTGATCCCCTCTTTCCCTTTTGATCCCCTCTCTTTCCCCTTTGATCCCCTCTCTTTCCCCTTTGATCCCCTCTCCTCTCTCCCCTTTGATCCCCTCTCCTCTCTCCCCTTTGATCCCCTCTTTCCCCTTTGATCCCCTCTCCTCTCTCCCCTTTGATCCCCTCTCCTCTCTCCCCTTTGATCCCCTCTCCTCTCTCCCTTTGATCCCATTTCCTCTCTCCCCTTTGATCCCCTCTTTCCCCTTTGATCCCCTCTCCTCTCTCCCCTTTGATCCCCTCTCCTCTCTCCCCTTTGATCCCCTCTCCTCTCTCCCTTTGATCCCATTTCCTCTCTCCCCTTTGATCCCCTCTTTCCCCTTTGATCCCCTCTCCTCTCTCCCCTTTGATCCCCTCTCCTCTCTCCCTTTGATCCCCTCTCCTCTCTCCCTTTGACCCCCTCTCCTCTCTCCCCTTTGATCCCCTCTCCTCTCTCTCCTTTGATCCCCTCTCCTCTCTCCCTTTGATCCTCTCCTCTCTCCCCTTTGATCCCCTCTCCTCTCTCCCTTTGATCCCCTCTCCTCTCTCCCTTTGATCGCCTCTCCTCTCTCCCTTTGATCCCCTCTCCTCTCTCCCCTTTGATCCCCTCTCCTCTCTCCCCTTTGATCCCCTCTCCTCTCTCCCCTTTGATCCCCTCTCCTCTCTCCCCTTTGATCCCCTCTCCTCTCTCCCCTTTGATCCCCTCTCCTCTCTCCCTTTGATCCCCTCTCCTCTCTCCCTTTGATCGCCTCTCCTCTCTCCCTTTGATCCCCTCTCCTCTCTCCCCTTTGATCCCCTCTCCTCTTTCCCCTTTGATCCCCTCTCCACTCTCCCTTTGATCCCCTCTCCTCTCTCCCCTTTGATCCCCTCTCCTCTCTCCCTTTGATCCCCTCTCCTCTCTCCCTTTGATCCCCTCTCCTTTCTCCCCTTTGATCCCCTCTCCTCTTTCCCCTTTGATCCCCTCTCCTCTCTCCCTTTGATCGCCTCTCCTCTCTCCCTTTGATCCCCTCTCCTCTCTCCCCTTTGATCCCCTCTCCTCTTTCCCCTTTGATCCCCTCTCCTCTCTCCCTTTGATCCCCTCTCCTCTCTCCCCTTTGATCCCCTCTCCTCTCTCCCTTTGATCCCATTTCCTCTCTCCCCTTTGATCCCCTCGTTCCCCTTTGATCCTCTTTCCTCTTTCCCCTTTGATCCCCTCTTTCCCCTTTGATTCCCTCTCTTTCCCCTTTGATCCCCTCTCCTCTCTCTCTTTGATCCCCTCTCCTCTCTCCCTTTGATCCCCTCTCCTCTCTCCCCTTTGATCCCCTCTTTCCCCTTTGATCCCCTCTCTTTTCCCTTTGATCCCCTCTCCTCTCTCCCCTTTGATCCCCTCTCCTCTCTCCCTTTGATCCCCTCTCCTCTCTCCCCTTTGATCCCCTCTTTCCCCTTTGATCCCCTCTCCTCTCTCCCCTTTGATCCCCTCTCCTCTCTCCCCTTTGATCCCCTCTCCTCTCTCCCTTTGATCCCATTTCCTCTCTCCCCTTTGATCCCCTCTTTCCCCTTTGATCCCCTCTCCTCTCTCCCCTTTGATCCCCTCTCCTCTCTCCCCTTTGATCCCCTCTCCTCTCTCCCTTTGATCCCATTTCCTCTCTCCCCTTTGATCCCCTCTCCTCTCTCCCTTTGATCCCCTCTCCTCTCTCCCTTTGATCGCCTCTCCTCTCTCCCTTTGATCCCCTCTCCTCTCTCCCTTTGATCCCCTCTCCTCTCTCCCTTTGATCCCCTCTCCTCTCTCCCCTTTGATCCCCTCTCCTCTCTCCCCTTTGATCCCCTCTTCTCTCTCCCCTTTGATCCCCTCTTTCCCCTTTGATCCCCTCTCCTCTCTCCCTTTGATCGCCTCTCCTCTCTCCCTTTGATCCCCTCTCCTCTCTCCCCTTTGATCCCCTCTCCTCTCTCCCCTTTGATCCCCTCTCCTCTCTCCACTTTGATCCCCTCTCTCCCCTTTGATCCCCTCTCCTCTCTCCCTTTGATCCCCTTTCCTCTCTCCCCTTTGATCCCCTCTTTCCCCTTTGATCCCCTTTCCTCTCTCCCTTTGATCCCCTCTCCTCTCTCTCCCTTTGATCCCCTCTCCTCTCTCCCCTTTGATCCCCTCTTTCCCCTTTGATCCCCTCTCTTTCCCCTTTGATCCCCTCTCCTCTCTCCCTTTGATCCCCTCTCCTCTCTCCCTTTGATCCCCTCTTTCCCCTTTGATCCCCTCTCCTCTCTCCCCTTTGATCCCCTCTTTCCCCTTTGATCCCCTCTCCTCTCTCCCCTTTGATCCCCTCTCCTCTCTCCCTTTGATCCCATTTCCTCTCTCCCCTTTGATCCCCTCTTTCCCCTTTGATCCCCTCTCCTCTCTCCCCTTTGATCCCCTCTCCTCTCTCCCTTTGATCCCCTTTCCTCTCTCCCCTTTGATCCCCTCTTTCCCTTTTGATCCCCTCTCTTTCCCCTTTGATCCCCTCTCTTTCCCCTTTGATCCCCTCTCCTCTCTCCCCTTTGATCCCCTCTCCTCTCTCCCTTTGATCCCCTCTCCTCTCTCCCCTTTGATCCCCTCTCCTCTCTCCCTTTGATCCCCTCTCCTCTCTCCCCTTTGATCCCCTCTCCTCTCTCCCCTTTGATCCCCTCTCGTCTCCCCCTACCCCACTGATCCCCTGACCTTCTCTGCACGGAGCTGTTGGGGTGTGGGGAAGTGTGCGGGTGTGAGCCACAGTTGCAGGACCATTGGGTACTTCACAGGTGCGACCAGAGATTGTACCATTTAATCCTTATAGCTTCAACTCATTCTCCCTTCCAAAATACATCAATTCACATTTCTCTGCATTAAATTTCATCTGCCATGTGTCTGCCCATTTCACCAGTCTGTCTGTCCTCCTGAAGTCCGTTACTATCCTCCTCACTGTTCACTGCATTTCTGAGCTTTTTGTCATTTGTAAACTTTGAAATGATGCCCTTTATACATAAGTCCAGGTCATTAACATATATCAAAAAAAAAGCGCTGGCCCTAATATCAACCCCTGCAGAACACCACCATATGTTTCCCACCAATCTGAAAGCAACCGTTCACTACTGCTCTCTGTTTTCTGTCCTTTATCCAATGTCGTATCCACGTTGCCACTGCCCCTTTAATCCAGTGGGTTTCAGTTTTCTTGACAGGTCTATTAAATGGCACTTTTTCAAATGCCTTTTGAAAGTCCATATACATAACATCAACTACCCTACCCTCAGCAACCCTCATCAACCTTCTGTGTTACTTCATCATAGAACTTGATCAAGTTTGTCAAAAACAAATTGACTTTAACAAATCCATGCTGCTTGTCAATTATTTATCCATATTTTTCCAAGTGGCAAATAATTTTGGTCTGGATTATGGCCTCTCGAAATTTCCTCCCACTGATGTTAGGCTGACTGGCCTGTAGTTACAGGATTTATCCCTCTCTCCTTTTTTAATCAGAGTGTAACATTTGTAACCCTCCATTCCTCTGGCACTGCTCCAATATCCAAGGAGGATAGAAAGATCTAGTGCCTCTGTTTGTTTTGGATCGATAATAATAGACCCAGGTTCGGGATCTGGATGAATGTTAAATAAGAGACAAGACAAATGAAGTAAAGATAAAACACCATTTACTGAGAGAAAAGAAACATAATACAGTTTACGAAGAAAAGAGAAGTATGATAAGATGCAACAAATCTCACAGTCTTCGGCCCGTCGGGAACTCCACAAAGACGGCTGGTCAGGAGCCTTGGGGTCCCGGCACCGCTCGCGAATCATGGTCCAAGGTGAAGTTCAAAGAGCTACTGGACAGTTCCGTTCCTTTATACTATTGAACAAACACGGGTGCATGTGGCTTATGGCCAACTCCTAATCTGTAAGGCCCCAGCTGTTCTTCCACAAAGCATGAGACCTCGAGGCGCCGATCATCCTATAAACAAGATGGTGTGCGCATCAAGGTCTCTCTCTCTCTCTCTCTCTCTGCATCAACAACATTCCACGAGGCATGAAGCAGAAAACACACTGTAAATGTCAGAATATCATAATTAACCCTATGTGATTAACCCTATACAATACAATCCACCCTTGATATTTAAACATTCTAAGTAATATAATCAAGTTGAAGGCATAATGCATCAGTTACACGTTGAGTATGCGCAAGCAACGCCCGCAATCTACACCAAAGAATACATACAAGCAGTAATTTCGTCTGACATAGTGTCATTGCTTTGACGTAATGTTGCGGGCCCAACTCCTTAACCATGTGACGTTGTGCAATAACGACACATTGGAGTGCACATTGCATATCATTGACATATCTTTTTACCACTTGATTGATAACGTGATGTTGGCCCCCGTGCTTACTGTTAATAGCACCTGTCCTGGGCCTCCCCAGTACCCGCATGTGTCACAAGTGACGTTCCAGTGTCCGATAGTGCAGGCTTGCCCGGAAGGACAGGTAAAATTGTCTTGTATACGATCAGTGTTAGCTAACCGCCACCTTATACGGCCATCCCATGCTGTGTTTGAGGATGGATGTAGCACAGCCACAGATAACAAGACACAGAGACTGGCCAGCACGAGTTGGTAAGTCACCATTTTGGGCAGAATTCCTGTGGGAGGAAGCACAGGTATGTTAATTCAGCCCCGTTAATGTCAATTTACCCTTGTCAACATAGAGAGGAATATCTTGACCAGTCAGGAGCACCCAATAAGTGTTTCCTTCTCCTTTCGCTAAGATTTCCCCTGCTTGTAAGGGTTTCTGGGGGTACTGCACCCACACTTTTCCTCCTTCACAAACTGTGTCCTGAGTCTGATTTCCTTTTTCAATAATAGGGACACTAACTTTGCCTAACACGTGACTTATGGGAGATCCCCTCCCGCAATGGTCGGTGATTCAGATTGCGCACTGCTTGTGGTAAGACCTTTAACCACCCTTGTAATGTGTTAGTGGGAGTTAATATTTTAATCTGTTGCTTAAGTAGTCCATTCATGCGTTCTATTAACCCTGCAGCTTGCGGATAATAAGGTATGTGGAACATCCAATAGATCCCGTTGTCTACCGCCCACTGTTGCACTGTTTGACCTGTGAAGTGTGACCCATTATCGGACTGTACTTCTGCTGGCTCACCGTAGTATGTGATTAAATTCTCCAGTCCTTTAATCGTACTTTGTTGATTCGCTTTAGTCACTAGATAAGCTATCAAAAGTCCAGAATAGGTATCAACAGCAGTGAGAAAATATTGGAACCACTTTGACAGCCCATACCCGGGCTATATTATTAACGATGTTATTATGTTCAGAGGTCTTTGAAGTGTTCTTCATGTGAGCGTCCACATGATACACAGTTATTTTCACCTTCTGGGCTTTGGACCATATTTGTTCCCATAGGTGCTTTCCCCACAAGTCATTCCCAGTTATTTGCCAGTTATGTTCATGTCAGTTTTGCATCCAGCTCGCCATGCCATTGGCTACTGCCCATGAGTCAGTATATATGTGTACTTGTTGCTGTTCCTCTTCGAACGCAAGGACTACAGCTGCTAGTTCTGCTAGCTGGCTGGAGCCTCCCACGCCCTCATCATGCACAATTGTCTGGGTTTTTGGATTGAAGGCAGCAGCACGCCATCGCCGAAGGCCGTTTCGCCAGACCGCTGAGCCATCTGTGAACCAGGCATGGCTACGCTCTTCAGGTGTTAACTGTTCAAAAGACACGCCCCAGGAGATCGGTGACTCCTGGGTTAAACTGACAGATGACTGGGTAAGTTCACTCTCAGCTGTTTGTGGGTATTCAGCCACATGCTCATGTAGTCGGGTGATTCCTTCTTTTCCTTTACTTGCTCTGTCTGCGATATACCATTTCCAGCGCACTATGGAGCTTTGCTGCGCTCGCCCGACCTTGTGTGTCTCATTTTCTGAGAGAACCCAGGATAATATGGGTAGGTCTGGTCTTAAACTGACTTTGTCGTCCCCTGTCTGTCCTTCTGTTTCTGTTAGGGCCCAATAACATGCTAATAATTGTTTCTCAAATGGAGTGTAACGAGTAACAGCTTCTGTCAATTTTCTAGACCAGAACCCTCACGGTATACGAATGCCATGTTGCACCTGCCACAATCTCCATACCGTAGTATCATTGGTAACGGATACCTGTAGCTCAAAAGGCTGTCCAGGCACTTGCGGGGCTAGGGGTAAAACTTGAGCTACGGCTTCTTTGGCTGCTCAAAAGCCACCTGTTATTCCTTTCCCCACTTGAAGTGGGCCTCTTTTCATGTTACGGCATACAGTGGTGTTAATAACATTGTGAGGTGAGGTATGTGTCTCCTCCAGTAACCCAATAGTCCCACAAACCATTGTGTCTCAGTTTTATTCATGGGGGTAGCCATTTCTTGAATTTTATTCTTCACAGGCTCGGGTATGATCCGCTCACCCCGAGACAATTGGATCCCCAGAAACTGGACAATCTGGCTAGGGCCCTGCACCTTCTTCGGATTTATCTCCCAGCCCCTGTCTCGCACGTGTTGGACTAAAGTAGCTAGGGCTTCTGACACCACTGCCTCGGTGGGACCCCTTATTAGTACATCATCGATGTAGTGTGCCAGTGAGACATTAGGAGCCAACGTGCACATGTCCAGGTCCCGAGCCACCAATCCGTGGCATAGGGTAAGGCTATGTAGGTAACCCTGAGGGAGGCGTTTAAATGTGTACTGCCTCCCTTCCCAAGTGAATGCAAACTGGTCCTGGGATTCTTCCGCTATTGGAATGGAGAAAAAGGGATTGGCCAGGTCGATTACCGCATACCACTCCACACCTTCTTCAGACAGCCGCTCAGTTATAGTTACTACATCTGGGACAGCGGTTGCCAGCGGAGGGGCAAATTTGTTCAATTGTCGGTAGTCCACCGTCATCCTCCAACTTTTGTCGGGTTTCTGCACAGGCCAAACAGGGCTTTTGTAGGGGGACACCGCATGTCTAATGATATCCGTGTCCAAGAGCCCTTGTATGGTTTCCCCTATTTCTTTGAGTCCCCCAGGTATTCGGTACTGTTTCAATGTCACTATACACGATGGCCGTGGTATTACCACTGGTTCCCACTTTGCTTCCCCTGCAATCACAGTGATCGCCCGTATCCCAAATGAGAATCGGCCAAACGATGTGTTGTGTGTGGTTCCCTTTAAAAGGTCCATCCCAATAATATCTTCCTTTACTGCCGATATTAAGACCATTACCCAGCTCGGGGCCCATTTCCCAACGCCATTCTGATAGTTGTTCGGACAGCGGGCCTTTCTGCCCCTCCGAACCCATTAATCATCATACAGGTCCCTGTGTGCTTCCTAGGATTTCCATGTACAACAGTAACTTCTGCCCCTGTGTCTAGTAAAGCAACATCTCTTTGTATGTCCCCCCCGCCAATGTATCGTAATCGGAATGTGTGGCCTCAGATCCCCGGGAGCTTGGGTTGATGTGGTTATAACAGGGAGTACTCCCGGATCCCGGCCACACCCCTAGTCAAGGGGATTATTAGCCTTCCACAGCTCTTCTACGTTGGTGTATAGGCTAACGGGAGGTGGTTTCTCTGCATCCGCAGACTTATCGCTATCCGACTTAGTCTCCCTTATCTCCCTCCTTTCATCCTTACCTGTTCCCGGGACACAGTGTTGCTACCACATAGAATACATCACTCCTGTTGGGAATCCATTAATTTTTTCCATGGGGACCCCTGCCTTCAGTAATGCCGTGAACATGTCCCTCCGCGTAATTCTTTTTTTTGTCTTTCCTGACCCTGTGCCTTTCCCAGAGGTCGAAACTTGTCGCTGGTCCCGATCCCCTCCTACATTAGCCGTTCTCGACTCTCGCACACTATCTTCTGCATCCTCTAACTGTCCTAACAATAGGCAAGCATGCCCCTTGGGCTGGTCCCAGTAATGCGAGTAGCACACCCCTCATCATAGGAGGGCCATTCTTCATCAGCCTGCTCCGCATTCATGTCATAAAGAGCTCCTGATCTGGCCCCCCATAATTGTTGGTGATATAATGCTCCCTGTGTTGCCATGTTGCACAACTGTATCGCACCTTCCGCCATAGTATTCCAAGGTTTTACCTCCCCTTCCCAATCAACGGCTGAGGGATATTTTTGCCGGACCCCTATAGGAACCATGCCCCATAGCGAACCTGTGCTCTGGACATTCCGTAGCACTGCTGTGGTATGGTGGTCCGTAGATATAGTCCCCATTTATGTTAACTCTTCGAGGTTATGCCTGATGCCTGAAGTATTATGAGAGACCCCTTGGGGAAGAGTGACCATAATATGGTGGAATTCTACATTAGGATGGAGAATGAAACAGTTAATTCAGAGACCATGGTCCAGAACTTAAAGAAGGGTAACTTTGAAGGTATGAGGCATGACTTGGCTAGGATAGATTGGCAAATGATACTTAAGGGGTTGACTGTGGATGGGCAATGGCAGACATTTAGAGACCGCATGGATGAACTACAACAATTGTACATCCCTGTCTGGCGTAAAAATAAAAAGGGAAGGTGGCTCAACCGTGGCTATCAAGGGAAATCAGGGATAGTATTAAAGCCAAGGAAGTGGCATACAAATTGGCCAGAAATAGCAGTGAACCTGGGGACTGGGAGAAATTTAGAACTCAGCAGAGGAGGACAAAAGGTTGATTAGGGCAGGGAAAATAGACTATGAGAGGAAGCTTGCAGAGAACATTAAGACGGACTGCAAAAGTTTCTATAGATATGTAAAGAGAAGAAGGTTAGTAAAGACAAACGTAGGTCCCCTGCAGTCAGAATCAGGGGAAGTCATAAAGGGGAACAAAGAAATGGCAGACCAATTGAACAAGTACGTTGGTTCGGTATTCACTAAGGAGGACACAAACAACCTTCCGGATATAAAAGGGGTCAGAGGATCTAGTAAGAAGGAGGAACTGAGGGAAATCCTTATTAGTCAGGAAATTGTGTTGGGGAAATTGATGGGATTGAAGGCCAATAAATCCCCAAGGCCTGATGAACTGCATCCCAGAGTACTTAAGGAGGTGGCCTTGGAAATAGTGGATGCATTGACAGTCATTTTCCAACATTCCATAGACTCTGGATCAGTTCCTATCGAGTGGAGGGTAGCCAATGTAACCCCACTTTTTAAAAAAGGAAGGAGAGAGAAAACAGGGAATTATAGACCGGTCAGCCTGACATCAGTAGTGGGTAAAATGATGGAATCAATTATTAAGGATGTCATAGCAGCGCATTTGGAAAGAGGTGACATGATAGGTCCAAGTCAGCATGGATTTGTGAAAGGGAAGTCATGCTTGACAAATCTTCTGAAATTTTTTGAGGATGTTTCCAGTAGAGTGGACAAGGGAGAACCAGTTGATGTGGTATATTTGGACTTTCAGAAGGCTTTCGACAAGGTCCCACACAAGAGATTAATGTGCAAAGTTAAAGCACATGGGATTGGGGGGTAGTGTGCTGACATGGATTGAGAACTGGTTGTCAGACAGGAAGCAAAGAGTAGGAGTAAATGGGTACTTTTCAGAATGGCAGGCAGTGACTAGTGGAGTACCGCAAGGTTCTGTGCTGGGGCCCCAGCTGTTTACATTATACATTAATGATTTGGACGAGGGGGTTAAATGTAGTATCTCCAAATTTGCGGATGACACTAAGTTGGGTGGCAGTGTGAGCTGCGAGGAGAATGCTATGAGGCTGCAGAGAGACTTGGATAGGTTAGGTGAGTGGGCAAATGCATGGCAGATGAAGTATAATGTGGATAAATGTGAGGTTATCCACTTTGGCAGTAAAAACAGAGAGACAGACTATTATCTGAATGATGTCAGATTAGGAAAAGGGGAGGTGCAACGAGACCTGGGTGTCATGGTGCATCAGTCATTGAAGGTTGGCATGCAGGTACAGCAGGCGGTTAAGAAAGCAAATGGCATGTTGGCCTTCATAGCGAGGGGATTTGAATACAGGGGCAGGGAGGTGTTGCTACAGTTGTACAGAGCCTTGGTGAGGCCACACCTGGAGTATTGTGTACAGTTTTGGTCTCCTAACTTGAGGAAGGACATTCTTGCTATTGAGGGTGTGCAGCGAAGGTTCACCAAACTGATTCCCGGGATGGCGGGACTGACATATCAAGAAAGATTGGATCAACTGGGCTTGTATTCACTGGAGTTCAGAAGAATGAGAGGGGATCTCATAGAAACGTTTAAAATTCTGACGGGTTTAGACAGGTTAGATGCAGGAAGAATGTTCCCAATGTTGGTGAAGTCCAGAACCAGGGGTCACAGTCTAAGGATAAGGGGTAAGCCATTTAGGACTGAGATGAGGAGAAACGTCTTCACCCAGAGAGTGGTGAACCTGTGGAATTCTCTACCACAGAAAGTTGTTGAGGCCAATTCACTAAATATATTCAAAAAGTAGTTAGATATAGTCCTTACTACTAGGGGGATCAAGGGGTATGGCGAGAAAGCAGGAGTAGGGTACTGAGGTTGCATGTTCAGCCATGAACTCATTGAATGGCAGTGCAGGCTCGAAGGGCCGAATGGCCTACTCCTGCACCTATTTTCTATGTTTCTATGTTTCTATGCTCCCTGGTCCCAAATCCGGGTTAGCCATTCTGACAATGATTCCCCGGGTTTTTGGCGAAATCGAGACCCTATTTCTTGTAACTCACTAGTGGTGAAGTCACGCACCCCTCTAGTGGTTACCGGCTGTTCCCCATCTTGCTGTTTCGTCTTATTTGTCAAAAGGGATCTAGATTCCGTGCTCAGAGCATATGGGGGAGGGTCTTTAGTTTCCTCCCGTTCCCCCCGCTCTGCATCTGTCCACTCATATTCTGAGTCAGAGGAGTACTAGATGTCTCCGTCCCAACGAGCCGGATCCCAAGTGGGTCCAGCTACCAATGTACGTACCTTTGACCGATCTATCTCTAATTTCCGTTGTCTGGCTTTCTTTTTATTTTGTACTGTCGCCAGACGGCATATTAAAGTTTCTGATTGTTCATTGACCCTGTCAGCCCGCTCTTGTGCAGTGCGGACCGCTTCAGTCAGAGTCGAGTTTTGACTTTCCAAAACCGTAACAGCTGTTTTTAACTGTAGGTTTTCTGCCTCACTTTCCTTAAGTTGTTTACACATCGCCCTTAATGCTGTCAACAAAATTGATCCCATTTGTGAGGAACTATTTTTCTCCTGTGGGAAGCCTACTTCCTCGAGGAGAGACAGTACCGCGTGGGGTACCGTTCCATCTTTGTTCTGTTCCAATAACTGCGTATCCCCATGTTGTGGGGGTCCAAACCGGGCTAGCACATAGAAACATAGAAACATAGAAAATAGGTGCAGGAGTAGGCCATTCAGCCCTTCTAGCCTGCACCGCCATTCAATGAGTTCATGGCTGAACATGCAACTTCAGTACCCCATTCTTGCTTTCTCGCCATATCCCTTGATCCCCCGAGGAGTAAGGACTTCATCTAACTCCCTTTTGAATATATTTAGTGAATTGGCCTCAACTACTTTCTGTGGTAGAGAATTCCACAGGTTCACCACACTCTGGGTGAAGAAGTTTCTCCTCATCTCGGTCCTAAATGGCTTACCCCTTATCCTTAGACTGTGACCCCTGGTTCTGGACTTCACCAACATTGGGAACATTCTTCCTGCATCTAACCTGTCTAAACCCGTCAGAATTTTAAACGTTTCTATGAGGTCCCCTCTCATTCTTCTGAACTCCAGTGAATACAAGCCCAGTTGATCCAGTCTTTCTTGATAGGTCAGTTCCACCATCCCGGGAATCAGTCTGGTGAATCTTCGCTGCACTCCCTCAATAGCAAGAATGTCCTTCCTCAAGTTAGGAGACCAAAACTGTACACAATACTCCAGGTGTGGCCTCACCAAGGCCCTGTACAACTGTAGCAACACCTCCCTGCCCCTGTACTCAAATCCCCTCACTATGAAGGCCAACATGCCATTTGCTTTCTTAACCGTCTGCTGTACCTGCATGCCAACCTTCAATGACTGATGTACCATGACACCCAGGTCTCGTTGCACCTCCCCTTTTCCTAATCTGTCACCATTCAGATAATAGTCTGTCTCTCTGTTTTTACCACCAAAGTGGATCACCTCACATTTATCCACATTATACTTCATCTGCCATGCATTTGCCCACTCACCTAACCTATCCAAGTCACTCTGCAGCCTCATAGCATCCTCCTCGCAGCTCACACTGCCACCCAACTTAGTGTCATCCGCAAATTTGGAGATACTACATTTAATCCCCTCGTTTAAATCATTAATGTGCAATGTAAACAGCTGGGGCCCCAGCACAGAACCTTGCGGTACCCCACTAGTCACTGCCTGCCATTCTGAAAAGTACCCATTTACTCCTACTCTTTGCTTCCTATCTGACAACCAGTTCTCAATCCACGTCAGCACACTACCCCCAATCCCATGTGCTTTAACTTTGCACATTAATCTCTTGTGTGGCACCTTGTCGAAGGCCTTCTGAAAGTCCAAATATACCACATCAACCGGTTCTCCTTTGTCCACTTTACTGGAAACATCCTCAAAAAATTCCAGAAGATTTGTCAAGCATGATTTCCCTTTCACAAAACCATGCTGACTTGGACCTATCATGTCACCATTTTCCAAATGCGCTGCTATGACATCCTTAATAATTGATTCCATCATTTTACCCACTACTGAGGTCAGGCTGACCGGTCTATAATTCCCTGTTTTCTCTCTCCCTCCTTTTTTAAAAAGTGGGGTTACATTGGCTACCCTCCAGAGGAACTGATCCAGAGTCAATGGAATGTTGGACAATGACTGTCAATGCATCCGCAAGAGAGCCAAAACCCTCATCCCTCGTGCTCTACCCTGGTATTCTATACTTCTCTCCCGCAGGAGGAGACTGCTTCTTGACTTTTCTCTTAAACATTTTACCAGATCCTGCCAACTGCGCCAAAATGTTTTGGATCGATAATAATAGACCCAGGTTCTGGATCTGGATGAATGTTAAATAAGAGACAAGACAAATGAAGTAAAGATAAAACACCGTTTACTGAGAGAAAAGAAACACAATACAGTTTACGAAGAAAAGAGAAGTATGATAAGATGCAACAAAGCTCACAGCCTTCGGCCCGTCGGGAACTCCACAACGATGGCTGGTCAGGAGCCTTGGGGGTCCCGGCACCGCTCGCGAATCACGGTCCCAGGTGAAGTTCAAAGAGCTACTGGACAGTTCTGTTCCTTTATACTATTGAACAAACATGGGTGCATGTGGCTTATGGCCAACTCCTAATCTGTAAGGCCCCAGCTGTTCTTCCACAAAGCATGAGACCTCGAGGCACCAATCGTCCCCCCCAAAAAAATGGTGTGTGCATCAAGGTCTCTCTCACTCTCTCTCTCTGCATCAACAACATTCCACAAGGCATGAAGCAGAAACACACTGTAAATGTCGGAATATCATAATTACCCTATGTGATTAACCCTATACAATACACTGCTATTTCCACCATTCCTTCCCTCAGCAACTCTCATACATCCCTTCCAGACTGGGTAAATGTACATTTGTGTTGGATTGAAAGGGGTTAACTGAAGCTGTTTGTTCAGTGACTGTAATTAATGTCACTTTCCATGGACCCTAATTGTGTCACTTCTATTAATAAGGGAATCCTTTCACCACGTCACTCCACAGTGTTAGTGGGAGCATCACCTCTGGCACAAACAGGGATCAGCAGCTCTACAGAGAGGGAGAGGATAGTTCAGAAGCTGACAACAGTAGATCAGAATGTTACAACAATGGGTCGGAATCTGAAAACAATGGATCAGAATGTTACAACAATGGGCAGTGGGTTCTCCTGGGAGTTTGATTTTCTTACTACATATTATGATAAGCTATCACTAGATGATCGGATCTATTGGGCAATTCTGATTATTGAACAGACTTACTACCTCTCCTCGCCTGTGTTGGTGTCTCTGATAAATGTCTCTATCCAGCTGTTAATTCTATGAACAATGTTTAACTGCATTCCTGTTCTTGTAATGTACTCTCTCATTTTTGCTGCACTTGGTGTCCCTGGTAAGTCTCTATATCCATTAGACCTGTAAACCATTTTTCACTGCATTATTATTCTTGTCATTTGAACATTGGGATGACCAAATCCATCAGTTTCCGTGACAAACTCTGTTCCCTATCTACCAACTCTATCCCCCTCCCTGGCCAATGTCTGAGGCTCAATCAGACTGTTCACAACCTCAGCATTCTCTTTGACCCTGAGCTGAGTTCTGACCCCATATCCTTTCCAGCACTAATCCTGCCTACTACTACCTCCGTAATGTCGCCCGTCTGTACCCCTGCCTCAGCCCACCTACTGCATAAACCCTCATGCATGCCTGTTAAATCCAGACTTGACTATTCCAATGTGCTCCTGGCTAGCTTCCCAGTTACAAACTTCCATAAACTGGAACTCATCCTAAACTCTGCTCCCCATATCTGAACTCACACCATGTCCGATTCACCCATCACCCAGGTGCTCCCTGTGCTCATTGGCTCCCGGTCCGGCAACACTTTGATTTTAATATTCAAGTCCCTCTCTGACCTTTCCACTCCAATTAGTCCCATTCCCCTGCCCTTTCTCCATCGTCCTGCAAATTGTTCCGCCTCAAGTATTCCGTTTTCAAAGTGAATTTCTTTCCCTCTGTCTCTCTTCGCTGTCTTTCTCCCTCGGCCTCTATTGTTCTTTCTCACTTTTCATTCTCCCTGTCTTTATCTCTCTCCCTCTTCTCGTCCTCTGTCTGTTGCTCATAGAATCACAGGGACCGAACTTGGTGGCCTTACCGCCCACTGCTGCCCGCTGACGCTGGGTTTCTGGGCAGTCTCCCCTCCAAGCGAGTTTGGTGGAGGCCTCCCGCCGGTGGGGACGGAAGACCGCTGGGGACTACCCACTGACATCCGCTGGCGTGCAACGCATGTAAGTGTCCTCCCGCCCGCCGAGTTGCCAGTTTGGTCCGGGCGGGAGTCCACTGCAGCAGGGGAAAAGACCACCGCGTGGAGGGAGGTCTAACCTCAACGGTAAGTATGAAGTCCTGCAAAAAAAGGTTAGGAAACTTCTTTTCCTAATTTTTTTTCCCAGTGATTCAGGTGGATGGGGTCCCCTGAAGGTTTCCCAGTGTTGTATTTTTTATTTGTTGGAAATGTTTTATTTTATCTCTTCCCCCCTCCCTGAGCCCGACTCAATCCTCAACGGTACTTTGCCGAGCATTGCATTTGCCGCCAAGATTGCCGCCTATATTCAGGGCGTGTTGCTTTTTTGCCACTGGACGGTCTTTCCAGGACCTTGTTATCAAACTCCTGCCCAAAGTACCGTCAAGATCTCAGCGGGTCCTTTGGGCGGCACTTGGGTGGAACCTAGCTTCCACCACGTTCGGGCCATGGAATAGTACAGCACAGAAGAGGCCATTCGGCCCATCATGTCCATGCTATCACTTTGAAGGAGCTATCCAATCAGTTCACCTCGCCTCCTCTTGCAAATGTCTCCTTTTCAAGTATTTACCCAATTCCTTTTTGAAAGTTATTAATGAATTTGCTACACCATGTTTTCAGGCAGTGCATTATTTGCTTTGTAAAGAAAATTCTCCTCATCTCGCTTCTGGTTATCATAATCATACAAATTTACAGCATGGAAGAAGGCCATTCGGCCCATCGTGTCCGTGCCAACCGACCAAGAGCTATCCAGCCTAATCCCACTTTCCAGCTCTTGGTCCGTAGCCCTGTAGGTTACTGCACCCCCAGTGTATATCCAAGTATTTCTTTAATGTGATGAGGGTTTCTGCCTCTATCACCCTTTCAGGCAGTGAGTTCCAGACCCCCTCAACCCTCTGGGTGAAAAAATTTCCCCTGAAGTCCCCTCTAATCCTCCTACCAATTACTGTAAATCTATGCCTTCTGGTTGTTGACCCCTCTGCCAAGGGCAACAGGTCCTTCCTATCCACTCTATTCAGGCCTTTCATATTTATATGCACCTCAATCAGGTCTCCCCTCCTCCTCCCTGCTCTTACATTCGATGCCTTAATACTCACCAACCAATCACCTATCACTTTAGAGTTTCTGCCTGTGATTTGCTGAGCTCTCCCGCTCTCAGGCTCGGATCTCGCTCAGTGAGATGCTTCTTTCACCAATCACCTTAAATCTGTGTCCTCTGGTTACCAACTCTTCTGCCACTGGGAACCTTATTTATTCTGTCAAACCCTTCATTATTTTGTACCTCTATTAAATCTCCCTTTAAATCTCTGCTCTAAGGAAAGCAACCCCAGCTTCTCCAATCTCTCCACATAACCTAAGTCCCAGATCCCTGGTACTATTCTAGTAAATGTCCTCTGCACCCTTTCTAAGACTTGACATCCTTCCAAAAGTGTGGTTCTCAGAATTGGACATATTACTCCAGGTGGGGCCGAACCAATGATTTATAAAAGATTAGCATTTCTTCCTACCGTTGACATAGTTAGAAAGAGGGATGAGGTCCTACAGGCAGAATTTAGAGAGCTAGGAAGAAAATTAAAGGGTAGGACCACAAAGGGAGCAATCTCCGGGTTACTACTAGTGCCATGCGCTAATGAGTACAAGTATAGAAGGATAGAGAGGATGAACACGTGGCTGGAGAGTTGGTGTAGGAGGGAGGGCTTTAAATTCCTGAGGCATTGGGACCACTTCTGGGGGAGATGAGACGTCTACAAACCGGACTGGTTGGTCCTCAACAGCGCCAGGACCAACAGTCTCGTGGGGAGTTTTGCTGGTGCTGTTGGGGAGAGTTTAAACTAGTTTGGCAGGGGGCTGGGAACCTGAGAACAAATTCAATAAGGAAGCAAGTAAGGCTGAAATTGGATAGCAAGAATTTAGAAAGCAAATCTGTAAGACAGAGGAAACAAGGGTTATTAAGTTGTAATCAAGGAGGTCTTCCTGTGCTAAATGCTATATACTTCAATGCAAGGAGTATAGCGAATAAGGCGGATGAGCTAAGAGCACAGGTAGACACTTGGGAGCATGACATTATAGCCATTACAGAGACATGGCGGAAAGAGAGGCAGGTTTGGCAGATCAATATTCCTGGTTACAGGATTTTTAGACGTGACAGAGAGTGGGGTAAAAAGAGAGGGGGGGTCACGGTATTGATTAAAGATTCTATTACAGCGGTGAGGAGAGATAATATAAGAACATAAGAACATAAGAAATAGGAGCAGGAGTAGGCCATACAGCCCTCGAGCCTGCTCCGCCATTTAATACGATCATGGCTGATATGATCATGGACTCAGGTCCACTTCCCTGCCCACTCCCCATAACTCCTTATTCCATTATCAGTTAAGAAACTGTCTATCTCTGTCTTAAATTTATTCAATGACCCAGTTTCCACAGCTCTCTAAGGCAGTGAATTCCACAGATTTACAACCCTCTGAGAGAAGAAATTCCTACTCATCTCAGTTTTAAATGGGCGGACCCTTATTCTAAGATTATGCCCCCTCGTTCTAGTCTCCCCCATCAGTGGAAACATCCTCCATGCCAAGCCCCCTCATACTCTTATA
Source organism: Pristiophorus japonicus (assembly GCF_044704955.1). NCBI lineage: Eukaryota > Metazoa > Chordata > Chondrichthyes > Pristiophoridae > Pristiophorus > Pristiophorus japonicus. The sequence continues at coordinate 54,285,542 of NC_091995.1, forward strand.
CATTTCGATAAGATCACCTCTCATTCTTTTGAGTTCCAATGAGTTGGGGCCCAACCTACTCAATCTTTCCTCATAAGTCAACCCCCTCATCTCCGGAATCAACCAAGTGAACCTTCTCTGAACTGCCTCCAAAGCAAATATATCCTTTCTTAAATATGGAAACCAAAACTGCATGCAGTATTCCAGGTGTGGTCTCACCAATACCCTGTATAACTGTAGCAAGACTTCTTTGCTTTTATGCTCCATCCCCTTTGCCATAAAGGCCAAGATTCCATTGGCCTTCCTGATCACTTACTGTATCTGCAAACTAACCTTTTGTGTTTCATACACAAGTACCCCCAGGTCCCGCTGTACTGTAGCACTTTGCAATTTTTCTCCATTTAAATAATAACTTGCTCTTTGATTTTTTTTCTGCCAAAGTGCATAACCTCACACTTTCCAACATTATACTCCATCTTCCAAATTTCTGCCCACTCACTTAGTCTGTCTATGACCTTTTGCAGATTTTTTGTGTCCTCCTCACACATTGCTTTTCCTCCTATCTGTGTATTGTCAGCAAACTTGGTTATGTTACACTCGGTCCCTTCTCCCAAGTCGTTAATATAGATTGTAAATAGTTGGGGTCCCAGCACTGATCCCTGCGGCACCCCACTAGTTACTGATTGCCAACCCGAGAATGAACCATTTATCCCGACTCTCTGTTTTCTGTTAGTTAGCCAATCCTCTATCCATGCTAATATATTACCCCCAACCCCGTGAACTTTTATCTTTGCAGTAACCTTTTATGTGGCACCTTGTCAAATGCCTTCTGGGAGTCCCAATACACCACATCCACTGGTTCTCCTTTATCCCCCCTTTTCGTTACATCCTCAAAGAATTCTAGCAAATTTGTCGAACATGACTTCCCCTTCATAAATCCATGCTGGCTCTGCCTGACTGAATTTTGCTTTTCCAAATGTCCTGCTACTGCTTCTTTAATAATGGACTCCAGCATTTTCCCAACCACAGATGTCAGGCTAACTGGTCTATAGTTTGCTGTTCTTTGTCTGCTTCCTTTTTTAAATAGAGGCATTACATTTGCAGTTTTCCAAACTGCTGGGACCTCCCTAGAATCCAGGGAATTTTGGTAAATTACAACCAATGCATCCACTATCCCTGCCGCTACTTCTCTTAAGACCCTAGGATGCAAGCCATCAGGTCCAGGGGATTTATCCATCTTTAGTCCCATTATCTTACTGAGTACCACCTTCTTAGTGATTGTGATTATGTTAAGTTCCTCCCCCCCTATAGCCCCTTGACTATCCACTGTTGGGATATTTTTAGTGTCCTCTACCGTAAAGACTGATGCAAAATATTTGTTCAGAGTTTCTGCCATCTCCATGTTCCCCATTACTAATTCCCCGGTCTTGTCCTCTAAGGGACCAACATTTACTTTAGCCAATCTTTTCCTTTTTATATACCTGTAGAAACTCTTGCTATCTGTTTTGATATTTTGTGCTAGTTTACTTTCACAGTCTATCTTCTCTTTCTTAATCATTTTTTTAGTCATTCTTTGCTGGCTTTTAAAAGCTTCCCAATCTTCTGTCCTCTTTTGGCCACTTTGTATGTCCTTGTTTTTAATTGGATACCATCCTTTATTTCTTTAGTTAGCCACGGATGGCTATCTTTTCTTTTACACTTCTTTCTCCTCACTGGAATAAATTTTTCTTGAGAGTTATGAAATATCTCCTTAAATGTACGCCATTGTTCATCAACCGTCCTACACTTTAATCTATTTTCCCAGTCCACTTTAGTCAACTCTGCCTTCATACCTTTGTAGTCTCCTTTATTTAAGCTTAGTACGCGGTTTGAGATCCAACTTTCTCACCCTCATCTGAATTTGAAATTCAACCATGCTATGACCACTCATTCCGAGGGGATCCTTTACTAGGAGATTGTTTATTAATCCTGTCTCATTACAGAGGACCAAATCTAAGATAGGCTGCTCCCTGGTTGGTTCCGTTACATACTACTCAAACAACCCATCCCTTATGCACTCTATGAAATATTCCTCAAGGCTACCCAGACCAATTTGATTTGTCCAATCAATATGAAGGTTAAAATCCCCCATTATTGCTGCTGTTCCCTTTTTACAAGCCCCCATTATTTCCTGGTTTATACTCCAACCAACAGAGTTGTTACTGTTAGGGAGTCTATAGACTATGCCCACCAGTGACTTTTTCCCCTTATTATTCCATATGTTACAGGGATCATCAAATGAGACCATATGGGTTGAATTGAAAAATAAAAAAGGGGCGATCACACTGCTAGGCATGTAATATAGACCCCCAAACAGTGGGAGGGAGATAGAGGAGCACATATGTAGGCAAATTGCTGTAAAGTTCAAAAAACACAGGGCAGTAATAGTAGGGGATTTTAACAATCCTAATATTGATTGGGATAAATATAGTGTGAAGGGTATAGAGGGTGTAGAATTCTGAAAATGCATTCAAGAGAACTTTTTTATTCAGAATGTAACAAGTCCAACACAAGAGGGGGTGGTTTTGGATTTAGTTTTGGGGAATAAAGCTGGGCAGGTTGAAGAGGTATTAGTGGAGAGCACTTGGGTGCCAGTGACCATAATTCAGTCAGATTCAAGTTGGTTATTGATAAGGACAAGGATAGGCCTGGAATAAAAGTCCCGAATTGGGGAAAAGCTAATTTTGCTAAGTTGAGGAGTGATTTGGCCATAGTGGACTGGAAACAGCTACTTGTGGGTAAATCAGTGTCAGAACAGTGGGAGGCATTCAAGGAGGAGATCCGGAGAGCTCAGGCCAAACATGTGCCCTTAAAGAAAAAGGATGAGAATAACAACTGTAGAGTCCCCTGGATGTCGAGGGACTTACAGGGGAGAATAAAGAAAAAAAGGGAAGCTTATGTCATATACCGACGGTTAAATACTATAGAATCTTTGGAGGAATATAGAAAGTTCAGAGGTGAAATTAAAAAGGATATTAGGAATGCTAAGAGAGGGCATGAAAAATTCTTGGCCTGTAAAATAAAGGAAACCCCAAAGATGTTCTATAAATATATTAAGAGCAAGAGGATAACTAAAGAAATGGTAGGGCCTATTAGGGACCATGAGGGTAATCTGTGTGTGGAGGCGGAAGATGTTGGTCTGGTTCTTAATGAATATTTTGCATCTGTTTTCACAAAGGAAAAGGGCAAGTACGGACGAAAGAATCACAGAATAGTATAGCACAGAAGGCTATTCGGTCCATCGAGTCTGTGCTGGCTCTTTCAAAGAACAATCCAGCGAGTCCCACTCCCCCACTCTTTCCCCAGATCTATGCATTTTTTTCCCGTTAAATATTTGTCCAATTCCCTTTTGAAAGCTACTATTGAGAGAGATCAGACAGACTTTTCAGATTTCAGTGCAGCACAAACAGAGTGCAAAAGGTGGGAATTTGGTGAGAGTGGAACTCTCTGGTAAGTAGTTGGTGAGCAGGGCTCAAACTGAAATTTAGTTTAACATTTTGAATGTAACTTTGAACTTTAAAAACGATAAAAGAAACTGCATGTTAGTCAACAGTTTACAGAAACTGCCTGTCAGTTAGCACTGGGACAAACAGATTAGAAGGTGTGGCTCAAAGAGTGGTGTGGGAGACAGGGTTCATGGGGGTTCACGGGGCACTGGCACCAGTACTGGAGAAAGAGGGAGCTGTTCCATTGAGATGGGCTTCATTAAACCGGGCTGGAACCAGTGTCCTGGTGAATCGGATAACTAGGGCGGTAGATAGGATTATAAAATAATGGGGAGGGGGGGAGCATTCAGGAAAGGGTCAATTCAAAACCAGTAAGAGAAATGCCAAGGCTATAGAGCAGAATAGCGATTTGGGCAGATATAGAAGAGTGGGTCAGGAAGGGCCGCTATGCGCTTACCACCCGAGCGCTGCGCTGCACTGTCAGTGCTTCCAGTGGAGGTTTAGCGGCAGCGCTAACAGTGAGCACTGCGCTCTCTAGCGCCACCCACTGGGTGACGTCAGTGACTGTGCAACGCCCCCGTAGCACTGCGGTCATGAGCTTCACTGCTTTCACCTGCCGGAGTGCCTGCCATGTCTTCCAACGGGGAAAGCAGACGTCACGGAGAAGCTGCCGGGGCGATATGTTCGAGGGGGAGCAGGTAGGCGGTGAAAATGAATTTTATTTTCTATTATTGCATCTCTCCCAGATGCTGGACGCTGTTATTTAATTGCTTTGGCTTTTCTGTAACTTTTCGCGCGGTCCAGCTGACCTCCCCTTCAGGCGCTGGGATGCCGGTTTCCTCCCGGCAGAACTCCAGCAGCGCTCCCGCGATAGCGCCCCAGGAATCAGGGTTAGCGCCCTAAGAGGGGTGTGCAACGATTCCCTTAGCGCTTCATTCCCCTCTTGGGGCACTAAAGGTGAAGTTGGAGGCGGTAAACATCGCCCGGCGCTGAAGTTAGTGGACCGTCTCAAACCGGACTATAACAAATTTGTAGTCCAAAAGATCTTAGCTTGGAAAATCAAAATGTAGAATCATTTTGAATGCAGTTCATAATGTACTTTCTTCATGGCTTCTTTGCTTAAGAATTCATGGCAACACATTGCTATTTAGAATTAGTTGGTTTATAAACACTACACATTACCAGTTCATCCAACAGGACCACAATCACGTGTCTCATCGTGGATCCCCGAACTCAACTAGCTGGGGTTTTATTGAGCCTTGTGAACATCACATGACTGGCTAAGCCACTCCCAACTCAACAGCTCCACCAACCTATGAGCATCCTCACAGGTGTATACATTACAAAGAGAGGAAACAGCAAGGGGCAGAAAACACTGGTGCGAGTAGTTTATGACTTGTAGTGTTGGGCACAGTCTAAATCTGGAAATTAGAGTTGCATGTAATAAGGGTAATACAGTAATCATGTAGGACTTTAAGCCTCATAAAGACTGGGAAAACCGCACTTGCAGCAATAGTGTGGTGGATGAATTCATGGAATGTATTTAAGATAGTTTTTTAGATCAGTATGTTGATGAACCAACTAGGGAACAGACTATTTAAGATCTAGTATTGTGCAATGAGACCGGGTTAATGAATAACCTTGTAGTAAAGCAGCCCATCCTACTCGCTTGTCAACCTTCATGCTCAGCGCACCAGCAGGGGGCTAATATTGCCAATCCCTCCCCATCCCACTCACCCCCCCCTAGCACTGATCCCGTAGATGCTGGAGTGGGGCAGCCATCACCAACCCTCTCCACATCTCCCTCCAGAATGTTTATTCACTTGCGAACAAGGCCCTTGCCATCCATGAGCTTATCGTGGATGGTCCTGACAGCATCGACATCATGGCCCTGACAGAAACTTGGTTGAGAGGCAATGATACCTTAGCTTTAAATGAAGCCTCCCCGCCTGGCTATACCTTCCACCACTTGCCCCACTCAGACTACCCTGGTGGCGGTGAGGCTCTCATCAGCAAATCACACCTTGGTCTGTCCCCCGACTCCTCCGGGACTCTCTCCTCCTTTTAACATCTCACCCTATTCCATCCCTCTCACCTCTGATTTAAAACTCTCATTCTCTACCACCAACCCAAGTACCATAGACATTTTATTACCGGTATTTCTTTACTGCTTTCCTCCCTCAGCCTCTGCACCTCGGTGATTTCAACCTCCATCTCAATTCATCATGCTCTCTCTCCTCCGAGTTCACTAGCCCCCTATCCTCCCTTAATCTCTCCCTCCATGTAAATTCCTCAACCCATATTCACGGCCGCCCCCTCGAAATTGCCATCTCTCGTGGCCTCACTACTCCCATCGGGCCAATATAGGATCATCATAGGCGGTCCCTCGAACGAGGATGACTTGCTTCCACATGAGAACACAGATGTTTCAATGAAGGACCCGATGTTCCAGTCCTGAAATCCAATTGAAAGGGTGGAAGATGCCTGTGCGTGGATTGTTTTAACGTGTGGTGACCGTTGCACACCAGCCACTACAAGGGCTGGGTGGCGGTGTGAGCTGTGAGGAGGATGCTAAGAGCTTCAGGGTGACTTGGACAGGTTAGGTGAGTGGGCAAATGCATGACAGATGCAGTATAATGTGGATAAATGTGAGGTTATCCACTTTAGTGGCAAAAACATGAAGGCAGAATATTATCTGAATGGCGACAGATTAGGAAAAGGGGAGGTGCAACGAGACCTGGGTGTCATGGTACATCAGTCATTGAAAGTTGGCATGCAGGTACAGCAGGCGGTGAAGAAGGCAAATGGCATGATGGCCTTCATAGCTAGGAGATTTGAGTACAGGGGCAGGGAGGTCTTACTGCAGTTGTACAGGGCCTTGGTGAGGCATCACCTGGAATATTGTGTGCAGTTTTGGTCTCCTAATCTGAGGTTGCTATTGAGGGAGTACAGCAAAGGCTCACCAGACTAATTCCTGGGATGGCTGGACTGACATATCAGGAGAGACTGGATCAACTGGGCCTGTATTCATTGGAGTTTAGAAGGCTGAGAGGGGAGCTCATAGAAACATATAAAATTCTGACTGGACTGGACAGGTTAGATGCAGGAAGAATGTTCGCAATCTTGGGGAAGTCCAGAACTAGGGGACACAGTCTAAGGATAAGGGGTAAGCCACTTAGGACTGAAATGAGGAGAAACTTCTTCACTCAGAGAGTTGTTAACCTGTGGAATTCCCTACTGCAGAGTTTTTGATGCTAGTTCATTGGATATTTTCAAGAGGGAGTTAGATATGGCCCTTACGGCTAAGGGTATCAAGGGGTATGGAAAGCAGGAAAGGGGTACTGAGGTGAATGATCAGCCATGATCTTATTGAATGGTGGTGCAGGCTCGAAGGGCCGAATGGCCTACTCCTGCACCTATTTTCTATGTTTCTATGTTGACAGAGCTAGGCCTTTATCCAGTGGCAAGGGTTAACCGGGACGACTGGAGACCTGCTCAAGGGATATGGGGACAGTGCAGGAAAGTGGCGGAGCAGGCCATCTCTGACTTCCCCACCCACATCCCCCTACCAACCCCACTCCCCCCCACAACCCTACCTCCTTCTGTGTCCATTCCTGGAATAAACTCTCCCAATTCACTTACAACTGCACTTGTGAACTCCCAACTGCCCAGCCTTTCACCCTCCATTCACCATGACATTTCCACAGCTGATCAATCACATCCTTACCACCACCTCTGATGCCCTAGTCTCGATTAAAACATTGGGCCACAAATTGCAGCCACTCCAGGTCTGTACGAAGTGAGCATGGACCTGGCGAGGCCAGGTCTGCGGTTTGCGGGGCGTGATGCGCATGCACCAAAATCCGACTTTTCCGATCTGCCAAGATTTCTCTAGATTGATTCTCTGCACCCCGGGAGAAGGATGTTCGCGTGGGAGAGATTGGGCGATTTTCCCAAGTCATGCCCAGCAAATGTCCTTCAAACTCTTACGCCTGGTAAAAGCAGGCGCATAGCTTACTTTTGCCAGAGTAAGAGTTTTAAAACATATAAAAAATAAATTTAAACACTCATTTTTATATTATAAACCCTGTCCATTAAGGTAAGTTTATTTTTAACACTATTAAAACACATTAAAAAAAAATATCCCAAAAATATATATTTTTTCTAAAACATTTAATTTCAATTAATTTTAAATATGTGAAGAATTTTATTTATTTATTATGCTGTGTTTCGGTGTTTTCCTCATTGATAGTAATCGGAGTCCGTACAAACAGCTCCTCATTTTTATCAATGAGAATAAGAACATAACATAAGAACATAAACATAGAAACATCGAAAATAGGTGCAGGAGTAGGCCATTCGGCCCTTCGAGCCTGCACCACCATTCAATATGATCATGGCTGATCATGCAACTTCAGTACCCCATTCCTGCTTTCTCTCCATACCCCTTGATCCTTTTAACCGTAAGGGCCACATCTAATTCCCTTTTGAATATATCTAACAAACTGGCCTCAACAACTTTCTGTGGTAGAGAATTCCACAGGTTCACAATTCTCTAAGTGAAGAAGTTTCTCCTCATCTCGGTCCTAAATGGCTTACCCCTTATCCTTAGACTGTGACCCCTGGTTCTGGACTTCCCCAACATTGGGAACATTCTTCCTGCATCTAACCTGTCCAATCGCGTCAGAATTTTATACATTTCTATGAGATCCCCTCTCATTCTTCTAAATTCCAGTGAATATAAGCCTCGTCGATCCAGTCTTTCTTCATATGTCAGTTCTGCCATCCTGGGAATCAGTCTGGTGAACCTTCGCTGCACTCCCTCAATAGCAAGAATGTCCTTCCTCAGATTAGGAGACCAAAACTGCACACAATACTCAAGGTGTGGTCTCACCAAGGCCCTGTACAACTGCAGTAAGACCTCCCTGCTCCGATATTCAAATCCCCTCGCTATGAAGGCCAGCATGCCATTTGCCTTCTTTACTGCCTGCTGTACCTGCATGCCAACTTTCAATGACTGATGTATCCAGGTCTCGTTGCACCTCTCCTTTTTCTAATCTGCCACCATTCAGATAATATTCTGCCTCCCTATTTTTGCCGCCAAAGTGGATAACCTCACATTTATCTACATTATACTGCATCTGCCATGCATTTGCCCACTCACCTAACCTGTCCAAGTCACCCTGCAGCCTCTTAGTATCCTTCTCACAGCTCACACTGCCACCCAGCTTAGTGTCATCTGCAAACTTGGAGATATTACATTCAATTCCTTCGTCCAAATCATTAATGTATATTGTAAATAGCTGGGGTCCCAGCTCTGAACCTTGCGGTATCCCACTAGTCACTGCCTGCCATTCTGAGAAGGACCCTTTTATTCCTACTCTTTGGTTCCTGTCTGCTAACCAGTTCTCTATCCACGTTAATACATTACCCCCAATATCATGTGCTTTAACTTTGCACACTAATCTCTTGTGTGGGACTTTGTCAAAAGCCTTTTGAAAGTCCAAATACACCACATCCACTGGTTCTCCCTTATCCACTCTAAATCCATGCTGAATTGGATCGATCCTGTCACTGCTTTCCAAATGCGCTGCTATTACATCTTTAATAATTGATTCCAACATTTTTCCCACTACCGATGTCAGGCTAACCAGTCGATAATTCCCTGTTTTCTCTCTCCCTCCTTTTTTAAAAAGTGGGGTTACATTTGCTACCCTCCAATCTTTAGGAACTGATCCAGAGTTTATAGAATGTTGGAAAATGACCACCAATGCATCCATTATTTCTAGGGCCACCTCCTTAGGTACTCTGGGATGCAGACCATCAGGCCCTGGGGATTTATCGGCCTTCAGTCCCTTCAAGAAGTAGGAGCAGGAGAAGGCCATACAGCCCCTTGAGCCTGCTCCGCCATTCAATAAGATCATGGCTGATATGATCATGGACTCAGGTCCACTTCTCTGCCCGCTCTCCGTAACCCCTTATTCCATTATCAGTTAAGAAACTGTCTATTTCTGTCTTAAATTTATTCAATGTCCCAGCTTCCACAGTTCTCTGAGGCAGTGAATTCCACAGATTTACAACCCTCTGAGAGAAGAAATTTCTCCTCATCTCAGTTTTAAATGGGCGGCCCCTTATTCTAAGATTATGCCCTCTAGTCCTAGCCTTCCCTATCAGTGGAAACACCCTCTCTGCATCCACCCCGTCAAGCCCCAGCATTATCTTATACATTTCGATAAGATCACCTCTCATTCTTCTGAATTCGAATGAGTAGAGACCCAACTTACTCAACCTTTCCTCAAAAGTCAACCCCTTCATCCCTGGAAACAACCTAATGAACCTTCTCTGAACTGTTTCCAAAGCAAGTTTATCTGCATTGTGATTGGTGGTCCAGGCGCACTTGACTACAGCTTGTACGTACTTACGTGAAAGGCATCTCCCTGAGCGCTGTTCAGCGAATCTAGATCTCCGACCGGGATCCTACGTTCCTCGGGGACCACCAGGTACTTTTGTAAATTGTTTTTGGGTCGGGTCGGAGGCGTTTGTACGAAGGAAGCCTCCGACCGCAATTTTCCCCCAATTACTCTCTCTCACCCTGGCCGTTCCCCCTGGTACAGCCCTTATCCTTAATCCCTTAAGTCCAAGGAATGCAGACTTGAACGAGTATAGCAGTCAACTGGTTTAGCCATTCACCGCCAGATCTGGCTGGACCTCTTAAAGTATTATTGGGTCCTATTCTCATCTGCCAAAATCGTTCACTATTCCAGAATCATTCTGAAATGCAAAGATAAACCCCGGCTTCTATTCTCCACTGCTAATCATCCTCTTAATCCCCTCTCCACCGTCTCCAACCTCACCTCTGACAATAAGTGCGAGGACCTCATGGACTTCATTGTCTCTAAGATTGAGGCCATCCGTTCAGACACCACTGCCACATCCCTTCTTTCCCCTAGCCCGCCGGGCCAAACTTCCTCTAAGGTACCCCCCTGCCCTAGCCCTGACCTCACATCTTTCTCCAGTTTGTCTCCGATATCCGCGCAAGACCTCTCCGAGCTCATCTTGTCCATGAGATCCACATCCTGCTCCCTTGATCCTATTCCCACTAAACTGCTGACCACCCAACTTCCTTTTCTGGCTCCCATCTTAGCTGACATTGTTAACGGTCCTCTCTCCTCAAGTACTGTCCCCCTCTCCCTCAAATCTGCCGTCATCACCCCTCTCCTCAAAAAAGCAACCCTTGACCCCTCCGTCCTTGCAAACTACTGCCCCACCTCCAACCTCCCTATCCTCTCCAAAGCCTTTGACCATATTGACCAGAGCCTTCTAACTCTGTGCCCAGCTTTCCCGCAGATCCATGTTTGAAACCCTCCAATAAAGAGAGATTGAGTAGATAAGGTCTATATTCCCTAGAATTTAGAAGAATGAGAGGTGATTTCATTGAAACATATAAAATTCTAAGGGGGCTTGGCAGGGTAGCTGTTGAGAGGATATTTCATTTGGTTGGGGAGTTTAGAACTCATGTCAGCCATGGCTCGGTTGGTAGCACCATCGCCTCCGGATTGGAAGGTGTAGTTTTAAGATCCATTCCAGAGACTTGAGTACAGTTAGGCTGATGCTCCAGTGTAGTGCTGAGGGAGTGCTGCACTGTCAGAGGTGCCGTCTTTTGGACGAGACATTAAACTGAGGTCCTGGCTGCTCTCTCAGGTGGATGTAAAAAATCTCATGGCATTATTTCAAAGAAGAGCAGGGTGTCCTGACCAATATTTATCCCTCAATTAACATCACAAAAACAGATTATCTGGTCGTTATTACATTGCTGTGTGTGAGAGTTTGCTGTGCGTAAATTGGCTGCTGCGTTTCCTACATTACAACAGTGACTGAACTTAAAAAAAAAGGATTTAATTGGCTGTAAAGCGCTTTGGGACATCCGGTGGTCATGAAAGGCACTATATAAATGCAAGTCTTTCTGTTTCTTTTCACAGTCTCAGAATAATGGGTCGACCATTTAGGACTGAGATGAGGAGAAATTTCTTCACTCAAAGGCTTGTGAATCTTTGCAATTCTCTACCCCAGAAGATTGTGGAGGCTCAGTTGTTGGGATCGATCGATTTTTGGATACTAAGGGAACCAAGGGATATTGTGCGAAGGTAAAGTTGAGGTAAAAGATCAGTTATGATATTGAATGGCGGAGCAGGCTTGAGGGACCGATGACCTACTCCTGCTCCTATTCCTTATGTTCTTATCTTAGCTTCTTATGAATCTGTTTCCACCACCCGATCAGGCAGTGCCATCCAAATCCCAACTGCTCATTGCATTAAAAAGTCGGTCCTAATGTTGCCTCCGCTTCTTTTGCCCTCTGGTTATCAACCTTTCAGGCATTGGAAACTGTTTCTCTTCATTTACTCTATCTAAACTCTTCATAAATTTAAACATCTGTATCAAATCACCTCTTAGCCTTCTCTGTTTGAAGGAAAACATCCCCAGCTTCTCATGTTTGTCCACATCATTATAATCCCTCATTCCTGGAACCATTCTTGTAAATCCCTTCACATCCTTCCTAAAGTGTGGTGCCCAGAATTGGACACAATACTCCAGCTGGGGCCCAACCAGTGTTTTATATAGATTTGGCATAGCTTCCTGGCTTTTGTACTCTATGCCTCTATTCATAAAGTCCAGGATCACATATGCTTTATTAATTGCTATATTGCTAAAATTGGCTGTGTGATTGATAATGAAGAGGAAAGTCATGGGCTGCAGGAAGATATCAATCTACTGGTCAGGTAGGTAGAGCAGTGGCAAATGGAATTTAATTCAGAGAAGTGTGAGGTGATGCACTTTGAGAGGGATAATAAGGAAAGGGTATACACATTAAGCGGTAAGCCACTTAATAGAGTGGATGAGCAAAGGGACTTTGGCGTGCTTGTCAACAGAACTCTTTTTGTGAGAAAATTAAAACATTAAATCATTAAATCGTGTCCCCCCGATCTGGGGGGGGGGGCGCACCAAACATTTCCAAGGCCCTTTTTTTGTGTTTTTTTTGTGGGGTTTTTTGTGTTTTTGTTTTTTTTTTAAAGTTTTTTTTTGGGCACTAAAATCATATATTTTTTTTTCTCCAAGTGCCCCCTATAAAAGGGGAGGGAGACACTAAAAACACCGGCAATTAAAACAAATTAAACTTTAAAACATAAAATCAAATTAAAATTTGGTTGCCGGGCGTGATGATGCACTCCAGTCCCTCCGGTGCCCACCTCTCGCGGAAGGCCTCGAACGTACCGGTGGACACCGCGTGCTCCATCTCCAAGGACACCCTGGACCGGATGTAAGAGCGGAAGAGAGGCAGGCAGTCAGGTTGAACGACCCCCTCGACCGCCCGCTGCCTGGACCGGCTGATGGCACCCTTGGCCGTGCCCAGGAGCAGTCCTACGAGGAGGCCCTCGGACCTACCCGCTCCCCTCCGCACAGGGTGCCCAAAGATCAGGAGTGTGGGACTGAAGTGCAGCCAGAATTTCAGGAGCAGCCCCTTTAAATAATAAAACAGGGGCTGCAACCTCGTGCATTCCATAAAAACATGGAACACGGACTCTTCCAGACCGCAGAAATTGCAGGCGGCCTGGGAGCCCATGAACCGGCTTAAAAATTTATTGCACAGGACTGCTCCGTGCACCACCCTCCAGGCCAAGTCCCCGATGAATAGTGGAAGGACCCCTGCGTAGAGTGCCCTCCATCGGGGACCCCGGCCTCCTCCGAACGGCAAGATGGTACGCCATGGCGTGTCCGGACGGCAGGCGAGGATGGCAAAGTTGAGAGTGTGCAGGAGCAGCCCGTACAGGAAACCCATCCGCACGGAACTGAAAGGCACAGAGGGGATTTCCCCGAGGCAGCTCAAGTTGTGAGGCGCCGTCTCCCGAGGGAGGTTCCGGGGTTTGGCGCCGATGAGGAATTCCGACCGGACGGGGGTCAGTTCGGACAGGATCTCCCCACGTGCTTGAACCTCCTCGATGCACCTAATGGAGTCAGGGCCCAGAGCTGTTTTTAGCGACTCGATGGCATCGGCCGCGCGGCGGACGTTGGCGGAATTTAGGCGCTGCGCCAGCGTGTCTGGCGCCATCCAGCCCGCTCCTCCACCATCGAGCAGGTCCCTGACCCTGGTCACCTCACCAGCCACAGCCCGATCCTCCGACCGCCACATAAAACCTCGGTTGTGGAGGAACGGATTCCCGAGCAGCGGCTCCTGCAGGACAGCCGCCACTCCAGTGGAGAGCTGCGCTTGGTGGAGACTTTGTTCCAGACCCTGGTGAGTTCCTTGTAAAAGACAGGCAGCTCCTGGAAGACGGTCCTGACGCCCCCCAAGCTCACAAACAGGAGCTGCGTGTCGTAGTTGAGGCCGTGCTGCTGGCGGAAGAAATACGTCGCCAGATCACGCCACCTAGGAGGGGGCTCGACGTAAAGATATCTCTGCAGGGTCTGAAGACGGAAAGTCGCGAGCTGGGTGCTGACGCACACCAACGACTGACCGCCCTCCCCAAGCGGGAGACTCAAGACCGCGGCAGAGACCTAGTGCTTCCTGTTGTTCCAGAAAAAATCCACCAGCTTCTTCTGTATCTTGGTGACAAACGCAGGGGGAGGGGTCAAAGTGACCAGCCGGTACCACAACATGGCGGCCACCAGCTGGTTTATGACTAGCGCTCGACCCCTGTAGGACAGCACTCGGAGCAGTCCTGTCCAGCGCTCTAGGCGAGCGGCGACCTTGGCCTCCAGCTCTTGCCAGTTCGCCGGCCAGGGGCTTCCTCATCGGGGCTAAGGTAGACTCCCAGATAGAGGAGATGGGTCGTGCTCCAGGCAAAAGGCCTGAGCTCCTCCGGCAGGGAGTCCACCCGCCACTGACCCACCAGGAGTCCGGAACATTTCTCCCAGTTGATCCTGGCGGAGGATGCGGCCGAGTAAATCCCCTGGCACTCACGCATCCTCCGCAGGTCAGCGGGATCCTCTACCGTGAGGAGCACGTCATCGGCGTAAGCCGAGAGGACGACCTCCAAGCCCGGCCCTTGCAGAGCCAGTCCCGTCAACCTCGTCCACAGGAGGCGCAGGAAAGGCTCCACGCAGATGGCATATAACTGGCCGGACATGGGGCATCCCTGGCGCACCCCTCTCCCAAAGCGAAGGGGCGCCATCAAAGACCCGTTAACCTTAATCAGACATTCCGCGGCGGCGTACAAAAGTCGGATCCAGGCGACGAAATGCGTCCCGAACCCGAAAGCGCGCAGAGTTCCGAGCAGATAGTCGTGATCCACCCTGTCGAACGCCTTCTCTTGGTCGAGAGATAGGAAGGCGACCGACAGACCAGCCTCCTGGGAATGATGGATGAGGTCCCGGACCAGATGGATGTTATCGTGGATTGTCCGGCCCGGGACCGTGTAGGACTGGTCGGGGTGGATCATGTGGTCCAGCACGGCGCCAAGACGAGCAGACATTGCCCTGGCGAAGATTTTGTAGTCCGTGCTGAGGAGGGAGACCGGGCGCCATTTCTTAAGGAGGCGGAGATCGCCCTTCTTAGGCAGCAGGACGATGACTGACCAGCGCCAAGAGAGGGGCGTCTCCCCGGTCGCCAGACTTTCCCCCAGGACCCGCGCGTAGTCGCCCCCCAGGACGTCCCAGAACGCCCTGTGGAACTCCACGGTCAGCCCGTCCAGCCCCGGGGATTTTCCCCTCGAGAGCCGGTCGAGGGCACCGGTCAGCTCCGCCAGGCTTAGCGGAGCTTTCAGATTTTCGGCGCCCTCCGGGCTGACCTTCGGCAGGTCCTCCCACAAACCTCTACGCGCTTCCTCGCTGGACGGCTCCGGAGAGAACAGAGCCCCGTAATATTCAAGGGCCCCGTTGTTGACGCGCTCCGGATCCGAGACGAGAGAGCCGTCGTCGGCCAGCAGCGTCAAGAGCTGCTTACGGACACTCTGTCTTTTTTCCAGCGAGTAGAAGAAGGGGGAGCCGCGGTCCAGATCCCGCAGATACCGGATTCGCGACCTCACGAACGCGCCTCGGGATCCGACGAGTTGCAGGTCCTTCAGCGCGGCCTTCTTCGCTTCGTACACCATCCGCAGGGCCGGGTCCTGGACGACTTGACTGAGACGGGACCCCAGGTCGAGCACCTCTTTTTCTAGGCGCACGACTCTGGCCGCCCGCTTCCTGGTCGACCCCCTCGCGTACTCTTGACAGAAGACGTGGACGTGAGCCTTGCCCACGTCCCACCATCGCCTCAAGGAGGGGAAGCCCCCCTGCTTCCTTCTCCAGTCGGCCCAGAAACGACGGAACGAGTCCTGGAACCGCACGTCCTCCAGCAGCCGGTTGTTAAAATGTCAGTACGCGGACCCCGTCCTCGCGCGGAGCGAAGCGAGCTCCGCCCACACCAGGTGGTGGTCCGAACACGGCACCGGCCGCATGGAGGCCGCCGGGACGCAGGAAACGTACGCCCGAGACACGTAAAGGCGGTCGACTCTGGACCATCCTACTCCAGGCCTCACCCAAGTAAAGGCGCTGGAGTCGGGATGGAGATTTCGCCAGACGTCCACCAAGTCGAAGGACCCGACCAGGTCCCTCAACTTCTCCATCGCCGTCATGCTCTGCGGGGCACTGGAGCGGTCCCTCACCTCGAGGGTGCAGTTAAAATCCCCCCCGAGGACAATGCAGTTGCCGACGTCGACGGAGCCAAGAAGAGCGGACACCTCTTCGAAGAAGCGCGTTTGCTGCGGGCCGGGCTGAGGGGCGTACACGTTCACGAGATGGAGCGGCACGTCTCCCAGGCGAACCGTTACGTGCAGCAAGCAGCCTGGCACGGGCTCCTCGACCCCCAAGATCTCTGGCTGAAAATGCGGGGCCAACAAGATGGCCACCCCACAAGAAGTGGCGGTGAGGTGGCTCATGCGGACCTCTCCTTGCCATTCCAGGAGCCACGTGGCTTCGTCTCCCGGAACGGTATGGATTTCTTGCAGGAAGCACACCGCATATTTCCCCTCCCGCAGGAGCGAAAAATTGTTAAATCTACGGCGTGCCTCTCTGCCGCCGTTGATGTTGAGGCTGGCTATGGTTATCTTCATGGCAAAAGCATAGTGCAACCTCTACCTAACCTATTGTGGGGGGTGGAGTGGAGTCGTTTGTTGACCTCCACTCCTTCAGCAGCCCAGCGAGGAACTTTTTGAGCCGGCGCAGCTCAAGGCCTTGTGCCTTTGATAAGGGCCCGCCCGCGGCCATGGTTTTAGCGGCGACGCGGACGGACGCGACGAGCAGCCCCGGCTCGGACCATCTTTCCCGGGCCAGATGGGCTCGGTTGCGGCGACCCTGGCTCTGGACCAAAAAGTCCCGGAGTTCCTTTGCAGGTATGAGGGGGGACTCAGCGGCGGGCACGAGGAGATCCACCGCCTCACTGGCGATGGACTCGAGATCTTCTCCCTCGTCCCCCACCGAGTCTCCGTCTCCCTCCGGGAGGTCGCCGCTAGCAGCCGGCCCATCGACCGCACGAGGTACGGCAAATGGCCGCTCCATCCGGCCCTGGCTCTGCCCCGATCCCACCCCCAGGATCATCGGCAGAGGAGTCCCCACTGGGCTCTTTTAAAAGTGGTGCTGGGTCAGGAAGCGACAGCGGAAGGGGTTCCTCCTCCGCTCCAGGAACCGGGGAACACGGAGATACCTGGCCAAAGAAATTCTCCAGGTCCTCCAAGTACCCCAGCTCCAAAGTAGGGGGCGAGGGTTGTTGTTCTTCCCCCTCCCCGCCGCCACCCCCCCGGCCCATCGTGTAGGTGTTCTGTAAAATTATCATTTTCAGTTTCTGCCGAGTCGAGCAAGTCCCGGGGGAAGTTGGTTAACAGCTGGGCGGGCTCAGGTTCGGCCTTTTCGGCCCCGCCCGCCTCAGTCCCCGGGACGCTCGACCCGGCAGCAACGCATTCCTCCGCTGGCCCCACGCCCCCCACGACAGGCAGATCTTCCTCGCCATCCCCAGGAGGCAGAGGCTGGGCAGCCTCGACTGTCCCACCCTCCCCTGGGACAGACTCCTCTCGCCTACAGCGCAGCTTGGGGACGCTGGTGGGGGACGCGGGACACGCGGCGGGCACCGACTCCTCCGCGGAGGGATGTTGTTCCCCCTCAGCCTCATTGGAGCGGCGCCTCCTTTTGTTCCTGGGGAGGTGCGGAGGCAGGGAGACCGTGATGTCTGCCGAGGCCTCCCGCTCCACCCGCCCCTTTTTCTTATCTTGCCCGCGCCCGAGCCCCTCTGTGATATTGGTCAAGGGCTCGGGCATGGGCTCAGGGCACCCCGCGCTCACCGGTGACGGGGTTAGGCTGAGCGTGGTGGTCAAGCTGTCTGGCGCACTGAGGGGACCCGTCTCAAGCTGTTTCACCTTCCTCCGCGCCTTCTTTCCGATCGGACGTTCTCCCTCCCCCCCGCCGGAGGCCGTGAAAACAAAGGCCCCCGACGATGCCCGCGCACCTACGGCTCCCGGCACGTGGACGCTACTAGAGGGAGGGATGGCGGCGGCGCCAGCCTTGGCCGCCTTCGGTGGTTTGGCAGCCTTGGAGGCGGGGCAGTTCTTGCGAACCTGCGCCACCTCCCTGCAGGCATGGCACCGCACGCCGTCCGACATCCAGAAGACGCGGTAGGCAGTCCCCTCGTGCACCACGTTAAAATTGCCCTCCGTCGTCTCCTCCCGTGCCAGCCGGACAAAGAGCTGGCGGCGGAAGGAGAACACGTGGCGCAGGCTGTTCTCCCTGAGGCCGAGCGGTATGGGGTTGATCCCTGACCTTACCTCCCCCAGTTGGTGTAGGTGAGGGAGGAGGAGCTCAGCGGGAACAAAGGGCGGGACGTTTGAAACGATGACCCTCTGCACGGTGGCCTCGAGAGGGTCCACCGGCAGGAACGTCCCGCCCACCGTGAGTCCCTTTTCAAGGGCCAAGGACACCGCTCGCTCCGACCCCAGGAAGAACACGGCCTTCCCAGACATCTTGGAGGCTGCGACAATGGCCGAGGGGCCGACTACCCCAGCCATCGCCCGCACGCACTCCTCGATGCTCATTGTGGGGTGAGTGTAGCTCTTGACCCCGTGTTTTTTTGTTATCAGTCTGAATGGTGGCAGAGCAGCAGGTGGCGCAGGAGGTGCCGTGGATGTGGACGCCGCCTGCGCATATGTCCTAGCTGGCCCTGCCACCGGCGTGGATGGGGTAACCATCACGGGGTCCCTTTAAGGGCTACACCCACCCCAAAGTCACAGGCCTTAATGGTCTTTAATTGGCCTCGTTGGTTTTTTGAGCAGAGGGAGCTCTTAATGGGGCATACCTCTCCCCTAGTTGATAATTGGGGAGGGGCCTTGCTCCCTCTGCTCAGTTGTCTTAATTGTTTTTACAATTAGGAGGAAAGGGCTCTCAGAGAGAGAGGGGAGAGACAGAGAGAGAGAGAAAGAGCGAGGGGAGTGGGAAAGAGGAAAGCTGCGAGGGCAGGTCTCCCCTCACAGCGATGGGTGGGTGTTTCTTGGGGTGCATTCCCCAGATGGCAAAAAACACAGTCTTTGTAGAATGGTCTTCGGGTGGGGGGGAGAAGATGTCTTCACCTGGGGTAGCTGGAGCCACCCAGGCACACACTCCCAACGATGTTTAATAGGGTAATTAGTACTACTTCAACCAGGTAGCTCCAGCTATCCCAGGCTAGGCAATGGGGGAGGGGTGCTTCAGTGGTGTGTGGGGCCTAGCTGTAAGCAAGACCCCCACACACACTTCCACACACACACACCCGCCGCGATGTTCCGGCCCTCAAAAGGTCTTCTTTCCTCCCCCCACCGATACAACAAAGTCTTTCGGGGAATGCACTAAAACAAACCCACCTGTAGAAGATTGTCGAAATGGCTCTCCCTCCTTCCACACTGGATGGTGTTTTCTCAGGATGTTCTTTTCCCCCTCTCTCCAACTCTCTGTAGTAGTAGTAAATGATGAATTTTTCTGCTCTCCTCCTCTCCCTCTGGACGTTAAATTGTAGTAAGCCAGCCTCTCCTCCTCTTCCTGGGATGGTCTCAGGGTTCACTCCAGGCCTCCCAGACAGGAGCAAAAGCAGGGAGTTCCTTCTCTCACAGCTGCACAGCTCCAACTGAATAGGCCACGCCTCCAACGCTCCACCATTGGTCAACATAACTCTTTTTGGGAAAAAAATTAAAACATTAAATCGTGTGCCCCCGATCTGGGGGGCGCACCAAACATTTCCAAGGCCCTTTTTTTGTGGTTTTTTTAGTTTTGTTTTTTTGTTTTTTTTTAAAGTTTTTTTTTGGGCACTAAAATCATATATTTTTCCTTCAAGTGCCCCCTATAAAAGAGGAGGGGGACACTAAAAACACTGGCAATTAAAACAAATCAAACTTTAAAACATAAAATCAAATTAAAATTTGGCTGCCGGGCGTGATGATGCACTCCAGTCCCTCCGGCGCCCACCTCTCGCGGAAGGCCGCGAGCGTACCAGTGGACACCGCGTGCTCCATCTCCAAGGACACCCTGGCGCGGATGTACGCATGGAAGAGAGGCAGGCAGTCAGGCTGAACGACCCCCTCGACCGCCTGCTGCCTGGACCGGCTGATGGCACCCTTGGCCGTGCCCAGGAGCAGTCCTACGAGGAGGCCCTCGGACCTACCCGCTCCCCTCCGCACAGGGTGCCCAAAGATCAGGAGTGTGGGACTGAAGTGCAGCCAGAATTTCAGGAGCAGCCCCTTTAAATAATTATACAGGGGCTGCAACCTCGTGCATTCGGTAAAAACATGGAACACGGACTCTTCCAGACCGCAGAAATTGCAGGTGGCCTGGGAGCCCGTGAACCGGCTTAAAAATTTATTGCACGGCACTGCTCCGTGCACCACCCTCCAGGCCAAGTCCCCGATAAATACTGGGAGGACTCCCGCGTAGAGTGCCCTCCATCGGGGACCCCCACCTCCTCCGGATGGCAAGATGGTACGCCATGGTGTGTCTAGATGGCAGGCGAGGATGGCAAAGTTGAGAGTGTGCAGGAGCAGCCCATATAGGAAACCCCTCCGCGCGGAACTGAAATGCACGGAGGGGATTTCCTCGAGGCGGCTCAAGTTGTGAGGCGCCGGCTCCCGAGGGAGGTTCCGGGGTTTGGCGCCGATGAGGAATTCCGTCCGGACGGGGGTCAGTTCGGACGGGATATCCCCATGTGCTTGAGCCTCCTCGATGCACCTAACGGAGTCAGGGCCCAGAGCTGTTTTTAGCAACTCGATGGCATCGGCCGCGCGGCGGACGTTGGCGGAATTTAGGCGCCGCGCCAGTGTGTCTGGCGCCATCCAGCCCGCTCCTCCACCATCGAGCAGATCTCTGACCCTGGTCACCTCACCAGCCACAGCCCTCTCGTCCGACCGCCACCTAAAACCTCGGTCGTGGAGGTACGGATTCCCGAGCAGTGGCTCCTGCAGGACAGCCACCACTCCAGCCGGTGGAGAGCTGCGATTGGTGGAGACTTTGTTCCAGACCCTGGTGAGTTCCTTGTAAAAGACAGGTAGCTCCAGGAAGGCGGTCCTGATGCCCCCCAAGCTCACAAACAGGAGCTGCGTGTCATAGTTGAGGCCGTGCTGCTGGCGGAAGAAATACGTCGCCAGAGCACGCCACCTAGGAGGGGGCTCGACGTAAAGGTATCTCTGCAGGGTCTGAAGATGGAAAGTCGCGAGCTGGGTGCTGACGCACACCAACGACTGACCGCCCTCCCCAAGCGGGAGACTCAAGACCACCGCAGAGACCCAGTGCTTCCTGTTGTTCCAGAAGAAGTCCACCAGCTTCTTCTGTATCTTGGCGACAAACGCAGGGGGAGGGGTCAAAGTGACCAGCCGGTACCACAACATGGCGGCCACCAGCTGGTTTGTGACTAGCGCTCGGCCCCTGTAGGACAGCACTCGGAGCAGTCCTGTCCAGCGCCCTAGGCGAGCGGTGACCTCGGCCTCCAGCTCCTGCCAGTTCGCCGGCCAGGCTTCCTCATCGGGGCTAAGGTAGACTCCCAGATAGAGGAGATGGGTCGTGCTCCAGGCAAAAGGCCTGAGCTCCTCTGGCAGGGAGTCCACCCGCCACTGACCCACCAGGAGTCCGGAACATTTCTCCCCGTTGATCCTGGCGGAGGATGCGGCCGAGTAAATCTCCTGGCACTCACGCATCCTCCGCAGGTCAGCGGGATCCTCTACCGCGAGGAGCACGTCATCGGCGTAAGCCGAGAGGACGACCTCCAAGCCCAGCCCTTGCAGAGCCAGTCCCGTCAACCTCGTCCGCAAGAGGCGCAGGAAAGGCTCCACGCAGATGGCATATAACTGGCCGGACATGGGGCATCCCTGGCGCACCCCTCTCCTAAAGCGAAGGGGCGCCGTCAAGGACCCGTTAACCTTAATCAGACACTCCGCGGCGGCGTACAAAAGTCGGATCCGGGCAACGAAATGCGTCCCGAACCCAAAAGCGCGCAGAGTTCCGAACAGATAGTCGTGATCCACCCTGTCGAACGCCTTCTCTTGGTCGAGGGATAGGAAGGCGACCGACAGACCAGCCTTCTGGGAATAATGGATGAGGTCCCGGACCAGGTGGATGTTATCGTGGATTGTCCGGCCCGGGACCGTGTAGGACTGGTCGGGGTGGATCATGTGGACCAGCACGGCGCCAAGGCGAGCAGACATCGCCCTGGCGAAGATTTTGTAGTCCGTGCTGAGGAGGGAGACCGGGCGCCATTTCTTAAGGAGGCGGAGATCGCCCTTCTTAGGCAGCAGGACGATGACTGCCCTGCGCCAAGAGAGGGGCATCTCCCCGGTCGCCATACTTTCCCCCAGGACCCGCGCGTAGTCGCCCCCCAGGACTTCCCAGAACGCCCTGTGGAACTCCACGGTCAGCCCGTCCAGCCCCGGGGATTTTCCCCTCGAGAGCCGGGCGAGGGCACCGGTCAGCTCCGCCAGGCTTAGCGGAGCTTCCAGATTTTCGGCGCCCTCCGGGCTGACCTTTGACAGGTCCTCCCACAAACCTCTACGCGCTTCCTCGCTGGACGGCTCCGGAGAGAACAGAGCCCCGTAATATTCACGGGCCCTGTTGTTGACGCACTCCGGATCCGAGACGAGAGAGCCGTCGTCGGCCAGCAGCGTCAAGAGCTGCTTACGGACACTCTGCCTTTTTTCCAGCGATTAGAAGAAGGGGGAGCCGCGGTCCAGATCCCGCAGGAACCGGATCCGCGACCTCACGAACGCGCCTCGGGACCTGACGAGCTGCAGGTCCTTCAGCGCGGCCTTCTTCGCTTCGTACACCGTCCGCAGGGCCGGGTCCTGGACGACTTGACCGAGACGGGACTCCAGGTCGAGCACCTCTTTTTCTAGGCGGCCGACTCTGGCCGCCCGCCTCTTGGTCGACCCCCTCGCGTACTCTTGACAGAAGACGCGGACGTGAGCCTTGCCCACGTCCCACCATAGCCTCAAGGAGGGGAAGCCCCCCTGCTTCCTTCTCCAGTCGGCCCAGAAACAACGGAACGAGTCCTGGAACCGCACGTCCTTCAGCAGCTGGTTGTTAAAATGCCAGTACGTGGACCCCGTCCTCGCGCGGAGCGAAGCGAGCTCCGCCCACACCAGGTGGTGGTCCGAACACGGCACCGGCCACATGGAGGCCGCCGAGACGCAGGAAACGTACGCCCGGGACATGTAAAGGCGGTCGACTCTGGACCATCCTACTCCAGGCCTCACCCAAGTAAAGGCGCTGGAGTCGGGATGGAGATTTCGCCAGACGTCCACCAAGTCGAAGGACCCGACCAGGTCCCTCAACTTCTCCATCGCCGTCATGCACTGCGGGGCACCGGAGCGGTCCCTCACCTCAAGGGTGCAGTTAAAATCCCCCCCGAGGACAATGCAGTTGCCGACGTCGACGGAGCCAAGAAGAGCGGATACCTCTTCGAAGAAGCGCGTTTGCTGCGGGCCGGGCTGAGGGGCGTACACGTTCACGAGATGGAGCGGCACGTCCTCCAGGCGAACCGGGACGTGCAGCAAGCGGCCTGGCACGGGCTCCTTGACCCCCAAAATCTCCGGCTGAAAATGCGGGGCCAACAAGATGGCCACCCCACAAGAAGTGGTAGTGAGGTGGCTCATGCGGACCTCTCCTTGCCATTCCAGGAGCCACGTGGCTTCGTCTCCCGGAACGATGTGGGTTTCTTGCAGGAAGCACACCGCATATTTCCCCTCCCGCAGGAGCGAAAAATTGTTAAATCTACGGCGTGCCTCTCTGCCGCCGTTGATGTTAAGGCTGGCTATGGTTATCTTCATGACAAAAGCATAGTGCAACCTCTACCTAACCTATTGTGGGGGGAGAGTGGAGTCGTTTGTTGACCTCCACTCCCTCAGCAGCCCAGCGAGGAACTTTTTGAGCCGGCGCAGCTCAAGGCCTTGCGCCTTTGATAAGGGCCCACCCGCGGCCATGGTTTTAGCGGCGGCGCGGACGGACGCGACGAGCAGCCCCGGCTCGGCCCATCTTTCCAGGGCCAGATGGGCTCGGTTGCGGCGACCCTGGCTCTGGACCAAAAGTCCCGGAGTTCCTCTACGGGAATGAGGGGGGACTCAGCGGCGGGCACGAGGAGATCCACCGCCTCACTGGCGATTGACTCGAGATCTTCTCCCTCGTCCCCCACCGAGTCCCCGTCCCCCTCCGGGAGGTCGCCGCCAGCAGCCGGCCCGTCGACCGCACGAGGTTCGGCAAACGGCCCAGCCGCTCCATCCGGCCCTGGCTCTGCTCCGATCCCACCCCCAGGATCGTCGGCAGAGGAGTCCCCACTGGGCTCTTTTAAAAGTGGTGCTGGGTCAGGAAGCGACAGCGGAAGGGGTTCCTCCTCCGCCCCAGGGACCGGGGAACTTGGAGAGACCTGGTCAAAGTAATGTTCCAGGTCCTCCAAGTACCCCAGCTCCAAAGTAGGGGGCGAGGGTTGTTGTTCTTCTCCCTCCCCGCCGCCACCCCCCGGCCCAGCGTGTACAGAATTATTAAAATTGCTAATACTGTGTATTTCTGCCGAGTCGAGCAAGCCCCGGGGGAAGTTGGATATTGGCTGGGCGGGCTCAGGTTCGGCCTTTTAAACCCCGCCCGCCTCAGTCCCCGGGACGCTCGACCCGGCGGCATCGTATTCCTCCGCTGGCCCCACGCCCCCCACGACAGGCAGATCTTTCACGCCATCCCCGGGAGGCAGCGGCTGGGCAGCCTCGACTGCCTCACCCTCCCCGGGGACAGATTCCTCCCGTCTACAGCGCAGTTTGGGGGCGCTGGTGGGGGACGCGGGACACGCGGCAGGCACCGACTCCTCCGTGGAGGGATGTTGTTCCCCCTCCGCCTCATTGGAGCGGCGCCTCCTTTTGTTCCTGGGGGGGCGCGGAGGCAGGGAGACCTCCATGTCTGCCGAGGCCTCCCGCTCCGCCCCCCCATTTTCCTTTTCTTGCCCGCGCCCGGGCCCCTCTGTGATACTGGTCAAGGGCTCGGGCACGGGCTCAGGGCACCCCGCGCTCGTCGATGACGGGGTTGGGCTGAGCGCGGTGGTCAAACTTTCTGCCGCACTGAGGGGACCCGCCTCGAGATGTTTCGCCTTCCTCCGCGCCTTCTTTCCGATCGGACGTTCTCCCTGCCCCCCGCCAGAGGCCATGAAAGCAAGGACCCCCGGCGATGCCCGCGCACCTACGGCTCCCGGCACGCGGACGCTACTAGGGGGAGGGGTGGCGGTGGCGCCAGCCTTGGCCGCCTTCGGTGGTTTGGTGGCCTTGGAGGCGGAGCAGTTCTTGCGAACGTGCCCCACCTCCCTGCAGGCCTGGCACCGCACGCCGTCCGACGTCCAAAAGACGCGGTAGGCAGTCCCCTCGTGCATCACATTAAAGTGCCCTCCGTCGTCTCCTCCCGCGCCAGCCGGACAAAGAGCTGGCGGCGGAAGGAGAACACATGGCGCAGGCTGTTCTCCCTGAGGCCGAGCGGTATGGGGTTGATCCCCGACCTTACCTCCCCCAGTTGGTGTAGGTGAGGGAGGAGGAGCTCAGCGGGAACAAAGGGCGGGACGTTTGAAATGATGACCCTCTGCGCGGTGGCCTCGAGAGGGTCCACCGGCAGGAACGTCCCGCCCACCGTGAGCCTCTTTTCGAGGGCCAGGGACACCGCCCGCTCCGACCCCAGGAAGAATACAGCCTTCCCAGACATTTGGAGGCCGCGATAATGGCCGAGAGGCCGACTACCCCGGCCATCGCCCGCACGCACTCCTCACTGCTCATTGTGGGGTGAGTGTAGCTCTTGACCCCATGTTTCTTAGTAATTAGTCTGAATGGTGGCAGGGCAGCAGGTGGTGCAGGAGGCGCCGTGGATGTGGACGCCGCCTGCGCATAAGTCTTAGCTGGCCCTGCCACCGGCGTGGATGGGGTCGCCACAACGGGGTCCCTTTAAGGGCTACACCCACCCCAGAGTCACAGACCTTAATGGTCTTAAATTGGCCTCGTTTGAATGTATGAGCAGAGGAGCTCTCAATGAGGCACACCTCTCCCCTAGTTGACAATTGGGGAGGGGCCTTGCTCCCTCTGCTCAGTTGTCTTAATTGTTTTTCCAATTAAGGAGGAAAGGAGCTCTCAGAGAGATCGGGGAGAGACAGAGAGAGTGAGTGAGAGAGAGAGTGGGGGGTGGGAAATAGGGAAGCTGTGAGGGCAGGTCTCCCCTCACAGCGATGGGTGGGTGTTTTTCTGGGGCGCACTCCCTAGATGATGGAAAACAAAAGCAAGGCACGGTCTTATGGGATGGTCTTCGGGCACACACTCCCAACGATGTTTAATAGGGTGATTAGTAAATCTTCAGCCAGGTAGCTCCAGCTATCCCAGGCTAGGCAATGGGGGAGGGGTGCTTCAGTGGTGTGTGGGGCCTAGCTGTAAGCAAGACCCCCAAACACTTCCACACACACACCCCCCGCGATGTTCCGGGCCTCGAAGAAAATCTTCTTTTCTCGCCCCACCAATAAAACAATGTCTTTCGGGGAATGCACCAACACCCACCTGTAGAATGTTGTAGAATCTCCCTCCTTCCACACAGGTTGTTGCTCTTTTCCCCTCTCTCCAACTCTTTGTTGAAGTAAATAAAGTTGTTGAAATTTTCTGCTCTCCTCCTCTCCCTCTGGACGTTAAATTGTAGTAAGCCAGCCCTCTCCTCCTCTTCCTGGGATGGTCTCAGGGTTCACTCCAGGCCTCCCAGACAGGAGCAAAAGCAGGGAGTTCCTTCTCTCACAGCAGCACAGCTCCAATTGAATAGGCCACGCCTCCAAAGCTCCACCATTGGTCAACAGATTCCCTGAAAGTAGCAGGCCAGGTGGATAAGATGGTTAAGAAGGCATACGGAATGCTTGCCTTTATTGGCCGAGGCATAGAATATAAGAGCAGGGAGGTTATGCTTCAATTGTATAATACTTTGGCTAGGCCACAGCTGGAGTATTGCATGCAGTTCTGGTCACCGTATTATAGGAAGGACGTGATTGCACTGGAGAGGGTGCAAAGGAGATTTACTAGGATGCTGCCTGGAATGGAGAATCTTAGCTCTGAGGACAGATTGGATAGGCTGGGTTTGTTCTCATTGGAACAGAGGAGGTTGAGAGGAGACCTCATCGAGGTGTACAAAATATTGAGGGGCCTGGACATAGTGGATAGTAAGGGTCTTTTTCCATTGGTGCAGGTGTCTATTACAAGGGGGCATAGTTTTAAGGTGGTTGGTGGAAGGTTTGGAGGGGATTTGAGGGGGCGCTTCTTTATGCAGAGGGTTGTGGGGATCTGGAACTCGCTGCCTGGAAGAATGGTGGATGCAGAAACCCTCACCACTTTTAAGACATGGTTGGATGGGCACTTAAAGTGCAGTAACCTGCAGGGTTACGGACCTAGAGCTGGTAATTGGGATTAGACTGGATGACCTTTTGTTGGACGGCACTGATATATTGCGGGGAATCAAAAATGGTCAGGGTGATCCCCTGGAATAGTTTCGATCGCCTGAATGGGTCAGAGAGGAATTTTCCCATATTTTTTCTCCCTAAACTGGCATGGGTTTTTATCTGGTTTTTGCCTCTCCCAGGAGATCACATGGCTCCGGTTGGAGTGGAGTGTAGAATGTTTCAGTATAAAGGGTGTCGCAGTTGTGTGAGGCGGACTGGTTGGGCTGGGTGCTCTTTGTCTTTCCGCCATTGTTCATAGGTGCATAGCTTCAGGGCTGCTGACCGAGGGCCGTGCGGCTCTTTGTCGGCCGGTGTGGACACGATGGGCCGACATGGCCTCCTTCTGCGCTGTAAATTTCTATGTTTCTATGTTTGTTTGTTTCTATTCTGTCTGGCCACCTTCAAAAGATTTGTGCACAAACAAACCCTTTTCTTACACCTCCTTTAAAATTGTACCTTTTCGCTTTTATTGACTTTCCTCATTTGTCCTACAAAAGTGTATCAAGTCACATTTTTCGGCATTGAATTTCATCTGCCACGTGTCCGCCCAGTCCACCATCCTGTCTCTGTCCTCTCAAAGTCTATGGCTGAGAAATTCGGGGCATTTGCACCTCGCATTAGCACCCCCGCGGGCGCTAACAGGCATGGCGCTGACAACGACTCCCGCCATATTGGGCAGGTGTTTAGCGACAGCACTACAGCTTTGCGCCCAGGGATCGTGATGTCATCGCCGTGTGCATTGCCCCCGTAGCACACCAGCCCCGAAATTGACATTTGCCCCCCTGCAGCTGCACCAGGCGAAAACACCGGTATGTGCAGGGTGTGTGGGTCGGGCAGTCGGCTGCTACCGGGACGATGATTGAAGGCGAGGTGTCTCGAGTTACTGCCCCCAAATGGGGCGGAAATCAATTTCTCCCCCTATCACTACCTTCCTTACTGTTCACTACACTTCCAAGTTTCATGGCGTCTGAAAATGTTGAAATTGTGCTCTGTACCGCCAAGTCCAAGTCATTAATGTATATCAAAAAGAGAAATAGTCTTGGCACTGATCCCTGGGGAACACCAATGTATGCCTCCCTCCAGTCGTAAAAACAGCCACTCACCACAACATTGATTAAAGATTTCCTGAAGTCTGTTACTGGGGGTGCTGATTTATTATAAACCTGTTATTTCTCAAGTTTAATTTAATCCCCTTATTTTATTTACTTCTCAATCCACTCCTGATTCCATCAGAAATCCCTGCTTATTGCTCCATTTCCCAGTCCATTCACGATCATGTTATTGAAACCCTGTCTCCAGCAGAAAGCCCTGTCACAGGTACAATAATCAGCTCATTGGATGCAGTAACAAAGTTACAAATTTCACCCTGATCTCCATCAGACTGTTGCCTTTGTCTCCAGCCTGATTACCCTGTCACAGGTATCATTATTTCAATACATCACAGGATACAGAAACACATTTGCAAAGCTCAATAAGTACTCAGTTAAACTGGTAACTTTGCTCCCAGCCTAATGTTTATTTCCTTTCTTACAGTGAACTTAGTGACAATTGTGATCCTGTCTCGGAGAAATTGCGGTCTCTCCCAAGGTGTCACTCGCTACATGGTGGCCATGTCAGTGGCGGACCTCCTGGTTGTTATCCTGGACCCGATACTGAGGCACATTCCCATTCTTTATTGGGAACACTTTGACTTTGTGCGGTCCATTCCCGTGTGTAGTACCCACGCTGTCCTGCTTTATGCAGCCACAGACTGTTCTGTCTGGTTCACCGTCTCTTTCACCTTCGATCGATTTGTGGCCATTTGTTGTCACAAGCT
The DNA here is from genome assembly GCF_044704955.1 of Pristiophorus japonicus. Classification (NCBI taxonomy): domain Eukaryota; kingdom Metazoa; phylum Chordata; class Chondrichthyes; family Pristiophoridae; genus Pristiophorus; species Pristiophorus japonicus. The sequence goes on from NC_091995.1 coordinate 54,314,772, forward strand.
GAAAAGTAAATATTGCACCGAGAAAGCGGCGGCTGTGGTTCTGGGAACAGTGACTGTGCTGAGTTGTTTAAGGAACATCCCGTGATATTTTATGTTACTGAGAACATATTGGCTTATGAATTCCCTCTGGTTTTGTGCTGTATCACTCAGTGCTGCAAAATCTCCGGTCTGGGGAACAATTGAGTTCCTTCATTATATTGTAACTCCGCATTTGTTCTGGTCATGCTGCTAAATGCTTTCACTGTCAGATACATTTTAGTGACCAGCAGAGCCCGCAGGAGACTCCGAGGTCCCTGCAGTAGGGTGAGTCTCAGTGACCCCGAGATGGAGAGTCACAAGAAATCCATCACTTTACTGTTTGTTATCTCGGGGAATTTCATCCTGTTATGGGCAGTGTTTATGGGGTGTTCGATACTGAACCGGCTGTTGTATCTTGGGTATGAGGATGGAATTGTAACTGGAATTGTAACAGAAATGGGATTCATGCTCCAGCTCCTGAGTTGTTGCACAAACACTGGCATTTATGCTGTGACCCAGACTAAGTTCAGACAGCAGCTGAAGAATGTGATGAAATATCCCATGACATTAATTGTAAAATTCATTAAAAGATGAGATGAAATGCACACTTTCCAGCATCAGAACTCAACTCTGTCTCAAATTCTCACCGACACTCTCTCCCACGGGGTTTGTGAAATATATACAGTGGGCCCAGTCTGGTCTCCCCCCCGCCACCACCCCGGGGTCTGTGATACAGACACACTGGGCCCGGTCTGTTCTCCCCCCGGGGTCTGTGATACAGACACACCGGGCCCGGTCTGTTCTCCCCCCGGGGTCTGTGATACAGACACACCGGGCCCGGTCTGTTCTCCCCCCGGGGTCTGTGATACAGACACAGTGGGCCCGGTCTGCTCTCTACCCGGGGTCTGTGATACAGACACACTGGGTCCGATCTGCTCTCTCCCCGGGGTCTGTGATACAGACACACTGGGCCCGGTCTGCTCTCCCCGGGGTCTGTGTTACAGACACAGTGGGCCCGGTCTGTTCCCCCCGGGGTCAGTGATACAGACACACTGGGCCCAGTCTGCTCTCTCCCCGGGGTCTGTGATACAGACACACTGGGCCCGGTCTGCTCTCTCCCCGGGGTCTGTGATACAGACACAGTGGGCCCGGTCTGTTCCCCCCAGGGTCTGTGATACAGACACAGTGGGCCCGGTCTGCTCTCTCCCCGGGGTCTGTGATACAGACACACTGGGTCCGATCTGCTCTCTCCCCGGGGTCTGTGATACAGACACACTGGGCCCGGTCTGCTCTCTCCCCGGGGTCTGTGATACAGACACAGTGGGCCCAGTCTGCTCTCTCCCCGGGGTCTGTGATACAGACACACTGGGCCCGGTCTGCTCTCTCCCCGGGGTCTGTGATACAGACACAGTGGGCCCGGTCTGTTCCCCCCGGGGTCTGTGATACAGACACAGTGGGCCGGGTCTGCTCTCTCCCCGGGGACTGTGATACAGACACAGTGGGCCCGGTCTGCTCTCTCCCTGGGGTCTGTGATACAGACACACTGGGCCCGGTCTGCTCTCTCCCTGGGGTCTGTGATACAGACACAGTGGGCCCAGTCTGCTCTCTCCCCGGGGTCTGTGATACAGACACAGTGGGCCCGGTCTGCTCTCTCCCCGGGGTCTGTGATACAGCCACACTGGGCCCGGTCTGCTCTCTACCCGGGGTCTGTGATACAGACACACTGGCTCCGATCTGCTCTCTTCCCGGGGTCTGTGATACAGACACACTGGGCCCGGTCTGCTCTCTCCCCGGGGTCTGTGATACAGACACAGTGGGCCCGGTCTGTTCTCCCCCCGGGGTCTGTGATACAGACACACTGGGTCCGATCTGCTCTCTCCCCGGGGTCTGTGATACAGACACACTGGGCCCGGTCTGCTCTCCCCGGGGTCTGTGATACAGACACAGTGGGCCCGGTCTGTTCCCCCCGGGGTCAGTGATACAGACACAGTGGGCCCAGTCTGCTCTCCACCCGGGGTCTGTGATACAGACACACTGGGTCCGATCTGCTCTCTCCCCGGGGTCTGTGATACAGACACACTGGGCCCGGTCTGCTCTCCCCGGGGTCTGTGTTACAGACACAGTGGGCCCGGTCTGTTCCCCCCGGGGTCAGTGATACAGACACAGTGGGCCCGGTCTGCTTTCTCCCCGGGGTCTGTGATACAGACACAGTGGGCCCGGTCTGCTCTCTCCCCGGGGTCTGTGATACAGACACAGTGGGCCCGGTCTGTTCCCCCCGGGGTCTGTGATACAGAGACACTGGGCCCGGTCTGCTCTCCCTGGGGTCTGTGATACAGACACAGTGGGCCCGGTCTGCTCTCTCCCCGGGGTCTGTGATACAGACACAGTGGGCCCGATCTGCTCTCTCCCCGGGGTCTGTGATACAGACACAGTGGGCCTAGTCTGGTCTCCCCGGGGTCTGTGATACAGAGACAGTGGGCCAGGTCTGCTCTCTCCCCGGGGTCTGTGATACAGACACACTGGGACTGGTCTGCTCTCCCCGGGGTCTGTAATACAGACATAGTGGGCCCGGTATGTTCCCCCCGGGGTCTGTGATACAGAGACAGTGGGCCCGGTCTGCTCTCTCCCCAGGGTCTGTGATACAGACAAAGTGGGCCCGGTCTGCTCTCAACCCGGGGTCTGTGATGCAGACACAGTGGGCCCGGTCTGTTCCCCCCGGGGTCTGTGATACAGACACAGTGTGCCCGGTCTGTTCCCCCCTGGGTCTGTGATACAGACACTGTGGGCCCGATCTGATCTCTCCCCGGGGTCTGTGATACAGACACAGTAGGCCCGGTCTGTTCCCCCCGGGGTCTGTGATACAGAGACAGTGGGCCCGGTCTGCTCGCTCCCCGGGGTCTGTGATACAGACACAGTGGGCCCGGTCTGTTCTCTCCCCGGGGTCTGTGATACAGACACAGTGGGCCCGGTCTGTTCCCCCCGGGGTCTGTGATACAGAGACAGTGGGCCCGGTCTGCTCGCTCCCCGGGGTCTGTGATACAGACACAGTGGGCCCGGTCTGTTCTCTCCCCGGGGTCTGTGATACAGACACAGTGGGCCCGGTCTGTTCCCCCTGGGGTCTGTGATACAGACACAGTGAGTCTGGTCTGCTCTCCCCGGGATCTGTGATACAGACACAGTGGGCCCGGTCTGCTCTCTCCCCGGGGTCTGTGATACAGACACACTGGGACTGGTCCTGCTCTCTCCCCGGGGTCTGTGATACAGACACAGTGGGCCCGGTCTGTTCCCCCCGGGGTCTGTGATACAGACACAGTGGGCCGGGTCTGCTCTCTCCCCGGGGACTGTGATACAGACACAGTGGGCCCGGTCTGCTCTCTCCCTGGGGTCTGTGATACAGACACACTGGGCCCGGTCTGCTCTCTCCCCGGGGTCTGTGATACAGACACAGTGGGCCCAGTCTGCTCTCTCCCCGGGGTCTGTGATACAGACACAGTGGGCCCAGTCTGCTCTCTCCCCGGGGTCTGTGATACAGCCACACTGGGCCCGGTCTGCTCTCTACCCGGGGTCTGTGATACAGACACACTGGCTCCGATCTGCTCTCTTCCCGGGGTCTGTGATACAGACACACTGGGCCCGGTCTGCTCTCTCCCCGGGGTCTGTGATACAGACACAGTGGGCCCGGTCTGTTCTCCCCCCGGGGTCTGTGATACAGACACAGTGGGCCCAGTCTGCTCTCTCCCCGGGGTCTGTGATACAGACACAGTGGGCCCGGTCTGCTCTCTCCCCGGGGTCTGTGATACAGACACAGTGGGCCCGGTCTGTTCCCCCCGGGGTCTGTGATACAGACACAGTGGGCCCGGTCTGTTCCCCCCGGGGTCTGTGATACAGACACAGTGGGCCCGGTCTGTTCTCTCCCCGGGGTCTGTGATACAGACACAGTGGGCCCGATCTGCTCTCTCCCCGGGGTCTGTGATACAGACACAGTGGTCCTGGTCTGGTCTCCCCGGGGTCTGTGATACAGAGACAGTGGGCCCGGTCTGCTCTCTCCCCGGGGTCTGTGATACAGACACACTGGGACTGGTCTGCTCTCCCCGGGGTCTGTAATACAGACATAGTGGGCCCGGTATGTTCCCCCCGGGGTCTGTGATACAGAGACAGTGGGCCCGGTCTGCTCTCTCCCCAGGGTCTGTGATACAGACAAAGTGGGCCCGGTCTGCTCTCAACCCGGGGTCTGTGATACAGACACAGTGGGCCCGGTCTGTTCCCCCCGGGGTCTGTGATACAGACACAGTGTGCCCGGTCTGTTCCCCCCTGGGTCTGTGATACAGACACTGTGGGCCCGATCTGATCTCTCCCCGGGGTCTGTGATACAGACACAGTGGGCCCGGTCTGTTCCCCCTGGGGTCTGTGATACAGACACAGTGGGCCCGGTCTGCTCTCTCCCCGGGGTCTTTGATACAGACACACTGGGCCTGGTCTGCTCTCCCCGGGATCTGTGATACAGACACAGTGGGCCCGGTCTGCTCTCTCCCCGGGGTCTGTGATACAGACACACTGGGACTGGTCCTGCTCTCTCCCCGGGGTCTTTGATACAGACACACTGGGCCGGGTCTGCTCTCCCCGGGGTCTGTAATACAGACATAGTGGGCCCGGTATGTTCCCCCCCGGGGTCTGTGATACAGAGACAGTGGGCCCGGTCTGTTCTCTCCCCGGGGTCTGTGATACAGACACAGTGGGCCCGATCTGCTCTCTCCCCGGGGTCTGTGATACAGACACAGTGGGCCTGGTCTGGTCTCCCCGGGGTCTGTGATACAGAGACAGTGGGCCCGGTCTGCTCTCTCCCCGGGGTCTGTGATACAGACACACTGGGACTGGTCTGCTCTCCCCGGGGTCTGTAATACAGACATAGTGGGCCCGGTATGTTCCCCCCGGGGTCTGTGATACAGAGACAGTGGGCCCGGTCTGCTCTCTCCCCAGGGTCTGTGATACAGACAAAGTGGGCCCGGTCTGCTCTCAACCCGGGGTCTGTGATACAGACACAGTGGGCCCGGTCTGTTCCCCCCGGGGTCTGTGATACAGACACAGTGTGCCCGGTCTGTTCCCCCCTGGGTCTGTGATACAGACACTGTGGGCCCGATCTGATCTCTCCCCGGGGTCTGTGATACAGACACAGTGGGCCCGGTCTGTTCCCCCTGGGGTCTGTGATACAGACACAGTGGGCCCGGTCTGCTCTCTCCCCGGGGTCTTTGATACAGACACACTGGGCCTGGTCTGCTCTCCCCGGGATCTGTGATACAGACACAGTGGGCCCGGTCTGCTCTCTCCCCGGGGTCTGTGATACAGACACACTGGGACTGGTCCTGCTCTCTCCCCGGGGTCTTTGATACAGACACACTGGGCCTGGTCTGCTCTCCCCGGGGTCTGTAATACAGACATAGTGGGCCCGGTATGTTCCCCCCCGGGGTCTGTGATACAGAGACAGTGGGCCCGGTCTGCTCTCTCCCCAGGGTCTGTGATACAGAGACAGTGGGCCCGGTCTGCTCTCTCCCCGGGATCTGTGATACAGACACAGTGGGCCCGGTCTGCTCTCTCCCCGGGGTCTGTGATACAGACACACTGGGACTGGTCTGCTCTCCCCGGGGTCTGTGATGCAGACACAGTGGGCCCGGTCTGCTCTCTCCCCGGGGTCTGTGATACAGACACACTGGGCCTGGTCTGCTCTCCCCGGGGTCTGTGATACAGACACACTGGGCCTGGTCTGCTCTCTCCCCGGGGTCTGTGATACAGATATACTGGGCCTGGTCTGCTCTCCCCAGGGTCTGTAATACAGACACAGTGGGCCCGATCTGCTCTCTGCCCCCGGGGTCTGTGATGCAGACACAGTGGGCCCGGTCTGCTCTCTCCCCGGGGTCTGTGATACAGACACACTGGGCCTAGTCTGCTCTCCCCGGGGTCTGTGATACAGACACAGTGGGCCCGGTCTGTTCTCTCGACGGGGTCTGTGATACAGACATAGTGGGCCCGGTCTGCTCTCCCCGGGGTCTGTAATACAGACACAGTGGGCCCGGTCTGCTCTCTCCCCGGGGTCTTTGATACAGACACACTGGGTCCGGTAGGTATTTTCCCCCCGGGGTCTGTGATACAGAGACAGTGGGCCCGGTCTGCTCTCTCCCCGGGGTCTGTGATACAGACACACTGGGCCTGGTCTGCTCTCTCCCCGGGGTCTGTGATACAGATATACTGGGCCTGGTCTGCTCTCCCCAGGGTCTGTAATACAGACACAGTGGGCCCGATCTGCTCTCTGCCCCCGGGGTCTGTGATGCAGACACAGTGGGCCCGGTCTGCTCTCTCCCCGGGGTCTGTGATACAGACACACTGGGCCTGGTCTGCTCTCCCCGGGGTCTGTAATACAGACACAGTGGGCCCGATCTGCTCTCTGCCCCCGGGGTCTGTGATACAGACACAGTGGGCCCGGTCTGCTCTCTCCCTGGGGTCTGTGATACAGACACACTGGGCCCGGTCTGCTCTCCCCGGGGTCTGTAATACAGACACAGTGGGCCCGATCTGCTCTCTGCCCCCGGGGTCTGTGATGCAGACACAGTGGGCCCGGTCTGCTCTCTCCCCGGGGTCTGTGATACAGACACACTGGGCCTGGTCTGCTCTCCCCGGGGTCTGTAATACAGACACAGTGGGCCCGATCTGCTCTCTGCCCCCGGGGTCTGTGATACAGACACAGTGGGCCCGGTCTGCTCTCTCCCTGGGGTCTGTGATACAGACACACTGGGCCCGGTCTGCTCTCTCCCCGGGGTCTTTGATACAGACACACTGGGCCTGGTCTGCTCTCCCCGGGATCTGTGATACAGACACAGTGGGCCCGGTCTGCTCTCTCCCCGGGGTCTGTGATACAGACACACTGGGACTGGTCCTGCTCTCTCCCCGGGGTCTTTGATACAGACACACTGGGCCTGGTCTGCTCTCCCCGGGGTCTGTAATACAGACATAGTGGGCCCGGTATGTTCCCCCCCGGGGTCTGTGATACAGAGACAGTGGGCCCGGTCTGTTCTCTCCCCGGGGTCTGTGATACAGACACAGTGGGCCCGATCTGCTCTCTCCCCGGGGTCTGTGATACAGACACAGTGGGCCTGGTCTGGTCTCCCCGGGGTCTGTGATACAGAGACAGTGGGCCCGGTCTGCTCTCTCCCCGGGGTCTGTGATACAGACACACTGGGACTGGTCTGCTCTCCCCGGGGTCTGTAATACAGACATAGTGGGCCCGGTATGTTCCCCCCGGGGTCTGTGATACAGAGACAGTGGGCCCGGTCTGCTCTCTCCCCAGGGTCTGTGATACAGACAAAGTGGGCCCGGTCTGCTCTCAACCCGGGGTCTGTGATACAGACACAGTGGGCCCGGTCTGTTCCCCCCGGGGTCTGTGATACAGACACAGTGTGCCCGGTCTGTTCCCCCCTGGGTCTGTGATACAGACACTGTGGGCCCGATCTGATCTCTCCCCGGGGTCTGTGATACAGACACAGTGGGCCCGGTCTGTTCCCCCTGGGGTCTGTGATACAGACACAGTGGGCCCGGTCTGCTCTCTCCCCGGGGTCTTTGATACAGACACACTGGGCCTGGTCTGCTCTCCCCGGGATCTGTGATACAGACACAGTGGGCCCGGTCTGCTCTCTCCCCGGGGTCTGTGATACAGACACACTGGGACTGGTCCTGCTCTCTCCCCGGGGTCTTTGATACAGACACACTGGGCCTGGTCTGCTCTCCCCGGGGTCTGTAATACAGACATAGTGGGCCCGGTATGTTCCCCCCCGGGGTCTGTGATACAGAGACAGTGGGCCCGGTCTGCTCTCTCCCCAGGGTCTGTGATACAGAGACAGTGGGCCCGGTCTGCTCTCTCCCCGGGATCTGTGATACAGACACAGTGGGCCCGGTCTGCTCTCTCCCCGGGGTCTGTGATACAGACACACTGGGACTGGTCTGCTCTCCCCGGGGTCTGTGATGCAGACACAGTGGGCCCGGTCTGCTCTCTCCCCGGGGTCTGTGATACAGACACACTGGGCCTGGTCTGCTCTCCCCGGGGTCTGTAATACAGACATAGTGGGCCCGGTATGTTCCCCCCCGGGGTCTGTGATACAGAGACAGTGGGCCCGGTCTGCTCTCTCCCCAGGGTCTGTCATACAGACAAAGTGGGCCCGGTCTGCTCTCAACCCGGGGTCTGTGATACAGACACAGTGGGCCCGATCTGCTCTCTGCCTGGGTTCTGTGATACAGACACAGTGGGCCCGGTCTGCTCTCAACCTGGGGTCTGTGATACAGACACACTTGGCCCAGTCTGCTCGCTCCCCGGGGTCTGTGATACAGACGCAGTGGGCCCGGTCTGTTTCTCCTGGGGTCTGTGATACAGACACAGTGGGCTCGGTCTGTTCCTCCCGGGGTCTGTGATACAGACACAGTGGGCCCGGTCTGCTCTCTCCCCGAGGTCTGTGATACAGACACACTGGGCCCGGTTTGCTCTCCCCGGGGTCTGTGATACAGACACAGTGGGCCCGATCTGATCTCTCCCCGGGGTCTGTGATACAGACACAGTGGGCCCGGTCTGTTCCCCCCGGGGTCTGTGATACAGACACAGTGTGCCCGGTCTGTTCCCCCCTGGGTCTGTGATACAGACACAGTGGGCCCGGTCTGCTCTCTCCCCGGGGTCTGTGATACAGACACACTGGGCCCGGTCTGTTCTCTCCCCGGGGTCTGTGATACAGACACAGTGGGCCCGGTCTGCTCTCTCCCCGGGGTCTGTGATACAGACACAGTGGGCCCGGTCTGTTCCCCCCGGGGTCTGTGATACAGAGACAGTGGGCCCGGTCTGCTCGCTCCCCGGGGTCTGTGATACAGACACAGTGGGCCCGGTCTGTTCTCTCCCCGGGGTCTGTGATACAGACACAGTGGGCCCGGTCTGTTCCCCCTGGGGTCTGTGATACAGACACAGTGGGCCCGGTCTGCTCTCAACCCGGGATCTGTGATACAGACACAGTGGGCCCGATCTGCTCTCTGCCCCCGGGGTCTGTGATGCAGACACAGTGGGCCCGGTCTGCTCTCTCCCCGGGGTCTGTGATACAGACACACTGGGCCTGGTCTGCTCTCCCCGGGGTCTGTAATACAGACACAGTGGGCCCGATCTGCTCTCTGCCCCCGGGGTCTGTGATACAGACACAGTGGGCCCGGTCTGCTCTCTCCCTGGGGTCTGTGATACAGACACAGTGGGCCCGGTCTGCTCTCTCCCCAGGGTCTGTGACACAGACACAGTGGGCCCGCTCTGTTCCCCCCGGGGTCTGTGATACAGACACAGTGGGCCCGGTCTGCTCTCTCCCCGGGGTCTGTGATACAGACACTGTGGGCCCGGTCTGCTCTCTCCCCGTGGTCTGTGATACAGACACACTGGGACTGGTCTGCTCTCCCCGGGGTCTGTGATACAGACACAGTGGGCCCGGTCTGCTCTCTCCCCAGGGTCTGTGATACAGACAAAGTGGGCCCGGTCTGCTCTCAACCCGGGGTCTGTGATACAGACACAGTGGGCCCGGTCTGCGCTCTCTCCCCGGGGTCTGTGATACAGACACACTGGGCCTGGTCTGCTCTCCCCGGGGTCTGTGATACAGACACAGTGGGCCCGGTCTGCTCTCTCCCCAGGGTCTGTGATACAGACAAAGTGGGCCCGGTCTGCTCTCAACCCGGGGTCTGTGATGCAGACACAGTGGGCCCGGTCTGCTCTCTCCCCGGGGTCTGTGATACAGACACACTGGGCCTGGTCTGCTCTCCCCGGGGTCTGTAATACAGACACAGTGGGCCCGATCTGCTCTCTGCCCCCGGGGTCTGTGATACAGACACAGTGGGCCCGGTCTGCTCTCTCCCTGGGGTCTGTGATACAGACACACTGGGCCCGGTCTGCTCTCCCCGGGGTCTGTAATACAGACACAGTGGGCCCGGTCTGCTCTCTCCCCAGGGTCTGTGACACAGACACAGTGGGCCCGCTCTGTTCCCCCCGGGGTCTGTGATACAGACACAGTGGGCCCGGTCTGCTCTCTCCCCGGGGTCTGTGATACAGACACTGTGGGCCCGGTCTGCTCTCTCCCCGTGGTCTGTGATACAGACACACTGGGACTGGTCTGCTCTCCCCGGGGTCTGTGATACAGACACAGTGGGCCCGGTCTGCTCTCTCCCCAGGGTCTGTGATACAGACAAAGTGGGCCCGGTCTGCTCTCAACCCGGGGTCTGTGATACAGACACAGTGGGCCCGGTCTGCGCTCTCTCCCCGGGGTCTGTGATACAGACACACTGGGCCTAGTCTGCTCTCCCCGGGGTCTGTGATACAGACACAGTGGGCCCGGTCTGTTCTCTCGACGGGGTCTGTGATACAGACATAGTGGGCCCGGTCTGCTCTCCCCGGGGTCTGTAATACAGACACAGTGGGCCCGGTCTGCTCTCTCCCCGGGGTCTTTGATACAGACACACTGGGTCCGGTAGGTATTTTCCCCCCGGGGTCTGTGATACAGAGACAGTGGGCCCGGTCTGCTCTCTCCCCGGGGTCTGTGATACAGACACACTGGGCCTGGTCTGCTCTCTCCCCGGGGTCTGTGATACAGATATACTGGGCCTGGTCTGCTCTCCCCAGGGTCTGTAATACAGACACAGTGGGCCCGATCTGCTCTCTGCCCCCGGGGTCTGTGATGCAGACACAGTGGGCCCGGTCTGCTCTCTCCCCGGGGTCTGTGATACAGACACACTGGGCCTAGTCTGCTCTCCCCGGGGTCTGTGATACAGACACAGTGGGCCCGGTCTGTTCTCTCGACGGGGTCTGTGATACAGACATAGTGGGCCCGGTCTGCTCTCCCCGGGGTCTGTAATACAGACACAGTGGGCCCGGTCTGCTCTCTCCCCGGGGTCTTTGATACAGACACACTGGGTCCGGTAGGTATTTTCCCCCCGGGGTCTGTGATACAGAGACAGTGGGCCCGGTCTGCTCTCTCCCCGGGGTCTGTGATACAGACACACTGGGCCTGGTCTGCTCTCTCCCCGGGGTCTGTGATACAGATATACTGGGCCTGGTCTGCTCTCCCCAGGGTCTGTAATACAGACACAGTGGGCCCGATCTGCTCTCTGCCCCCGGGGTCTGTGATGCAGACACAGTGGGCCCGGTCTGCTCTCTCCCCGGGGTCTGTGATACAGACACACTGGGCCTGGTCTGCTCTCCCCGGGGTCTGTGATACAGACACAGTGGGCCCGGTCTGCTCTCTCCCCGGGGTCTGTGATACAGACACACTGGGACTGGTCCTGCTCTCTCCCCGGGGTCTTTGATACAGACACACTGGGCCTGGTCTGCTCTCCCCGGGGTCTGTAATACAGACATAGTGGGCCCGGTATGTTCCCCCCCGGGGTCTGTGATACAGACACAGTGGGCCCGATCTGCTCTCTCCCCGGGGTCTGTGATACAGACACAGTGGGCCTGGTCTGGTCTCCCCGGGGTCTGTGATACAGAGACAGTGGGCCCGGTCTGCTCTCTCCCCGGGGTCTGTGATACAGACACACTGGGACTGGTCTGCTCTCCCCGGGGTCTGTAATACAGACATAGTGGGCCTGGTATGTTCCCCCCGGGGTCTGTGATACAGAGACAGTGGGCCCGGTCTGCTCTCTCCCCAGGGTCTGTGATACAGACAAAGTGGGCCCGGTCTGCTCTCAACCCGGGGTCTGTGATACAGACACAGTGGGCCCGGTCTGTTCCCCCCGGGGTCTGTGATACAGACACAGTGTGCCCGGTCTGTTCCCCCCTGGGTCTGTGATACAGACACTGTGGGCCCGATCTGATCTCTCCCCGGGGTCTGTGATACAGACACAGTGGGCCCGGTCTGTTCCCCCTGGGGTCTGTGATACAGACACAGTGGGCCCGGTCTGCTCTCTCCCCGGGGTCTTTGATACAGACACACTGGGCCTGGTCTGCTCTCCCCGGGATCTGTGATACAGACACAGTGGGCCCGGTCTGCTCTCTCCCCGGGGTCTGTGATACAGACACACTGGGACTGGTCCTGCTCTCTCCCCGGGGTCTTTGATACAGACACACTGGGCCTGGTCTGCTCTCCCCGGGGTCTGTAATACAGACATAGTGGGCCCGGTATGTTCCCCCCCGGGGTCTGTGATACAGAGACAGTGGGCCCGGTCTGCTCTCTCCCCAGGGTCTGTGATACAGAGACAGTGGGCCCGGTCTGCTCTCTCCCCGGGATCTGTGATACAGACACAGTGGGCCCGGTCTGCTCTCTCCCCGGGGTCTGTGATACAGACACACTGGGACTGGTCTGCTCTCCCCGGGGTCTGTGATGCAGACACAGTGGGCCCGGTCTGCTCTCTCCCCGGGGTCTGTGATACAGACACACTGGGCCTGGTCTGCTCTCCCCGGGGTCTGTAATACAGACATAGTGGGCCCGGTATGTTCCCCCCCGGGGTCTGTGATACAGAGACAGTGGGCCCGGTCTGCTCTCTCCCCAGGGTCTGTCATACAGACAAAGTGGGCCCGGTCTGCTCTCAACCCGGGGTCTGTGATACAGACACAGTGGGCCCGATCTGCTCTCTGCCTGGGTTCTGTGATACAGACACAGTGGGCCCGGTCTGCTCTCAACCTGGGGTCTGTGATACAGACACACTTGGCCCAGTCTGCTCGCTCCCCGGGGTCTGTGATACAGACGCAGTGGGCCCGGTCTGTTTCTCCTGGGGTCTGTGATACAGACACAGTGGGCTCGGTCTGTTCCTCCCGGGGTCTGTGATACAGACACAGTGGGCCCGGTCTGCTCTCTCCCCGAGGTCTGTGATACAGACACACTGGGCCCGGTTTGCTCTCCCCGGGGTCTGTGATACAGACACAGTGGGCCCGATCTGATCTCTCCCCGGGGTCTGTGATACAGACACAGTGGGCCCGGTCTGTTCCCCCCGGGGTCTGTGATACAGACACAGTGTGCCCGGTCTGTTCCCCCCTGGGTCTGTGATACAGACACAGTGGGCCCGGTCTGCTCTCTCCCCGGGGTCTGTGATACAGACACACTGGGCCCGGTCTGTTCTCTCCCCGGGGTCTGTGATACAGACACAGTGGGCCCGGTCTGCTCTCTCCCCGGGGTCTGTGATACAGACACAGTGGGCCCGGTCTGTTCCCCCCGGGGTCTGTGATACAGAGACAGTGGGCCCGGTCTGCTCGCTCCCCGGGGTCTGTGATACAGACACAGTGGGCCCGATCTGCTCTCTCCCCGGGGTCTGTGATACAGACACAGTGGGCCTGGTCTGGTCTCCCCGGGGTCTGTGATACAGAGACAGTGGGCCCGGTCTGCTCTCTCCCCGGGGTCTGTGATACAGACACACTGGGACTGGTCTGCTCTCCCCGGGGTCTGTAATACAGACATAGTGGGCCCGGTATGTTCCCCCCGGGGTCTGTGATACAGAGACAGTGGGCCCGGTCTGCTCTCTCCCCAGGGTCTGTGATACAGACAAAGTGGGCCCGGTCTGCTCTCAACCCGGGGTCTGTGATACAGACACAGTGGGCCCGGTCTGTTCCCCCCGGGGTCTGTGATACAGACACAGTGTGCCCGGTCTGTTCCCCCCTGGGTCTGTGATACAGACACTGTGGGCCCGATCTGATCTCTCCCCGGGGTCTGTGATACAGACACAGTGGGCCCGGTCTGTTCCCCCTGGGGTCTGTGATACAGACACAGTGGGCCCGGTCTGCTCTCTCCCCGGGGTCTTTGATACAGACACACTGGGCCTGGTCTGCTCTCCCCGGGATCTGTGATACAGACACAGTGGGCCCGGTCTGCTCTCTCCCCGGGGTCTGTGATACAGACACACTGGGACTGGTCCTGCTCTCTCCCCGGGGTCTTTGATACAGACACACTGGGCCTGGTCTGCTCTCCCCGGGGTCTGTAATACAGACATAGTGGGCCCGGTATGTTCCCCCCCGGGGTCTGTGATACAGAGACAGTGGGCCCGGTCTGCTCTCTCCCCAGGGTCTGTGATACAGAGACAGTGGGCCCGGTCTGCTCTCTCCCCGGGATCTGTGATACAGACACAGTGGGCCCGGTCTGCTCTCTCCCCGGGGTCTGTGATACAGACACACTGGGACTGGTCTGCTCTCCCCGGGGTCTGTGATGCAGACACAGTGGGCCCGGTCTGCTCTCTCCCCGGGGTCTGTGATACAGACACACTGGGCCTGGTCTGCTCTCCCCGGGGTCTGTAATACAGACATAGTGGGCCCGGTATGTTCCCCCCCGGGGTCTGTGATACAGAGACAGTGGGCCCGGTCTGCTCTCTCCCCAGGGTCTGTGATACAGACAAAGTGGGCCCGGTCTGCTCTCAACCCGGGGTCTGTGATACAGACACAGTGGGCCCGATCTGCTCTCTGCCTGGGTTCTGTGATACAGACACAGTGGGCCCGGTCTGCTCTCAACCTGGGGTCTGTGATACAGACACACTTGGCCCAGTCTGCTCGCTCCCCGGGGTCTGTGATACAGACGCAGTGGGCCCGGTCTGTTTCTCCTGGGGTCTGTGATACAGACACAGTGGGCTCGGTCTGTTCCTCCCGGGGTCTGTGATACAGACACAGTGGGCCCGGTCTGCTCTCTCCCCGAGGTCTGTGATACAGACACACTGGGCCCGGTTTGCTCTCCCCGGGGTCTGTGATACAGACACAGTGGGCCCGATCTGATCTCTCCCCGGGGTCTGTGATACAGACACAGTGGGCCCGGTCTGTTCCCCCCGGGGTCTGTGATACAGACACAGTGTGCCCGGTCTGTTCCCCCCTGGGTCTGTGATACAGACACAGTGGGCCCGGTCTGCTCTCTCCCCGGGGTCTGTGATACAGACACACTGGGCCCGGTCTGTTCTCTCCCCGGGGTCTGTGATACAGACACAGTGGGCCCGGTCTGCTCTCTCCCCGGGGTCTGTGATACAGACACAGTGGGCCCGGTCTGTTCCCCCCGGGGTCTGTGATACAGAGACAGTGGGCCCGGTCTGCTCGCTCCCCGGGGTCTGTGATACAGACACAGTGGGCCCGGTCTGTTCTCTCCCCGGGGTCTGTGATACAGACACAGTGGGCCCGGTCTGTTCCCCCTGGGGTCTGTGATACAGACACAGTGGGCCCGGTCTGCTCTCTCCCCGGGGTCTTTGATACAGACACACTGGGCCTGGTCTGCTCTCCCCGGGATCTGTGATACAGACACAGTGGGCCCGGTCTGCTCTCTCCCCGGGGTCTGTGATACAGACACACTGGGACTGGTCCTGCTCTCTCCCCGGGGTCTTTGATACAGACACACTGGGCCTGGTCTGCTCTCCCCGGGGTCTGTAATACAGACATAGTGGGCCCGGTATGTTCCCCCCCGGGGTCTGTGATACAGAGACAGTGGGCCCGGTCTGCTCTCTCCCCGGGATCTGTGATACAGACACAGTGGGCCCGGTCTGCTCTCTCCCCGGGGTCTGTGATACAGACACACTGGGACTGGTCTGCTCTCCCCGGGGTCTGTGATGCAGACACAGTGGGCCCGGTCTGCTCTCTCCCCGGGGTCTGTGATACAGACACACTGGGCCTGGTCTGCTCTCCCCGGGGTCTGTAATACAGACATAGTGGGCCCGGTATGTTCCCCCCCGGGGTCTGTGATACAGAGACAGTGGGCCCGGTCTGCTCTCTCCCCAGGGTCTGTGATACAGACAAAGTGGGCCCGGTCTGCTCTCAACCCGGGGTCTGTGATACAGACACAGTGGGCCCGATCTGCTCTCTGCCTGGGTTCTGTGATACAGACACAGTGGGCCCGGTCTGCTCTCAACCTGGGGTCTGTGATACAGACACACTTGGCCCAGTCTGCTCGCTCCCCGGGGTCTGTGATACAGACGCAGTGGGCCCGGTCTGTTTCTCCTGGGGTCTGTGATACAGACACAGTGGGCTCGGTCTGTTCCTCCCGGGGTCTGTGATACAGACACAGTGGGCCCGGTCTGCTCTCTCCCCGAGGTCTGTGATACAGACACACTGGGCCCGGTTTGCTCTCCCCGGGGTCTGTGATACAGACACAGTGGGCCCGATCTGATCTCTCCCCGGGGTCTGTGATACAGACACAGTGGGCCCGGTCTGTTCCCCCCGGGGTCTGTGATACAGACACAGTGTGCCCGGTCTGTTCCCCCCTGGGTCTGTGATACAGACACAGTGGGCCCGGTCTGCTCTCTCCCCGGGGTCTGTGATACAGACACACTGGGCCCGGTCTGTTCTCTCCCCGGGGTCTGTGATACAGACACAGTGGGCCCGGTCTGCTCTCTCCCCGGGGTCTGTGATACAGACACAGTGGGCCCGGTCTGTTCCCCCCGGGGTCTGTGATACAGAGACAGTGGGCCCGGTCTGCTCGCTCCCCGGGGTCTGTGATACAGACACAGTGGGCCCGGTCTGTTCTCTCCCCGGGGTCTGTGATACAGACACAGTGGGCCCGGTCTGTTCCCCCTGGGGTCTGTGATACAGACACAGTGGGCCCGGTCTGCTCTCAACCCGGGATCTGTGATACAGACACAGTGGGCCCGATCTGCTCTCTGCCCCCGGGGTCTGTGATGCAGACACAGTGGGCCCGGTCTGCTCTCTCCCCGGGGTCTGTGATACAGACACACTGGGCCTGGTCTGCTCTCCCCGGGGTCTGTAATACAGACACAGTGGGCCCGATCTGCTCTCTGCCCCCGGGGTCTGTGATACAGACACAGTGGGCCCGGTCTGCTCTCTCCCTGGGGTCTGTGATACAGACACAGTGGGCCCGGTCTGCTCTCTCCCCAGGGTCTGTGACACAGACACAGTGGGCCCGCTCTGTTCCCCCCGGGGTCTGTGATACAGACACAGTGGGCCCGGTCTGCTCTCTCCCCGGGGTCTGTGATACAGACACTGTGGGCCCGGTCTGCTCTCTCCCCGTGGTCTGTGATACAGACACACTGGGACTGGTCTGCTCTCCCCGGGGTCTGTGATACAGACACAGTGGGCCCGGTCTGCTCTCTCCCCAGGGTCTGTGATACAGACAAAGTGGGCCCGGTCTGCTCTCAACCCGGGGTCTGTGATACAGACACAGTGGGCCCGGTCTGCGCTCTCTCCCCGGGGTCTGTGATACAGACACACTGGGCCTAGTCTGCTCTCCCCGGGGTCTGTGATACAGACACAGTGGGCCCGGTCTGTTCTCTCGACGGGGTCTGTGATACAGACATAGTGGGCCCGGTCTGCTCTCCCCGGGGTCTGTAATACAGACACAGTGGGCCCGGTCTGCTCTCTCCCCGGGGTCTTTGATACAGACACACTGGGTCCGGTAGGTATTTTCCCCCCGGGGTCTGTGATACAGAGACAGTGGGCCCGGTCTGCTCTCTCCCCGGGGTCTGTGATACAGACACACTGGGCCTGGTCTGCTCTCTCCCCGGGGTCTGTGATACAGATATACTGGGCCTGGTCTGCTCTCCCCAGGGTCTGTAATACAGACACAGTGGGCCCGATCTGCTCTCTGCCCCCGGGGTCTGTGATGCAGACACAGTGGGCCCGGTCTGCTCTCTCCCCGGGGTCTGTGATACAGACACACTGGGCCTAGTCTGCTCTCCCTGGGGTCTGTGATACAGACACAGTGGGCCCGGTCTGTTCTCTCGACGGGGTCTGTGATACAGACATAGTGGGCCCGGTCTGCTCTCCCCGGGGTCTGTAATACAGACACAGTGGGCCCGGTCTGCTCTCTCCCCGGGGTCTTTGATACAGACACACTGGGTCCGGTAGGTATTTTCCCCCCGGGGTCTGTGATACAGAGACAGTGGGCCCGGTCTGCTCTCTCCCCGGGGTCTGTGATACAGACACACTGGGCCTGGTCTGCTCTCTCCCCGGGGTCTGTGATACAGATATACTGGGCCTGGTCTGCTCTCCCCAGGGTCTGTAATACAGACACAGTGGGCCCGATCTGCTCTCTGCCCCCGGGGTCTGTGATGCAGACACAGTGGGCCCGGTCTGCTCTCTCCCCGGGGTCTGTGATACAGACACACTGGGCCTGGTCTGCTCTCCCCGGGGTCTGTAATACAGACACAGTGGGCCCGATCTGCTCTCTGCCCCCGGGGTCTGTGATACAGACACAGTGGGCCCGGTCTGCTCTCTCCCTGGGGTCTGTGATACAGACACACTGGGCCCGGTCTGCTCTCCCCGGGGTCTGTAATACAGACACAGTGGGCCCGATCTGCTCTCTGCCCCCGGGGTCTGTGATGCAGACACAGTGGGCCCGGTCTGCTCTCTCCCCGGGGTCTGTGATACAGACACACTGGGCCTGGTCTGCTCTCCCCGGGGTCTGTAATACAGACACAGTGGGCCCGATCTGCTCTCTGCCCCCGGGGTCTGTGATACAGACACAGTGGGCCCGGTCTGCTCTCTCCCTGGGGTCTGTGATACAGACACACTGGGCCCGGTCTGCTCTCCCCGGGGTCTGTAATACAGACACACTGGGACTGGTCCTGCTCTCTCCCCGGGGTCTTTGATACAGACACACTGGGCCTGGTCTGCTCTCCCCGGGGTCTGTAATACAGACATAGTGGGCCCGGTATGTTCCCCCCCGGGGTCTGTGATACAGAGACAGTGGGCCCGGTCTGTTCTCTCCCCGGGGTCTGTGATACAGACACAGTGGGCCCGATCTGCTCTCTCCCCGGGGTCTGTGATACAGACACAGTGGGCCTGGTCTGGTCTCCCCGGGGTCTGTGATACAGAGACAGTGGGCCCGGTCTGCTCTCTCCCCGGGGTCTGTGATACAGACACACTGGGACTGGTCTGCTCTCCCCGGGGTCTGTAATACAGACATAGTGGGCCCGGTATGTTCCCCCCGGGGTCTGTGATACAGAGACAGTGGGCCCGGTCTGCTCTCTCCCCAGGGTCTGTGATACAGACAAAGTGGGCCCGGTCTGCTCTCAACCCGGGGTCTGTGATACAGACACAGTGGGCCCGGTCTGTTCCCCCCGGGGTCTGTGATACAGACACAGTGTGCCCGGTCTGTTCCCCCCTGGGTCTTGATACAGACACTGTGGGCCCGATCTGATCTCTCCCCGGGGTCTGTGATACAGACACAGTGGGCCCGGTCTGTTCCCCCTGGGGTCTGTGATACAGACACAGTGGGCCCGGTCTGCTCTCTCCCCGGGGTCTTTGATACAGACACACTGGGCCTGGTCTGCTCTCCCCGGGATCTGTGATACAGACACAGTGGGCCCGGTCTGCTCTCTCCCCGGGGTCTGTGATACAGACACACTGGGACTGGTCCTGCTCTCTCCCCGGGGTCTTTGATACAGACACACTGGGCCTGGTCTGCTCTCCCCGGGGTCTGTAATACAGACATAGTGGGCCCGGTATGTTCCCCCCCGGGGTCTGTGATACAGAGACAGTGGGCCCGGTCTGCTCTCTCCCCAGGGTCTGTGATACAGAGACAGTGGGCCCGGTCTGCTCTCTCCCCGGGATCTGTGATACAGACACAGTGGGCCCGGTCTGCTCTCTCCCCGGGGTCTGTGATACAGACACACTGGGACTGGTCTGCTCTCCCCGGGGTCTGTGATGCAGACACAGTGGGCCCGGTCTGCTCTCTCCCCGGGGTCTGTGATACAGACACACTGGGCCTGGTCTGCTCTCCCCGGGGTCTGTAATACAGACATAGTGGGCCCGGTATGTTCCCCCCCGGGGTCTGTGATACAGAGACAGTGGGCCCGGTCTGTTCTCTCCCCGGGGTCTGTGATACAGACACAGTGGGCCCGATCTGCTCTCTCCCCGGGGTCTGTGATACAGACACAGTGGGCCTGGTCTGGTCTCCCCGGGGTCTGTGATACAGAGACAGTGGGCCCGGTCTGCTCTCTCCCCGGGGTCTGTGATACAGACACACTGGGACTGGTCTGCTCTCCCCGGGGTCTGTAATACAGACATAGTGGGCCCGGTATGTTCCCCCCGGGGTCTGTGATACAGAGACAGTGGGCCCGGTCTGCTCTCTCCCCAGGGTCTGTGATACAGACAAAGTGGGCCCGGTCTGCTCTCAACCCGGGGTCTGTGATACAGACACAGTGGGCCCGGTCTGTTCCCCCCGGGGTCTGTGATACAGACACAGTGTGCCCGGTCTGTTCCCCCCTGGGTCTGTGATACAGACACTGTGGGCCCGATCTGATCTCTCCCCGGGGTCTGTGATACAGACACAGTGGGCCCGGTCTGTTCCCCCTGGGGTCTGTGATACAGACACAGTGGGCCCGGTCTGCTCTCTCCCCGGGGTCTTTGATACAGACACACTGGGCCTGGTCTGCTCTCCCCGGGATCTGTGATACAGACACAGTGGGCCCGGTCTGCTCTCTCCCCGGGGTCTGTGATACAGACACACTGGGACTGGTCCTGCTCTCTCCCCGGGGTCTTTGATACAGACACACTGGGCCTGGTCTGCTCTCCCCGGGGTCTGTAATACAGACATAGTGGGCCCGGTATGTTCCCCCCCGGGGTCTGTGATACAGAGACAGTGGGCCCGGTCTGCTCTCTCCCCAGGGTCTGTGATACAGAGACAGTGGGCCCGGTCTGCTCTCTCCCCGGGATCTGTGATACAGACACAGTGGGCCCGGTCTGCTCTCTCCCCGGGGTCTGTGATACAGACACACTGGGACTGGTCTGCTCTCCCCGGGGTCTGTGATGCAGACACAGTGGGCCCGGTCTGCTCTCTCCCCGGGGTCTGTGATACAGACACACTGGGCCTGGTCTGCTCTCCCCGGGGTCTGTAATACAGACATAGTGGGCCCGGTATGTTCCCCCCCGGGGTCTGTGATACAGAGACAGTGGGCCCGGTCTGCTCTCTCCCCAGGGTCTGTGATACAGACAAAGTGGGCCCGGTCTGCTCTCAACCCGGGGTCTGTGATACAGACACAGTGGGCCCGATCTGCTCTCTGCCTGGGTTCTGTGATACAGACACAGTGGGCCCGGTCTGCTCTCAACCTGGGGTCTGTGATACAGACACACTTGGCCCAGTCTGCTCGCTCCCCGGGGTCTGTGATACAGACGCAGTGGGCCCGGTCTGTTTCTCCTGGGGTCTGTGATACAGACACAGTGGGCTCGGTCTGTTCCTCCCGGGGTCTGTGATACAGACACAGTGGGCCCGGTCTGTTCTCTCCCCGAGGTCTGTGATACAGACACACTGGGCCCGGTTTGCTCTCCCCGGGGTCTGTGATACAGACACAGTGGGCCCGATCTGATCTCTCCCCGGGGTCTGTGATACAGACACAGTGGGCCCGGTCTGTTCCCCCCGGGGTCTGTGATACAGACACAGTGTGCCCGGTCTGTTCCCCCCTGGGTCTGTGATACAGACACAGTGGGCCCGGTCTGCTCTCTCCCCGGGGTCTGTGATACAGACACACTGGGCCCGGTCTGTTCTCTCCCCGGGGTCTGTGATACAGACACAGTGGGCCCGGTCTGCTCTCTCCCCGGGGTCTGTGATACAGACACAGTGGGCCCGGTCTGTTCCCCCCGGGGTCTGTGATACAGAGACAGTGGGCCCGGTCTGCTCTCTCCCCGGGGTCTTTGATACAGACACACTGGGTCCGGTAGGTATTTTCCCCCCGGGGTCTGTGATACAGAGACAGTGGGCCCGGTCTGCTCTCTCCCCGGGGTCTGTGATACAGACACACTGGGCCTGGTCTGCTCTCTCCCCGGGGTCTGTGATACAGACATACTGGGCCTGGTCTGCTCTCCCCAGGGTCTGTAATACAGACACAGTGGGCCCGATCTGCTCTCTGCCCCCGGGGTCTGTGATGCAGACACAGTGGGCCCGGTCTGCTCTCTCCCCGGGGTCTGTGATACAGACACACTGGGCCTGGTCTGCTCTCCCCGGGGTCTGTAATACAGACACAGTGGGCCCGATCTGCTCTCTCCCTGGGGTCTGTGATACAGACACACTGGGCCCGGTCTGCTCTCCCCGGGGTCTGTAATACAGACACAGTGGGCCCGGTCTGTTCTCTCCCCAGGGTCTGTGACACAGACACAGTGGCCCGCTCTGTTCCCCCCGGGGTCTGTGATACAGACACACTGGGCCCGGTCTGCTCTCTACCCGGGGTCTGTGATACAGAGACAGTGGGCCCGGTCTGCTCTCTCCCCAGGGTCTGTCATACAGACAAAGTGGGCCCGGTCTGCTCTCAACCCGGGGTGTGTGATACAGACACAGTGGGCCCGATCTGCTCTCTGCCCGGGTTCTGTGATACAGACACAGTGGGCCCGGTCTGCTCTCAACCTGGGGTCTGTGATACAGACACACTTGGCCCAGTCTGCTCGCTCCCCGGGGTCTGTGATACAGACGCAGTGGGCCCGGTCTGTTTCTCCCGGGGTCTGTGATACAGACACACTGGGTCCGGTTTGCTCTCCCCGGGGTCTGTGATACAGACACAGTGGGCCCGATCTGATCTCTCCCCTGGGTCTGTGATACAGACACAGTGGGCCCGGTCTGCTCTCTCCCCGGGGTCTGTGATACAGACACAGTGGGCCCGGTCTGTTCTCGACGGGGTCTGTGATACAGACATAGTGGGCCCGGTGTGTTCCCACTGGGGTCTGTGATACAGACACAGTGGGCCTGGTCTGCTCTCCCCGGGATCTGTGATACAGACACAGTGGGCCCGGTCTGCTCTCTCCCCGGGGTCTGTGATACAGACATACTGGGACTGGTCTGCTCTCCCCGGGGTCTGTGATACAGACACACTGGGCCTGGTCTGCTCTCCCCGGGGTCTGTAATACAGACACAGTGGGCCCGATCTGCTCTCTGCCCCCGGGGTCTGTGATACAGACACAGTGGGCCCGGTCTGCTCTCTCCCTGGGGTCTGTGATACAGACACACTGGGCCCGGTCTGCTCTCCCCGGGGTCTGTAATACAGACACAGTGGGCCCGGTCTGCTCTCTCCCCAGGGTCTGTGACACAGACACAGTGGGCCCGCTCTGTTCCCCCCGGGGTCTGTGATACAGACACAGTGGGCCCGGTCTGCTCTCTCCCCGTGGTCTGTGATACAGACACAGTGGGCCCGGTCTGCTCGCTCCCCAGGGTCTGTGATACAGACAAAGTGGGCCCGGTCTGCTCTCAACCCGGGGTCTGTGATACAGACACAGTGGGCCCGGTCTGCGCTCTCTCCCCGGGGTCTGTGATACAGACACACTGGGCCTAGTCTGCTCTCCCCGGGGTCTGTGATACAGACACAGTGGGCCCGGTCTGTTCTCTCGACGGGGTCTGTGATACAGACATAGTGGGCCCGGTCTGCTCTCTCCCTGGGGTCTGTGATACAGACACAGTGGGCCCGATCTGCTCTCCCCGGGATCTGTGATACAGACACAGTGGGCCCGGTCTGCTCTCTCCCCGGGGTCTGTGATACAGACACACTGGGCCTGGTCTGCTCTCCCCGGGGTCTGTAATACAGACACAGTGGGCCCGGTCTGCTCTCTCCCCGGGGTCTTTGATACAGACACACTGGGTCCGGTAGGTATTTTCCCCCCGGGGTCTGTGATACAGAGACAGTGGGCCCGGTCTGCTCTCTCCCCGGGGTCTGTGATACAGACACACTGGGCCTGGTCTGCTCTCTCCCCGGGGTCTGTGATACAGACATACTGGGCCTGGTCTGCTCTCCCCAGGGTCTGTAATACAGACACAGTGGGCCCGATCTGCTCTCTGCCCCCGGGGTCTGTGATGCAGACACAGTGGGCCCGGTCTGCTCTCTCCCCGGGGTCTGTGATACAGACACACTGGGCCTGGTCTGCTCTCCCCGGGGTCTGTAATACAGACACAGTGGGCCCGATCTGCTCTCTGCCCCCGGGGTCTGTGATACAGACACAGTGGGCCCGGTCTGCTCTCTCCCTGGGGTCTGTGATACAGACACACTGGGCCCGGTCTGCTCTCCCCGGGGTCTGTAATACAGACACAGTGGGCCCGATCTGCTCTCTGCCCCCGGGGTCTGTGATGCAGACACAGTGGGCCCGGTCTGCTCTCTCCCCGGGGTCTGTGATACAGACACACTGGGCCTGGTCTGCTCTCCCCGGGGTCTGTAATACAGACACAGTGGGCCCGATCTGCTCTCTGCCCCCGGGGTCTGTGATACAGACACAGTGGGCCCGGTCTGCTCTCTCCCTGGGGTCTGTGATACAGACACACTGGGCCCGGTCTGCTCTCCCCGGGGTCTGTAATACAGACACAGTGGGCCCGGTCTGCTCTCTCCCCAGGGTCTGTGACACAGACACAGTGGGCCGGCTCTGTTCCCCCCGGGGTCTGTGATACAGACACAGTGGGCCCGGTCTGCTCTCTCCCCGGGGTCTGTGATATAGACACACTGGGTCCGGTATGTTCCCCCCGGGGTCTGTGATACAGAGACAGTGGGCCTGGTCTGCTCTCTCCCCGGGGTCTGTGATACAGAGACAGTGGGCCTGGTCTGCTCTCTCCCCGGGGTCTGTGATACAGACACAGTGGGCCCGGTCTGCTCTCAACCCGGGGTCTGTGATACAGACACACTGGGCCCAGTCTGCTCGCTCCCCGGGGTCTGTGATACAGACACAGTGGGCCCGGTCTGCTCTCCCCGGGGTCTGTGATACAGACACAGTGGGCCCGGTCTGCTCTCTCCCCGGGGTCTTTGATACAGACACACTGGGCCTGGTCTGGTCTCCCCGGGGTCTGTAATACAGACACAGTGGGCCCGATCTGCTCTCTGCCCCCGGGGTCTGTGATACAGACACAGTGGGCCTGCTCTGCTCTCTCCCCAGGGTCTGTGATACAGACACAGTGGACCCGGTCTGCTCTCCCCGGGATCTGTGATACAGACACAGTGGGCCCGGTCTGCTCTCTCCCCGGGGTCTGTGATACAGACACACTGGGCCTGGTCTGCTCTCCCCGGGGTCTGTAATACAGACACAGTGGGCCCGGTCTGCTCTCTCCCCGGGGTCTTTGATACAGACACACTGGGTCCGGTAGGTATTTTCCCCCCGGGGTCTGTGATACAGAGACAGTGGGCCCGGTCTGCTCTCTCCCCGGGGTCTGTGATACAGACACACTGGGCCCGGTCTGCTCTCCCCGGGGTCTGTAATACAGACACAGTGGGCCCGATCTGCTCTCTGCCCCCGGGGTCTGTGATACAGACACAGTGGGCCCGGTCTGCTCTCTCCCCGGGGTCTGTGATACAGACACACTGGGCCTGGTCTGCTCTCTCCCCGGGGTCTGTGATACAGACATACTGGGCCTGGTCTGCTCTCCCCAGGGTCTGTAATACAGACACAGTGGGCCCGATCTGCTCTCTGCCCCCGGGGTCTGTGATGCAGACACAGTGGGCCCGGTCTGCTCTCTCCCCGGGGTCTGTGATACAGACACACTGGGCCTGGTCTGCTCTCCCCGGGGTCTGTAATACAGACACAGTGGGCCCGATCTGCTCCCTGCCCCCGGGGTCTGTGATACAGACACAGTGGGCCCGGTCTGCTCTCTCCCTGGGGTCTGTGATACAGACACACTGGGCCCGGTCTGCTCTCCCCGGGGTCTGTAATACAGACACAGTGGGCCCGGTCTGTTCTCTCCCCAGGGTCTGTGACACAGACACAGTGGCCCGCTCTGTTCCCCCCGGGGTCTGTGATACAGACACACTGGGCCCGGTCTGCTCTCTACCCGGGGTCTGTGATACAGAGACAGTGGGCCCGGTCTGCTCTCTCCCCAGGGTCTGTCATACAGACAAAGTGGGCCCGGTCTGCTCTCAACCCGGGGTGTGTGATACAGACACAGTGGGCCCGATCTGCTCTCTGCCCGGGTTCTGTGATACAGACACAGTGGGCCCGGTCTGCTCTCAACCTGGGGTCTGTGATACAGACACACTTGGCCCAGTCTGCTCGCTCCCCGGGGTCTGTGATACAGACGCAGTGGGCCTGGTCTGTTTCTCCCGGGGTCTGTGATACAGACACACTGGGTCCGGTTTGCTCTCCCCGGGGTCTGTGATACAGACACAGTGGGCCCGATCTGATCTCTCCCCTGGGTCTGTGATACAGACACAGTGGGCCCGGTCTGCTCTCTCCCCGGGGTCTGTGATACAGACACAGTGGGCCCGGTCTGTTCTCTCGACGGGGTCTGTGATACAGACATAGTGGGCCCAGTGTGTTCCCACTGGGGTCTGTGATACAGACACAGTGGGCCTGGTCTGCTCTCCCCGGGATCTGTGATACAGACACAGTGGGCCCGGTCTGCTCTCTCCCCGGGGTCTGTGATACAGACATACTGGGACTGGTCTGCTCTCCCCGGGGTCTGTGATACAGAAACAGTGGGCCCGGTCTGCTCTCTGCCCCCGGGGTCTGTGATGCAGACACAGTGGGCCCGGTCTGCTCTCTCCCCGGGGTCTGTGATACAGACACACTGGGCCTGGTCTGCTCTCCCCGGGGTCTGTAATACAGACACAGTGGGCCCGATCTGCTCTCTGCCCCCGGGGTCTGTGATACAGACACAGTGGGCCCGGTCTGCTCTCTCCCTGGGGTCTGTGATACAGACACACTGGGCCCGGTCTGCTCTCCCCGGGGTCTGTAATACAGACACAGTGGGCCCGGTCTGCTCTCTGCCCCCGGGGTCTGTGATACAGACACAGTGGGCCTGCTCTGCTCTCTCCCCAGGGTCTGTGATACAGACACAGTGGGCCCGGTCTGCTCTCCCCGGGATCTGTGATACAGACACAGTGGGCCCAGTCTGCTCTCTCCCCGGGGTCTGTGATACAGACACACTGGGCCCGGTCTGCTCTCTCCCCGGGGTCTGTGATACAGACATACTGGGCCTGGTCTGCTCTCCCCAGGGTCTGTAATACAGACACAGTGGGCCCGATCTGCTCTCTGCCCCCGGGGTCTGTGATGCAGACACAGTGGGCCCGGTCTGCTCTCTCCCCGGGGTCTGTGATACAGACACACTGGGCCTGGTCTGCTCTCCCCGGGGTCTGTAATACAGACACAGTGGGCCCGATCTGCTCTCTGCCCCCGGGGTCTGTGATACAGACACAGTGGGCCCGGTCTGCTCTCTCCCTGGGGTCTGTGATACAGACACACTGGGCCCGGTCTGCTCTCCCCGGGGTCTGTAATACAGACACAGTGGGCCCGATCTGCTCTCTGCCCCCGGGGTCTGTGATGCAGACACAGTGGGCCCGGTCTGCTCTCTCCCCGGGGTCTGTGATACAGACACACTGGGCCTGGTCTGCTCTCCCCGGGGTCTGTAATACAGACACAGTGGGCCCGATCTGCTCTCTGCCCCCGGGGTCTGTGATACAGACACAGTGGGCCCGGTCTGCTCTCTCCCTGGGGTCTGTGATACAGACACACTGGGCCCGGTCTGCTCTCCCCGGGGTCTGTAATACAGACACAGTGGGCCCGGTCTGCTCTCTCCCCAGGGTCTGTGACACAGACACAGTGGGCCGGCTCTGTTCCCCCCGGGGTCTGTGATACAGACACAGTGGGCCCGGTCTGCTCTCTCCCCGGGGTCTGTGATATAGACACACTGGGTCCGGTATGTTCCCCCCGGGGTCTGTGATACAGGGACAGTGGGCCTGGTCTGCTCTCTCCCCGGGGTCTGTGATACAGAGACAGTGGGCCTGGTCTGCTCTCTCCCCGGGGTCTGTGATACAGACACAGTGGGCCCGGTCTGCTCTCAACCCGGGGTCTGTGATACAGACACACTGGGCCCAGTCTGCTCGCTCCCCGGGGTCTGTGATACAGACACAGTGGGCCCGGTCTGCTCTCCCCGGGGTCTGTGATACAGACACAGTGGGCCCGGTCTGCTCTCTCCCCGGGGTCTTTGATACAGACACACTGGGCCTGGTCTGGTCTCCCCGGGGTCTGTAATACAGACACAGTGGGCCCGATCTGCTCTCTGCCCCCGGGGTCTGTGATACAGACACAGTGGGCCTGCTCTGCTCTCTCCCCAGGGTCTGTGATACAGACACAGTGGGCCCAGTCTGCTCTCCCCGGGATCTGTGATACAGACACAGTGGGCCCGGTCTGCTCTCTCCCCGGGGTCTGTGATACAGACACACTGGGCCTGGTCTGCTCTCCCCGGGGTCTGTAATACAGACACAGTGGGCCCGGTCTGCTCTCTCCCCGGGGTCTTTGATACAGACACACTGGGTCCGGTAGGTATTTTCCCCCCGGGGTCTGTGATACAGAGACAGTGGGCCCGGTCTGCTCTCTCCCCGGGGTCTGTGATACAGACACACTGGGCCCGGTCTGCTCTCCCCGGGGTCTGTAATACAGACACAGTGGGCCCGATCTGCTCTCTGCCCCCGGGGTCTGTGATACAGACACAGTGGGCCCGGTCTGCTCTCTCCCCGGGGTCTGTGATACAGACACACTGGGCCTGGTCTGCTCTCTCCCCGGGGTCTGTGATACAGACATACTGGGCCTGGTCTGCTCTCCCCAGGGTCTGTAATACAGACACAGTGGGCCCGATCTGCTCTCTGCCCCCGGGGTCTGTGATGCAGACACAGTGGGCCCGGTCTGCTCTCTCCCCGGGGTCTGTGATACAGACACACTGGGCCTGGTCTGCTCTCCCCGGGGTCTGTAATACAGACACAGTGGGCCCGATCTGCTCCCTGCCCCCGGGGTCTGTGATACAGACACAGTGGGCCCGGTCTGCTCTCTCCCTGGGGTCTGTGATACAGACACACTGGGCCCGGTCTGCTCTCCCCGGGGTCTGTAATACAGACACAGTGGGCCCGGTCTGTTCTCTCCCCAGGGTCTGTGACACAGACACAGTGGCCCGCTCTGTTCCCCCCGGGGTCTGTGATACAGACACACTGGGCCCGGTCTGCTCTCTACCCGGGGTCTGTGATACAGAGACAGTGGGCCCGGTCTGCTCTCTCCCCAGGGTCTGTCATACAGACAAAGTGGGCCCGGTCTGCTCTCAACCCGGGGTGTGTGATACAGACACAGTGGGCCCGATCTGCTCTCTGCCCGGGTTCTGTGATACAGACACAGTGGGCCCGGTCTGCTCTCAACCTGGGGTCTGTGATACAGACACACTTGGCCCAGTCTGCTCGCTCCCCGGGGTCTGTGATACAGACGCAGTGGGCCTGGTCTGTTTCTCCCGGGGTCTGTGATACAGACACACTGGGTCCGGTTTGCTCTCCCCGGGGTCTGTGATACAGACACAGTGGGCCCGATCTGATCTCTCCCCTGGGTCTGTGATACAGACACAGTGGGCCCGGTCTGCTCTCTCCCCGGGGTCTGTGATACAGACACAGTGGGCCCGGTCTGTTCTCTCGACGGGGTCTGTGATACAGACATAGTGGGCCCAGTGTGTTCCCACTGGGGTCTGTGATACAGACACAGTGGGCCTGGTCTGCTCTCCCCGGGATCTGTGATACAGACACAGTGGGCCCGGTCTGCTCTCTCCCCGGGGTCTGTGATACAGACATACTGGGACTGGTCTGCTCTCCCCGGGGTCTGTGATACAGAAACAGTGGGCCCGGTCTGCTCTCTGCCCCCGGGGTCTGTGATGCAGACACAGTGGGCCCGGTCTGCTCTCTCCCCGGGGTCTGTGATACAGACACACTGGGCCTGGTCTGCTCTCCCCGGGGTCTGTAATACAGACACAGTGGGCCCGATCTGCTCTCTGCCCCCGGGGTCTGTGATACAGACACAGTGGGCCCGGTCTGCTCTCTCCCTGGGGTCTGTGATACAGACACACTGGGCCCGGTCTGCTCTCCCCGGGGTCTGTAATACAGACACAGTGGGCCCGGTCTGCTCTCTGCCCCCGGGGTCTGTGATACAGACACAGTGGGCCTGCTCTGCTCTCTCCCCAGGGTCTGTGATACAGACACAGTGGGCCCGGTCTGCTCTCCCCGGGATCTGTGATACAGACACAGTGGGCCCAGTCTGCTCTCTCCCCGGGGTCTGTGATACAGACACACTGGGCCTGGTCTGCTCTCCCCGGGGTCTGTAATACAGACACAGTGGGCCCGGTCTGCTCTCTCCCCGGGGTCTTTGATACAGACACACTGGGTCCGGTAGGTATTTTCCCCCCGGGGTCTGTGATACAGAGACAGTGGGCCCGGTCTGCTCTCTCCCCGGGGTCTGTGATACAGACACACTGGGCCTGGTCTGCTCTCTCCCCGGGGTCTGTGATACAGACATACTGGGCCTGGTCTGCTCTCCCCAGGGTCTGTAATACAGACACAGTGGGCCCGATCTGCTCTCTGCCCCCGGGGTCTGTGATGCAGACACAGTGGGCCCGGTCTGCTCTCTCCCCGGGGTCTGTGATACAGACACACTGGGTCCGGTCTGCTCTCCCCGGGGTCTGTAATACAGACACAGTGGGCCCGATCTGCTCTCTGCCCCCGGGGTCTGTGATACAGACACAGTGGGCCCGGTCTGCTCTCTCCCCGGGGTCTGTGATACAGACATACTGGGCCTGGTCTGCTCTCCCCGGGGTCTGTAACACAGACACAGTGGGCCCGATCTGCTCTCTGCCCCCGGGGTCTGTGATGCAGACACAGTGGGCCCGGTCTGCTCTCTCCCCGGGGTCTGTGATACAGACACACTGGGCCTGGTCTGCTCTCCCCGGGGTCTGTAATACAGACACAGTGGGCCCGATCTGCTCTCTGCCCCCGGGGTCTGTGATACAGACACAGTGGGCCCGGTCTGCTCTCTCCCTGGGGTCTGTGATACAGACACACTGGGCCCGGTCTGCTCTCCCCGGGGTCTGTAATACAGACACAGTGGGCCCGGTCTGCTCTCTCCCCAGGGTCTGTGACACAGACACAGTGGGCCCGCTCTGTTCCCCCCGGGGTCTGTGATACAGACACAGTGGGCCCGGTCTGCTCTCTCCCCGGGGTATGTGATACAGACACACTGGGTCCGGTATGTTCCCCCCGGGGTCTGTGATACAGAGACAGTGGGCCTGGTCTGCTCTCTCCCCGGGGTCTGTGATACAGAGACAGTGGGCCTGGTCTGCTCTCTCCCCGGGGTCTGTGATACAGACACAGTGGGCCCGGTCTGCTCTCTCCCCAGGGTCTGTGATACAGACACAGTGGGCCCGGTCTGCTCTCAACCCGGGGTCTGTGATACAGACACACTGGGCCTAGTCTGCTCTCCCCGGGGTCTGTGATACAGACACAGTGGGCCCGGTCTGCTCTCAACCCGGGGTCTGTGATACAGACACACTGGGCCCAGTCTGCTCGCTCCCCGGGGTCTGTGATACAGACACAGTGGGCCCGGTCTGCTCTCTCCCTGGGGTCTGTGATACAGACACACTGGGCCCGGTCTGCTCTCCCCGGGGTCTGTAATACAGACACAGTGGGCCCGGTCTGCTCTCTCCCCAGGGTCTGTGACACAGACACACTGGGCCCAGTCTGCTCGCTCCCCGGGGTCTGTGATACAGACACAGTGGGCCCGGTCTGCTCTCCCCGGGGTCTGTGATACAGACACAGTGGGCCCGGTCTGCTCTCTCCCCGGGGTCTTTGATACAGACACACTGGGCCTGGTCTGGTCTCCCCGGGGTCTGTAATACAGACACAGTGGGCCCGATCTGCTCTCTGCCCCCGGGGTCTGTGATACAGACACAGTGGGCCTGCTCTGCTCTCTCCCCAGGGTCTGTGATACAGACACAGTGGGCCCGGTCTGCTCTCCCCGGGATCTGTGATACTGAGACAGTGGGCCCGGTCTGCTCTCTCCCCGGGGTCTGTGATACAGACACACTGGGCCTGGTCTGCTCTCCCCGGGGTCTGTAATACAGACACAGTGGGCCCGGTCTGCTCTCTCCCCGGGTCTTTGATACAGACACACTGGGTCCGGTAGGTATTTTCCCCCCGGGGTCTGTGATACAGAGACAGTGGGCCCGGTCTGCTCTCTCCCCGGGGTCTGTGATACAGACACACTGGGCCTGGTCTGCCCTCTCCCCGGGGTCTGTGATACAGACATACTGGGCCTGGTCTGCTCTCCCCAGGGTCTGTAATACAGACACAGTGGGCCCGATCTGCTCTCTGCCCCCGGGGTCTGTGATGCAGACACAGTGGGCCCGGTCTGCTCTCTCCCCGGGGTCTGTGATATAGACACACTGGGTCCGGTATGTTCCCCCCGGGGTCTGTGATACAGAGACAGTGGGCCTGGTCTGCTCTCTCCCCGGGGTCTGTGATACAGAGACAGTGGGCCTGGTCTGCTCTCTCCCCGGGGTCTGTGATACAGACACAGTGGGCCCGGTCTGCTCTCAACCCGGGGTCTGTGATACAGACACACTGGGCCCAGTCTGCTCGCTCCCCGGGGTCTGTGATACAGACACAGTGGGCCCGGTCTGCTCTCCCCGGGGTCTGTGATACAGACACAGTGGGCCCGGTCTGCTCTCTCCCCGGGGTCTTTGATACAGACACACTGGGCCTGGTCTGGTCTCCCCGGGGTCTGTAATACAGACACAGTGGGCCCGATCTGCTCTCTGCCCCCGGGGTCTGTGATACAGACACAGAGGGCCTGCTCTGCTCTCTCCCCAGGGTCTGTGATACAGACACAGTGGGCCCGGTCTGCTCTCCCCGGGATCTGTGATACAGACACAGTGGGCCCGGTCTGCTCTCTCCCCGGGGTCTGTGATACAGACACACTGGGCCTGGTCTGCTCTCCCCGGGGTCTGTAATACAGACACAGTGGGCCCGGTCTGCTCTCTCCCCGGGGTCTTTGATACAGACACACTGGGTCCGGTAGGTATTTTCCCCCCGGGGTCTGTGATACAGAGACAGTGGGCCCGGTCTGCTCTCTCCCCGGGGTCTGTGATACAGACACACTGGGCCCGGTCTGCTCTCCCCGGGGTCTGTAATACAGACACAGTGGGCCCGATCTGCTCTCTGCCCCCGGGGTCTGTGATACAGACACAGTGGGCCCGGTCTGCTCTCTCCCCGGGGTCTGTGATACAGACACACTGGGCCTGGTCTGCTCTCTCCCCGGGGTCTGTGATACAGACATACTGGGCCTGGTCTGCTCTCCCCAGGGTCTGTAATACAGACACAGTGGGCCCGATCTGCTCTCTGCCCCCGGGGTCTGTGATGCAGACACAGTGGGCCCGGTCTGCTCTCTCCCCGGGGTCTGTGATACAGACACACTGGGCCTGGTCTGCTCTCCCCGGGGTCTGTAATACAGACACAGTGGGCCCGATCTGCTCCCTGCCCCCGGGGTCTGTGATACAGACACAGTGGGCCCGGTCTGCTCTCTCCCTGGGGTCTGTGATACAGACACACTGGGCCCGGTCTGCTCTCCCCGGGGTCTGTAATACAGACACAGTGGGCCCGGTCTGTTCTCTCCCCAGGGTCTGTGACACAGACACAGTGGCCCGCTCTGTTCCCCCCGGGGTCTGTGATACAGACACACTGGGCCCGGTCTGCTCTCTACCCGGGGTCTGTGATACAGAGACAGTGGGCCCGGTCTGCTCTCTCCCCAGGGTCTGTCATACAGACAAAGTGGGCCCGGTCTGCTCTCAACCCGGGGTGTGTGATACAGACACAGTGGGCCCGATCTGCTCTCTGCCCGGGTTCTGTGATACAGACACAGTGGGCCCGGTCTGCTCTCAACCTGGGGTCTGTGATACAGACACACTTGGCCCAGTCTGCTCGCTCCCCGGGGTCTGTGATACAGACGCAGTGGGCCTGGTCTGTTTCTCCCGGGGTCTGTGATACAGACACACTGGGTCCGGTTTGCTCTCCCCGGGGTCTGTGATACAGACACAGTGGGCCCGATCTGATCTCTCCCCTGGGTCTGTGATACAGACACAGTGGGCCCGGTCTGCTCTCTCCCCGGGGTCTGTGATACAGACACAGTGGGCCCGGTCTGTTCTCTCGACGGGGTCTGTGATACAGACATAGTGGGCCCAGTGTGTTCCCACTGGGGTCTGTGATACAGACACAGTGGGCCTGGTCTGCTCTCCCCGGGATCTGTGATACAGACACAGTGGGCCCGGTCTGCTCTCTCCCCGGGGTCTGTGATACAGACATACTGGGACTGGTCTGCTCTCCCCGGGGTCTGTGATACAGAAACAGTGGGCCCGGTCTGCTCTCTGCCCCCGGGGTCTGTGATGCAGACACAGTGGGCCCGGTCTGCTCTCTCCCCGGGGTCTGTGATACAGACACACTGGGCCTGGTCTGCTCTCCCCGGGGTCTGTAATACAGACACAGTGGGCCCGATCTGCTCTCTGCCCCCGGGGTCTGTGATACAGACACAGTGGGCCCGGTCTGCTCTCTCCCTGGGGTCTGTGATACAGACACACTGGGCCTGGTCTGCTCTCTCCCCGGGGTCTTTGATACAGACACACTGGGCCTGGTCTGCTCTCCCCGGGATCTGTGATACAGACACAGTGGGCCCGGTCTGCTCTCTGCCCCCGGGGTCTGTGATACAGACACAGTGGGCCTGCTCTGCTCTCTCCCCAGGGTCTGTGATACAGACACAGTGGGCCCGGTCTGCTCTCCCCGGGATCTGTGATACAGACACAGTGGGCCCAGTCTGCTCTCTCCCCGGGGTCTGTGATACAGACACACTGGGCCTGGTCTGCTCTCCCCGTGGTCTGTAATACAGACACAGTGGGCCCGGTCTGCTCTCTCCCCGGGGTCTTTGATACAGACACACTGGGTCCGGTAGGTATTTTCCCCCCGGGGTCTGTGATACAGAGACAGTGGGCCCGGTCTGCTCTCTCCCCGGGGTCTGTGATACAGACACACTGGGCCTGGTCTGCTCTCTCCCCGGGGTCTGTGATACAGACATACTGGGCCTGGTCTGCTCTCCCCAGGGTCTGTAATACAGACACAGTGGGCCCGATCTGCTCTCTGCCCCCGGGGTCTGTGATGCAGACACAGTGGGCCCGGTCTGCTCTCTCCCCGGGGTCTGTGATACAGACACACTGGGTCCGGTCTGCTCTCCCCGGGGTCTGTAATACAGACACAGTGGGCCCGATCTGCTCTCTGCCCCCGGGGTCTGTGATACAGACACAGTGGGCCCGGTCTGCTCTCTCCCCGGGGTCTGTGATACAGACATACTGGGCCTGGTCTGCTCTCCCCGGGGTCTGTAACACAGACACAGTGGGCCCGATCTGCTCTCTGCCCCCGGGGTCTGTGATGCAGACACAGTGGGCCCGGTCTGCTCTCTCCCCGGGGTCTGTGATACAGACACACTGGGCCTGGTCTGCTCTCCCCGGGGTCTGTAATACAGACACAGTGGGCCCGATCTGCTCTCTGCCCCCGGGGTCTGTGATACAGACACAGTGGGCCCGGTCTGCTCTCTCCCTGGGGTCTGTGATACAGACACACTGGGCCCGGTCTGCTCTCCCCGGGGTCTGTAATACAGACACAGTGGGCCCGGTCTGCTCTCTCCCCAGGGTCTGTGACACAGACACAGTGGGCCCGCTCTGTTCCCCCCGGGGTCTGTGATACAGACACAGTGGGCCCGGTCTGCTCTCTCCCCGGGGTATGTGATACAGACACACTGGGTCCGGTATGTTCCCCCCGGGGTCTGTGATACAGAGACAGTGGGCCTGGTCTGCTCTCTCCCCGGGGTCTGTGATACAGAGACAGTGGGCCTGGTCTGCTCTCTCCCCGGGGTCTGTGATACAGACACAGTGGGCCCGGTCTGCTCTCTCCCCAGGGTCTGTGATACAGACACAGTGGGCCCGGTCTGCTCTCAACCCGGGGTCTGTGATACAGACACACTGGGCCTAGTCTGCTCTCCCCGGGGTCTGTGATACAGACACAGTGGGCCCGGTCTGCTCTCAACCCGGGGTCTGTGATACAGACACACTGGGCCCAGTCTGCTCGCTCCCCGGGGTCTGTGATACAGACACAGTGGGCCCGGTCTGCTCTCTCCCTGGGGTCTGTGATACAGACACACTGGGCCCGGTCTGCTCTCCCCGGGGTCTGTAATACAGACACAGTGGGCCCGGTCTGCTCTCTCCCCAGGGTCTGTGACACAGACACACTGGGCCCAGTCTGCTCGCTCCCCGGGGTCTGTGATACAGACACAGTGGGCCCGGTCTGCTCTCCCCGGGGTCTGTGATACAGACACAGTGGGCCCGGTCTGCTCTCTCCCCGGGGTCT
Organism: Pristiophorus japonicus; assembly: GCF_044704955.1. Lineage (NCBI taxonomy): Eukaryota > Metazoa > Chordata > Chondrichthyes > Pristiophoridae > Pristiophorus > Pristiophorus japonicus. Next base: position 54,350,883 of record NC_091995.1, read on the forward strand.
TTGATACAGACACACTGGGCCTGGTCTGGTCTCCCCGGGGTCTGTAATACAGACACAGTGGGCCCGATCTGCTCTCTGCCCCCGGGGTCTGTGATACAGACACAGTGGGCCTGCTCTGCTCTCTCCCCAGGGTCTGTGATACAGACACAGTGGGCCCGGTCTGCTCTCCCCGGGATCTGTGATACTGAGACAGTGGGCCCGGTCTGCTCTCTCCCCGGGGTCTGTGATACAGACACACTGGGCCTGGTCTGCTCTCCCCGGGGTCTGTAATACAGACACAGTGGGCCCGGTCTGCTCTCTCCCCGGGTCTTTGATACAGACACACTGGGTCCGGTAGGTATTTTCCCCCCGGGGTCTGTGATACAGAGACAGTGGGCCCGGTCTGCTCTCTCCCCGGGGTCTGTGATACAGACACACTGGGCCTGGTCTGCCCTCTCCCCGGGGTCTGTGATACAGACATACTGGGCCTGGTCTGCTCTCCCCAGGGTCTGTAATACAGACACAGTGGGCCCGATCTGCTCTCTGCCCCCGGGGTCTGTGATGCAGACACAGTGGGCCCGGTCTGCTCTCTCCCCGGGGTCTGTGATATAGACACACTGGGTCCGGTATGTTCCCCCCGGGGTCTGTGATACAGAGACAGTGGGCCTGGTCTGCTCTCTCCCCGGGGTCTGTGATACAGAGACAGTGGGCCTGGTCTGCTCTCTCCCCGGGGTCTGTGATACAGACACAGTGGGCCCGGTCTGCTCTCAACCCGGGGTCTGTGATACAGACACACTGGGCCCAGTCTGCTCGCTCCCCGGGGTCTGTGATACAGACACAGTGGGCCCGGTCTGCTCTCCCCGGGGTCTGTGATACAGACACAGTGGGCCCGGTCTGCTCTCTCCCCGGGGTCTTTGATACAGACACACTGGGCCTGGTCTGGTCTCCCCGGGGTCTGTAATACAGACACAGTGGGCCCGATCTGCTCTCTGCCCCCGGGGTCTGTGATACAGACACAGAGGGCCTGCTCTGCTCTCTCCCCAGGGTCTGTGATACAGACACAGTGGGCCCGGTCTGCTCTCCCCGGGATCTGTGATACAGACACAGTGGGCCCGGTCTGCTCTCTCCCCGGGGTCTGTGATACAGACACACTGGGCCTGGTCTGCTCTCCCCGGGGTCTGTAATACAGACACAGTGGGCCCGGTCTGCTCTCTCCCCGGGGTCTTTGATACAGACACACTGGGTCCGGTAGGTATTTTCCCCCCGGGGTCTGTGATACAGAGACAGTGGGCCCGGTCTGCTCTCTCCCCGGGGTCTGTGATACAGACACACTGGGCCCGGTCTGCTCTCCCCGGGGTCTGTAATACAGACACAGTGGGCCCGATCTGCTCTCTGCCCCCGGGGTCTGTGATACAGACACAGTGGGCCCGGTCTGCTCTCTCCCCGGGGTCTGTGATACAGACACACTGGGCCTGGTCTGCTCTCTCCCCGGGGTCTGTGATACAGACATACTGGGCCTGGTCTGCTCTCCCCAGGGTCTGTAATACAGACACAGTGGGCCCGATCTGCTCTCTGCCCCCGGGGTCTGTGATGCAGACACAGTGGGCCCGGTCTGCTCTCTCCCCGGGGTCTGTGATACAGACACACTGGGCCTGGTCTGCTCTCCCCGGGGTCTGTAATACAGACACAGTGGGCCCGATCTGCTCCCTGCCCCCGGGGTCTGTGATACAGACACAGTGGGCCCGGTCTGCTCTCTCCCTGGGGTCTGTGATACAGACACACTGGGCCCGGTCTGCTCTCCCCGGGGTCTGTAATACAGACACAGTGGGCCCGGTCTGTTCTCTCCCCAGGGTCTGTGACACAGACACAGTGGCCCGCTCTGTTCCCCCCGGGGTCTGTGATACAGACACACTGGGCCCGGTCTGCTCTCTACCCGGGGTCTGTGATACAGAGACAGTGGGCCCGGTCTGCTCTCTCCCCAGGGTCTGTCATACAGACAAAGTGGGCCCGGTCTGCTCTCAACCCGGGGTGTGTGATACAGACACAGTGGGCCCGATCTGCTCTCTGCCCGGGTTCTGTGATACAGACACAGTGGGCCCGGTCTGCTCTCAACCTGGGGTCTGTGATACAGACACACTTGGCCCAGTCTGCTCGCTCCCCGGGGTCTGTGATACAGACGCAGTGGGCCTGGTCTGTTTCTCCCGGGGTCTGTGATACAGACACACTGGGTCCGGTTTGCTCTCCCCGGGGTCTGTGATACAGACACAGTGGGCCCGATCTGATCTCTCCCCTGGGTCTGTGATACAGACACAGTGGGCCCGGTCTGCTCTCTCCCCGGGGTCTGTGATACAGACACAGTGGGCCCGGTCTGTTCTCTCGACGGGGTCTGTGATACAGACATAGTGGGCCCAGTGTGTTCCCACTGGGGTCTGTGATACAGACACAGTGGGCCTGGTCTGCTCTCCCCGGGATCTGTGATACAGACACAGTGGGCCCGGTCTGCTCTCTCCCCGGGGTCTGTGATACAGACATACTGGGACTGGTCTGCTCTCCCCGGGGTCTGTGATACAGAAACAGTGGGCCCGGTCTGCTCTCTGCCCCCGGGGTCTGTGATGCAGACACAGTGGGCCCGGTCTGCTCTCTCCCCGGGGTCTGTGATACAGACACACTGGGCCTGGTCTGCTCTCCCCGGGGTCTGTAATACAGACACAGTGGGCCCGATCTGCTCTCTGCCCCCGGGGTCTGTGATACAGACACAGTGGGCCCGGTCTGCTCTCTCCCTGGGGTCTGTGATACAGACACACTGGGCCTGGTCTGCTCTCTCCCCGGGGTCTTTGATACAGACACACTGGGCCTGGTCTGCTCTCCCCGGGATCTGTGATACAGACACAGTGGGCCCGGTCTGCTCTCTCCCTGGGGTCTGTGATACAGACACACTGGGCCCGGTCTGCTCTCCCCGGGGTCTGTAATACAGACACAGTGGGCCCGGTCTGCTCTCTCCCCAGGGTCTGTGACACAGACACACTGGGCCCAGTCTGCTCGCTCCCCGGGGTCTGTGATACAGACACAGTGGGCCCGGTCTGCTCTCCCCGGGGTCTGTGATACAGACACAGTGGGCCCGGTCTGCTCTCTCCCCGGGGTCTTTGATACAGACACACTGGGCCTGGTCTGGTCTCCCCGGGGTCTGTAATACAGACACAGTGGGCCCGATCTGCTCTCTGCCCCCGGGGTCTGTGATACAGACACAGTGGGCCTGCTCTGCTCTCTCCCCAGGGTCTGTGATACAGACACAGTGGGCCCGGTCTGCTCTCCCCGGGATCTGTGATACAGAGACAGTGGGCCCGGTCTGCTCTCTCCCCGGGGTCTGTGATACAGACACACTGGGCCTGGTCTGCTCTCCCCGGGGTCTGTAATACAGACACAGTGGGCCCGGTCTGCTCTCTCCCCGGGGTCTTTGATACAGACACACTGGGTCCGGTAGGTATTTTCCCCCCGGGGTCTGTGATACAGAGACAGTGGGCCCGGTCTGCTCTCTCCCCGGGGTCTGTGATACAGACACACTGGGCCTGGTCTGCCCTCTCCCCGGGGTCTGTGATACAGACATACTGGGCCTGGTCTGCTCTCCCCAGGGTCTGTAATACAGACACAGTGGGCCCGATCTGCTCTCTGCCCCCGGGGTCTGTGATGCAGACACAGTGGGCCCGGTCTGCTCTCCCCGGGGTCTGTAATACAGACACAGTGGGCCCGGTCTGCTCTCTCCCCAGGGTCTGTGACACAGACACACTGGGCCCAGTCTGCTCGCTCCCCGGGGTCTGTGATACAGACACAGTGGGCCCGGTCTGCTCTCCCCGGGGTCTGTGATACAGACACAGTGGGCCCGGTCTGCTCTCTCCCCGGGGTCTTTGATACAGACACACTGGGCCTGGTCTGGTCTCCCCGGGGTCTGTAATACAGACACAGTGGGCCCGATCTGCTCTCTGCCCCCGGGGTCTGTGATACAGACACAGTGGGCCTGCTCTGCTCTCTCCCCAGGGTCTGTGATACAGACACAGTGGGCCCGGTCTGCTCTCCCCGGGATCTGTGATACAGAGACAGTGGGCCCGGTCTGCTCTCTCCCCGGGGTCTGTGATACAGACACACTGGGCCTGGTCTGCTCTCCCCGGGGTCTGTAATACAGACACAGTGGGCCCGGTCTGCTCTCTCCCCGGGGTCTTTGATACAGACACACTGGGTCCGGTAGGTATTTTCCCCCCGGGGTCTGTGATACAGAGACAGTGGGCCCGGTCTGCTCTCTCCCCGGGGTCTGTGATACAGACACACTGGGCCTGGTCTGCCCTCTCCCCGGGGTCTGTGATACAGACATACTGGGCCTGGTCTGCTCTCCCCAGGGTCTGTAATACAGACACAGTGGGCCCGATCTGCTCTCTGCCCCCGGGGTCTGTGATGCAGACACAGTGGGCCCGGTCTGCTCTCTCCCCGGGGTCTGTGATATAGACACACTGGGTCCGGTATGTTCCCCCCGGGGTCTGTGATACAGAGACAGTGGGCCTGGTCTGCTCTCTCCCCGGGGTCTGTGATACAGAGACAGTGGGCCTGGTCTGCTCTCTCCCCGGGGTCTGTGATACAGACACAGTGGGCCCGGTCTGCTCTCAACCCGGGGTCTGTGATACAGACACACTGGGCCCAGTCTGCTCGCTCCCCGGGGTCTGTGATACAGACACAGTGGGCCCGGTCTGCTCTCCCCGGGGTCTGTGATACAGACACAGTGGGCCCGGTCTGCTCTCTCCCCGGGGTCTTTGATACAGACACACTGGGCCTGGTCTGGTCTCCCCGGGGTCTGTAATACAGACACAGTGGGCCCGATCTGCTCTCTGCCCCCGGGGTCTGTGATACAGACACAGAGGGCCTGCTCTGCTCTCTCCCCAGGGTCTGTGATACAGACACAGTGGGCCCGGTCTGCTCTCCCCGGGATCTGTGATACAGACACAGTGGGCCCGGTCTGCTCTCTCCCCGGGGTCTGTGATACAGACACACTGGGCCTGGTCTGCTCTCCCCGGGGTCTGTAATACAGACACAGTGGGCCCGGTCTGCTCTCTCCCCGGGGTCTTTGATACAGACACACTGGGTCCGGTAGGTATTTTCCCCCCGGGGTCTGTGATACAGAGACAGTGGGCCCGGTCTGCTCTCTCCCCGGGGTCTGTGATACAGACACACTGGGCCCGGTCTGCTCTCCCCGGGGTCTGTAATACAGACACAGTGGGCCCGATCTGCTCTCTGCCCCCGGGGTCTGTGATACAGACACAGTGGGCCCGGTCTGCTCTCTCCCCGGGGTCTGTGATACAGACACACTGGGCCTGGTCTGCTCTCTCCCCGGGGTCTGTGATACAGACATACTGGGCCTGGTCTGCTCTCCCCAGGGTCTGTAATACAGACACAGTGGGCCCGATCTGCTCTCTGCCCCCGGGGTCTGTGATGCAGACACAGTGGGCCCGGTCTGCTCTCTCCCCGGGGTCTGTGATACAGACACACTGGGCCTGGTCTGCTCTCCCCGGGGTCTGTAATACAGACACAGTGGGCCCGATCTGCTCCCTGCCCCCGGGGTCTGTGATACAGACACAGTGGGCCCGGTCTGCTCTCTCCCTGGGGTCTGTGATACAGACACACTGGGCCCGGTCTGCTCTCCCCGGGGTCTGTAATACAGACACAGTGGGCCCGGTCTGTTCTCTCCCCAGGGTCTGTGACACAGACACAGTGGCCCGCTCTGTTCCCCCCGGGGTCTGTGATACAGACACACTGGGCCCGGTCTGCTCTCTACCCGGGGTCTGTGATACAGAGACAGTGGGCCCGGTCTGCTCTCTCCCCAGGGTCTGTCATACAGACAAAGTGGGCCCGGTCTGCTCTCAACCCGGGGTGTGTGATACAGACACAGTGGGCCCGATCTGCTCTCTGCCCGGGTTCTGTGATACAGACACAGTGGGCCCGGTCTGCTCTCAACCTGGGGTCTGTGATACAGACACACTTGGCCCAGTCTGCTCGCTCCCCGGGGTCTGTGATACAGACGCAGTGGGCCTGGTCTGTTTCTCCCGGGGTCTGTGATACAGACACACTGGGTCCGGTTTGCTCTCCCCGGGGTCTGTGATACAGACACAGTGGGCCCGATCTGATCTCTCCCCTGGGTCTGTGATACAGACACAGTGGGCCCGGTCTGCTCTCTCCCCGGGGTCTGTGATACAGACACAGTGGGCCCGGTCTGTTCTCTCGACGGGGTCTGTGATACAGACATAGTGGGCCCAGTGTGTTCCCACTGGGGTCTGTGATACAGACACAGTGGGCCTGGTCTGCTCTCCCCGGGATCTGTGATACAGACACAGTGGGCCCGGTCTGCTCTCTCCCCGGGGTCTGTGATACAGACATACTGGGACTGGTCTGCTCTCCCCGGGGTCTGTGATACAGAAACAGTGGGCCCGGTCTGCTCTCTGCCCCCGGGGTCTGTGATGCAGACACAGTGGGCCCGGTCTGCTCTCTCCCCGGGGTCTGTGATACAGACACACTGGGCCTGGTCTGCTCTCCCCGGGGTCTGTAATACAGACACAGTGGGCCCGATCTGCTCTCTGCCCCCGGGGTCTGTGATACAGACACAGTGGGCCCGGTCTGCTCTCTCCCTGGGGTCTGTGATACAGACACACTGGGCCCGGTCTGCTCTCTCCCCGGGGTCTTTGATACAGACACACTGGGCCTGGTCTGCTCTCCCCGGGATCTGTGATACAGACACAGTGGGCCCGGTCTGCTCTCTCCCTGGGGTCTGTGATACAGACACACTGGGCCCGGTCTGCTCTCCCCGGGGTCTGTAATACAGACACAGTGGGCCCGGTCTGCTCTCTCCCCAGGGTCTGTGACACAGACACACTGGGCCCAGTCTGCTCGCTCCCCGGGGTCTGTGATACAGACACAGTGGGCCCGGTCTGCTCTCCCCGGGGTCTGTGATACAGACACAGTGGGCCCGGTCTGCTCTCTCCCCGGGGTCTTTGATACAGACACACTGGGCCTGGTCTGGTCTCCCCGGGGTCTGTAATACAGACACAGTGGGCCCGATCTGCTCTCTGCCCCCGGGGTCTGTGATACAGACACAGTGGGCCTGCTCTGCTCTCTCCCCAGGGTCTGTGATACAGACACAGTGGGCCCGGTCTGCTCTCCCCGGGATCTGTGATACAGAGACAGTGGGCCCGGTCTGCTCTCTCCCCGGGGTCTGTGATACAGACACACTGGGCCTGGTCTGCTCTCCCCGGGGTCTGTAATACAGACACAGTGGGCCCGGTCTGCTCTCTCCCCGGGGTCTTTGATACAGACACACTGGGTCCGGTAGGTATTTTCCCCCCGGGGTCTGTGATACAGAGACAGTGGGCCCGGTCTGCTCTCTCCCCGGGGTCTGTGATACAGACACACTGGGCCTGGTCTGCCCTCTCCCCGGGGTCTGTGATACAGACATACTGGGCCTGGTCTGCTCTCCCCAGGGTCTGTAATACAGACACAGTGGGCCCGATCTGCTCTCTGCCCCCGGGGTCTGTGATGCAGACACAGTGGGCCCGGTCTGCTCTCTCCCCGGGGTCTGTGATATAGACACACTGGGTCCGGTATGTTCCCCCCGGGGTCTGTGATACAGAGACAGTGGGCCTGGTCTGCTCTCTCCCCGGGGTCTGTGATACAGAGACAGTGGGCCTGGTCTGCTCTCTCCCCGGGGTCTGTGATACAGACACAGTGGGCCCGGTCTGCTCTCAACCCGGGGTCTGTGATACAGACACACTGGGCCCAGTCTGCTCGCTCCCCGGGGTCTGTGATACAGACACAGTGGGCCCGGTCTGCTCTCCCCGGGGTCTGTGATACAGACACAGTGGGCCCGGTCTGCTCTCTCCCCAGGGTCTGTCATACAGACAAAGTGGGCCCGGTCTGCTCTCTCCCCGGGGTCTTTGATACAGACACACTGGGTCCGGTAGGTATTTTCCCCCCGGGGTCTGTGATACAGAGACAGTGGGCCCGGTCTGCTCTCTCCCCGGGGTCTGTGATACAGACACACTGGGCCCGGTCTGCTCTCCCCGGGGTCTGTAATACAGACACAGTGGGCCCGATCTGCTCTCTGCCCCCGGGGTCTGTGATACAGACACAGTGGGCCCGGTCTGCTCTCTCCCCGGGGTCTGTGATACAGACACACTGGGCCTGGTCTGCTCTCTCCCCGGGGTCTGTGATACAGACATACTGGGCCTGGTCTGCTCTCCCCAGGGTCTGTAATACAGACACAGTGGGCCCGATCTGCTCTCTGCCCCCGGGGTCTGTGATGCAGACACAGTGGGCCCGGTCTGCTCTCTCCCCGGGGTCTGTGATACAGACACACTGGGCCTGGTCTGCTCTCCCCGGGGTCTGTAATACAGACACAGTGGGCCCGATCTGCTCCCTGCCCCCGGGGTCTGTGATACAGACACAGTGGGCCCGGTCTGTTCTCTCCCCAGGGTCTGTGACACAGACACAGTGGCCCGCTCTGTTCCCCCCGGGGTCTGTGATACAGACACACTGGGCCCGGTCTGCTCTCTACCCGGGGTCTGTGATACAGAGACAGTGGGCCCGGTCTGCTCTCTCCCCAGGGTCTGTCATACAGACAAAGTGGGCCCGGTCTGCTCTCAACCCGGGGTGTGTGATACAGACACAGTGGGCCCGATCTGCTCTCTGCCCGGGTTCTGTGATACAGACACAGTGGGCCCGGTCTGCTCTCAACCTGGGGTCTGTGATACAGACACACTTGGCCCAGTCTGCTCGCTCCCCGGGGTCTGTGATACAGACGCAGTGGGCCTGGTCTGTTTCTCCCGGGGTCTGTGATACAGACACACTGGGTCCGGTTTGCTCTCCCCGGGGTCTGTGATACAGACACAGTGGGCCCGATCTGATCTCTCCCCTGGGTCTGTGATACAGACACAGTGGGCCCGGTCTGCTCTCTCCCCGGGGTCTGTGATACAGACACAGTGGGCCCGGTCTGTTCTCTCGACGGGGTCTGTGATACAGACATAGTGGGCCCAGTGTGTTCCCACTGGGGTCTGTGATACAGACACAGTGGGCCTGGTCTGCTCTCCCCGGGATCTGTGATACAGACACAGTGGGCCCGGTCTGCTCTCTCCCCGGGGTCTGTGATACAGACATACTGGGACTGGTCTGCTCTCCCCGGGGTCTGTGATACAGAAACAGTGGGCCCGGTCTGCTCTCTGCCCCCGGGGTCTGTGATGCAGACACAGTGGGCCCGGTCTGCTCTCTCCCCGGGGTCTGTGATACAGACACACTGGGCCTGGTCTGCTCTCCCCGGGGTCTGTAATACAGACACAGTGGGCCCGATCTGCTCTCTGCCCCCGGGGTCTGTGATACAGACACAGTGGGCCCGGTCTGCTCTCTCCCTGGGGTCTGTGATACAGACACACTGGGCCCGGTCTGCTCTCCCCGGGGTCTGTAATACAGACACAGTGGGCCCGGTCTGCTCTCTGCCCCCGGGGTCTGTGATACAGACACAGTGGGCCTGCTCTGCTCTCTCCCCAGGGTCTGTGATACAGACACAGTGGGCCCGGTCTGCTCTCCCCGGGATCTGTGATACAGACACAGTGGGCCCAGTCTGCTCTCTCCCCGGGGTCTGTGATACAGACACACTGGGCCTGGTCTGCTCTCCCCGTGGTCTGTAATACAGACACAGTGGGCCCGGTCTGCTCTCTCCCCGGGGTCTTTGATACAGACACACTGGGTCCGGTAGGTATTTTCCCCCCGGGGTCTGTGATACAGAGACAGTGGGCCCGGTCTGCTCTCTCCCCGGGGTCTGTGATACAGACACACTGGGCCTGGTCTGCTCTCTCCCCGGGGTCTGTGATACAGACATACTGGGCCTGGTCTGCTCTCCCCAGGGTCTGTAATACAGACACAGTGGGCCCGATCTGCTCTCTGCCCCCGGGGTCTGTGATGCAGACACAGTGGGCCCGGTCTGCTCTCTCCCCGGGGTCTGTGATACAGACACACTGGGTCCGGTCTGCTCTCCCCGGGGTCTGTAATACAGACACAGTGGGCCCGATCTGCTCTCTGCCCCCGGGGTCTGTGATACAGACACAGTGGGCCCGGTCTGCTCTCTCCCCGGGGTCTGTGATACAGACATACTGGGCCTGGTCTGCTCTCCCCGGGGTCTGTAACACAGACACAGTGGGCCCGATCTGCTCTCTGCCCCCGGGGTCTGTGATGCAGACACAGTGGGCCCGGTCTGCTCTCTCCCCGGGGTCTGTGATACAGACACACTGGGCCTGGTCTGCTCTCCCCGGGGTCTGTAATACAGACACAGTGGGCCCGATCTGCTCTCTGCCCCCGGGGTCTGTGATACAGACACAGTGGGCCCGGTCTGCTCTCTCCCTGGGGTCTGTGATACAGACACACTGGGCCCGGTCTGCTCTCCCCGGGGTCTGTAATACAGACACAGTGGGCCCGGTCTGCTCTCTGCCCCCGGGGTCTGTGATACAGACACAGTGGGCCTGCTCTGCTCTCTCCCCAGGGTCTGTGATACAGACACAGTGGGCCCGGTCTGCTCTCCCCGGGATCTGTGATACAGACACAGTGGGCCCAGTCTGCTCTCTCCCCGGGGTCTGTGATACAGACACACTGGGCCTGGTCTGCTCTCCCCGTGGTCTGTAATACAGACACAGTGGGCCCGGTCTGCTCTCTCCCCGGGGTCTTTGATACAGACACACTGGGTCCGGTAGGTATTTTCCCCCCGGGGTCTGTGATACAGAGACAGTGGGCCCGGTCTGCTCTCTCCCCGGGGTCTGTGATACAGACACACTGGGCCTGGTCTGCTCTCTCCCCGGGGTCTGTGATACAGACATACTGGGCCTGGTCTGCTCTCCCCAGGGTCTGTAATACAGACACAGTGGGCCCGATCTGCTCTCTGCCCCCGGGGTCTGTGATGCAGACACAGTGGGCCCGGTCTGCTCTCTCCCCGGGGTCTGTGATACAGACACACTGGGTCCGGTCTGCTCTCCCCGGGGTCTGTAATACAGACACAGTGGGCCCGATCTGCTCTCTGCCCCCGGGGTCTGTGATACAGACACAGTGGGCCCGGTCTGCTCTCTCCCCGGGGTCTGTGATACAGACATACTGGGCCTGGTCTGCTCTCCCCGGGGTCTGTAACACAGACACAGTGGGCCCGATCTGCTCTCTGCCCCCGGGGTCTGTGATGCAGACACAGTGGGCCCGGTCTGCTCTCTCCCCGGGGTCTGTGATACAGACACACTGGGCCTGGTCTGCTCTCCCCGGGGTCTGTAATACAGACACAGTGGGCCCGATCTGCTCTCTGCCCCCGGGGTCTGTGATACAGACACAGTGGGCCCGGTCTGCTCTCTCCCTGGGGTCTGTGATACAGACACACTGGGCCCGGTCTGCTCTCCCCGGGGTCTGTAATACAGACACAGTGGGCCCGGTCTGCTCTCTCCCCAGGGTCTGTGACACAGACACAGTGGGCCCGCTCTGTTCCCCCCGGGGTCTGTGATACAGACACAGTGGGCCCGGTCTGCTCTCTCCCCGGGGTATGTGATACAGACACACTGGGTCCGGTATGTTCCCCCCGGGGTCTGTGATACAGAGACAGTGGGCCTGGTCTGCTCTCTCCCCGGGGTCTGTGATACAGAGACAGTGGGCCTGGTCTGCTCTCTCCCCGGGGTCTGTGATACAGACACAGTGGGCCCGGTCTGCTCTCTCCCCAGGGTCTGTGATACAGACACAGTGGGCCCGGTCTGCTCTCAACCCGGGGTCTGTGATACAGACACACTGGGCCTAGTCTGCTCTCCCCGGGGTCTGTGATACAGACACAGTGGGCCCGGTCTGCTCTCAACCCGGGGTCTGTGATACAGACACACTGGGCCCAGTCTGCTCGCTCCCCGGGGTCTGTGATACAGACACAGTGGGCCCGGTCTGCTCTCTCCCTGGGGTCTGTGATACAGACACACTGGGCCCGGTCTGCTCTCCCCGGGGTCTGTAATACAGACACAGTGGGCCCGGTCTGCTCTCTCCCCAGGGTCTGTGACACAGACACACTGGGCCCAGTCTGCTCGCTCCCCGGGGTCTTTGATACAGACACACTGGGCCTGGTCTGGTCTCCCCGGGGTCTGTAATACAGACACAGTGGGCCCGATCTGCTCTCTGCCCCCGGGGTCTGTGATACAGACACAGTGGGCCTGCTCTGCTCTCTCCCCAGGGTCTGTGATACAGACACACTGGGCCTGGTCTGCTCTCCCCGGGGTCTGTAATACAGACACAGTGGGCCCGGTCTGCTCTCTCCCCGGGGTCTTTGATACAGACACACTGGGTCCGGTAGGTATTTTCCCCCCGGGGTCTGTGATACAGAGACAGTGGGCCCGGTCTGCTCTCTCCCCGGGGTCTGTGATACAGACACACTGGGCCTGGTCTGCCCTCTCCCCGGGGTCTGTGATACAGACATACTGGGCCTGGTCTGCTCTCCCCAGGGTCTGTAATACAGACACAGTGGGCCCGATCTGCTCTCTGCCCCCGGGGTCTGTGATGCAGACACAGTGGGCCCGGTCTGCTCTCTCCCCGGGGTCTGTGATACAGACACACTGGGTCCGGTCTGCTCTCCCCGGGGTCTGTAATACAGACACAGTGGGCCCGATCTGCTCTCTGCCCCCGGGGTCTGTGATACAGACACAGTGGGCCCGGTCTGCTCTCTCCCCGGGGTCTGTGATACAGACATACTGGGCCTGGTCTGCTCTCCCCGGGGTCTGTGATACAGACACAGTGGGCCCGGTCTGCTCTCTCCCCGGGGTCTTTGATACAGACACACTGGGTCCGGTATGTTCCCCCCGGGGTCTGTGATACAGACACAGTGGGCCCGGTCTGCTCTCTCCCCGGGGTCTTTGATACAGACACACTGGGCCTGGTCTGGTCTCCCCGGGGTCTGTAATACAGACACAGTGGGCCCGATCTGCTCTCTGCCCCCGGGGTCTGTGATACAGACACAGTGGGCCAGCTCTGCTCTCTCCCCAGGGTCTGTGATACAGACACAGTGGGCCCGGTCTGCTCTCCCCGGGATCTGTGATACAGAGACAGTGGGCCCGGTCTGCTCTCTCCCCGGGGTCTGTGATACAGACACACTGGGCCTGGTCTGCTCTCCCCGGGGTCTGTAATACAGACACAGTGGGCCCGGTCTGCTCTCTCCCCGGGGTCTTTGATACAGACACACTGGGTCCGGTAGGTATTTTCCCCCCGGGGTCTGTGATACAGAGACAGTGGGCCCGGTCTGCTCTCTCCCCGGGGTCTGTGATACAGACACACTGGGCCTGGTCTGCCCTCTCCCCGGGGTCTGTGATACAGACATACTGGGCCTGGTCTGCTCTCCCCAGGGTCTGTAATACAGACACAGTGGGCCCGATCTGCTCTCTGCCCCCGGGGTCTGTGATGCAGACACAGTGGGCCCGGTCTGCTCTCTCCCCGGGGTCTGTGATACAGACACACTGGGTCCGGTCTGCTCTCCCCGGGGTCTGTAATACAGACACAGTGGGCCCGATCTGCTCTCTGCCCCCGGGGTCTGTGATACAGACACAGTGGGCCCGGTCTGCTCTCTCCCCGGGGTCTGTGATACAGACATACTGGGCCTGGTCTGCTCTCCCCGGGGTCTGTAACACAGACACAGTGGGCCCGATCTGCTCTCTGCCCCCGGGGTCTGTGATGCAGACACAGTGGGCCCGGTCTGCTCTCTCCCCGGGGTCTGTGATACAGACACACTGGGCCTGGTCTGCTCTCCCCGGGGTCTGTGATACAGACACAGTGGGCCCGGTCTGCTCTCTCCCCGGGGTCTTTGATACAGACACACTGGGCCTGGTCTGGTCTCCCCGGGGTCTGTAATACAGACACAGTGGGCCCGATCTGCTCTCTGCCCCCGGGGTCTGTGATACAGACACAGTGGGCCTGCTCTGCTCTCTCCCCAGGGTCTGTGATACAGACACAGTGGGCCCGGTCTGCTCTCCCCGGGATCTGTGATACAGACACAGTGGGCCCGGTCTGCTCTCTCCCCGGGGTCTGTGATACAGACACACTGGGCCTGGTCTGCTCTCCCCGGGGTCTGTAATACAGACACAGTGGGCCCGGTCTGCTCTCTCCCCGGGGTCTTTGATACAGACACACTGGGTCCGGTAGGTATTTTCCCCCCGGGGTCTGTGATACAGAGACAGTGGGCCCGGTCTGCTCTCTCCCCGGGGTCTGTGATACAGACACACTGGGCCCGGTCTGCTCTCCCCGGGGTCTGTAATACAGACACAGTGGGCCCGATCTGCTCTCTGCCCCCGGGGTCTGTGATACAGACACAGTGGGCCCGGTCTGCTCTCTCCCCGGGGTCTGTGATACAGACACACTGGGCCTGGTCTGCTCTCTCCCCGGGGTCTGTGATACAGACATACTGGGCCTGGTCTGCTCTCCCCAGGGTCTGTAATACAGACACAGTGGGCCCGATCTGCTCTCTGCCCCCGGGGTCTGTGATGCAGACACAGTGGGCCCGGTCTGCTCTCTCCCCGGGGTCTGTGATACAGACACACTGGGCCTGGTCTGCTCTCCCCGGGGTCTGTAATACAGACACAGTGGGCCCGATCTGCTCCCTGCCCCCGGGGTCTGTGATACAGACACAGTGGGCCCGGTCTGCTCTCTCCCTGGGGTCTGTGATACAGACACACTGGGCCCGGTCTGCTCTCCCCGGGGTCTGTAATACAGACACAGTGGGCCCGGTCTGTTCTCTCCCCAGGGTCTGTGACACAGACACAGTGGCCCGCTCTGTTCCCCCCGGGGTCTGTGATACAGACACACTGGGCCCGGTCTGCTCTCTACCCGGGGTCTGTGATACAGAGACAGTGGGCCCGGTCTGCTCTCTCCCCAGGGTCTGTCATACAGACAAAGTGGGCCCGGTCTGCTCTCAACCCGGGGTGTGTGATACAGACACAGTGGGCCCGATCTGCTCTCTGCCCGGGTTCTGTGATACAGACACAGTGGGCCCGGTCTGCTCTCAACCTGGGGTCTGTGATACAGACACACTTGGCCCAGTCTGCTCGCTCCCCGGGGTCTGTGATACAGACGCAGTGGGCCTGGTCTGTTTCTCCCGGGGTCTGTGATACAGACACACTGGGTCCGGTTTGCTCTCCCCGGGGTCTGTGATACAGACACAGTGGGCCCGATCTGATCTCTCCCCTGGGTCTGTGATACAGACACAGTGGGCCCGGTCTGCTCTCTCCCCGGGGTCTGTGATACAGACACAGTGGGCCCGGTCTGTTCTCTCGACGGGGTCTGTGATACAGACATAGTGGGCCCAGTGTGTTCCCACTGGGGTCTGTGATACAGACACAGTGGGCCTGGTCTGCTCTCCCCGGGATCTGTGATACAGACACAGTGGGCCCGGTCTGCTCTCTCCCCGGGGTCTGTGATACAGACATACTGGGACTGGTCTGCTCTCCCCGGGGTCTGTGATACAGAAACAGTGGGCCCGGTCTGCTCTCTGCCCCCGGGGTCTGTGATGCAGACACAGTGGGCCCGGTCTGCTCTCTCCCCGGGGTCTGTGATACAGACACACTGGGCCTGGTCTGCTCTCCCCGGGGTCTGTAATACAGACACAGTGGGCCCGATCTGCTCTCTGCCCCCGGGGTCTGTGATACAGACACAGTGGGCCCGGTCTGCTCTCTCCCTGGGGTCTGTGATACAGACACACTGGGCCCGGTCTGCTCTCCCCGGGGTCTGTAATACAGACACAGTGGGCCCGGTCTGCTCTCTGCCCCCGGGGTCTGTGATACAGACACAGTGGGCCTGCTCTGCTCTCTCCCCAGGGTCTGTGATACAGACACAGTGGGCCCGGTCTGCTCTCCCCGGGATCTGTGATACAGACACAGTGGGCCCAGTCTGCTCTCTCCCCGGGGTCTGTGATACAGACACACTGGGCCTGGTCTGCTCTCCCCGGGGTCTGTAATACAGACACAGTGGGCCCGGTCTGCTCTCTCCCCGGGGTCTTTGATACAGACACACTGGGTCCGGTAGGTATTTTCCCCCCGGGGTCTGTGATACAGAGACAGTGGGCCCGGTCTGCTCTCTCCCCGGGGTCTGTGATACAGACACACTGGGCCTGGTCTGCTCTCTCCCCGGGGTCTGTGATACAGACATACTGGGCCTGGTCTGCTCTCCCCAGGGTCTGTAATACAGACACAGTGGGCCCGATCTGCTCTCTGCCCCCGGGGTCTGTGATGCAGACACAGTGGGCCCGGTCTGCTCTCTCCCCGGGGTCTGTGATACAGACACACTGGGTCCGGTCTGCTCTCCCCGGGGTCTGTAATACAGACACAGTGGGCCCGATCTGCTCTCTGCCCCCGGGGTCTGTGATACAGACACAGTGGGCCCGGTCTGCTCTCTCCCCGGGGTCTGTGATACAGACATACTGGGCCTGGTCTGCTCTCCCCGGGGTCTGTAACACAGACACAGTGGGCCCGATCTGCTCTCTGCCCCCGGGGTCTGTGATGCAGACACAGTGGGCCCGGTCTGCTCTCTCCCCGGGGTCTGTGATACAGACACACTGGGCCTGGTCTGCTCTCCCCGGGGTCTGTAATACAGACACAGTGGGCCCGATCTGCTCTCTGCCCCCGGGGTCTGTGATACAGACACAGTGGGCCCGGTCTGCTCTCTCCCTGGGGTCTGTGATACAGACACACTGGGCCCGGTCTGCTCTCCCCGGGGTCTGTAATACAGACACAGTGGGCCCGGTCTGCTCTCTCCCCAGGGTCTGTGACACAGACACAGTGGGCCCGCTCTGTTCCCCCCGGGGTCTGTGATACAGACACAGTGGGCCCGGTCTGCTCTCTCCCCGGGGTATGTGATACAGACACACTGGGTCCGGTATGTTCCCCCCGGGGTCTGTGATACAGAGACAGTGGGCCTGGTCTGCTCTCTCCCCGGGGTCTGTGATACAGAGACAGTGGGCCTGGTCTGCTCTCTCCCCGGGGTCTGTGATACAGAGACAGTGGGCCCGGTCTGCTCTCTCCCCAGGGTCTGTGATACAGACACAGTGGGCCCGGTCTGCTCTCAACCCGGGGTCTGTGATACAGACACACTGGGCCTAGTCTGCTCTCCCCGGGGTCTGTGATACAGACACAGTGGGCCCGGTCTGCTCTCAACCCGGGGTCTGTGATACAGACACACTGGGCCCAGTCTGCTCGCTCCCCGGGGTCTGTGATACAGACACAGTGGGCCCGGTCTGCTCTCTCCCTGGGGTCTGTGATACAGACACACTGGGCCCGGTCTGCTCTCCCCGGGGTCTGTAATACAGACACAGTGGGCCCGGTCTGCTCTCTCCCCAGGGTCTGTGACACAGACACACTGGGCCCAGTCTGCTCGCTCCCCGGGGTCTTTGATACAGACACACTGGGCCTGGTCTGGTCTCCCCGGGGTCTGTAATACAGACACAGTGGGCCCGATCTGCTCTCTGCCCCCGGGGTCTGTGATACAGACACAGTGGGCCTGCTCTGCTCTCTCCCCAGGGTCTGTGATACAGACACAGTGGGCCCGGTCTGCTCTCCCCGGGATCTGTGATACAGAGACAGTGGGCCCGGTCTGCTCTCTCCCCGGGGTCTGTGATACAGACACACTGGGCCTGGTCTGCTCTCCCCGGGGTCTGTAATACAGACACAGTGGGCCCGGTCTGCTCTCTCCCCGGGGTCTTTGATACAGACACACTGGGTCCGGTAGGTATTTTCCCCCCGGGGTCTGTGATACAGAGACAGTGGGCCCGGTCTGCTCTCTCCCCGGGGTCTGTGATACAGACACACTGGGCCTGGTCTGCCCTCTCCCCGGGGTCTGTGATACAGACATACTGGGCCTGGTCTGCTCTCCCCAGGGTCTGTAATACAGACACAGTGGGCCCGATCTGCTCTCTGCCCCCGGGGTCTGTGATGCAGACACAGTGGGCCCGGTCTGCTCTCTCCCCGGGGTCTGTGATACAGACACACTGGGTCCGGTCTGCTCTCCCCGGGGTCTGTAATACAGACACAGTGGGCCCGATCTGCTCTCTGCCCCCGGGGTCTGTGATACAGACACAGTGGGCCCGGTCTGCTCTCTCCCCGGGGTCTGTGATACAGACATACTGGGCCTGGTCTGCTCTCCCCGGGGTCTGTAACACAGACACAGTGGGCCCGATCTGCTCTCTGCCCCCGGGGTCTGTGATGCAGACACAGTGGGCCCGGTCTGCTCTCTCCCCAGGGTCTGTGATACAGACACACTGGGCCTGGTCTGCTCTCCCCGGGGTCTGTAATACAGACACAGTGGGCCCGATCTGCTCTCTGCCCCCGGGGTCTGTGATACAGACACAGTGGGCCCGGTCTGCTCTCTCCCTGGGGTCTGTGATACAGACACACTGGGCCCGGTCTGCTCTCCCCGGGGTCTGTAATACAGACACAGTGGGCCCGGTCTGCTCTCTCCCCAGGGTCTGTGACACAGACACAGTGGGCCCGCTCTGTTCCCCCCGGGGTCTGTGATACAGACACAGTGGGCCCGGTCTGCTCTCTCCCCGGGGTATGTGATACAGACACACTGGGTCCGGTATGTTCCCCCCGGGGTCTGTGATACAGAGACAGTGGGCCTGGTCTGCTCTCTCCCCGGGGTCTGTGATACAGAGACAGTGGGCCTGGTCTGCTCTCTCCCCGGGGTCTGTGATACAGAGACAGTGGGCCCGGTCTGCTCTCTCCCCAGGGTCTGTGATACAGACACAGTGGGCCCGGTCTGCTCTCAACCCGGGGTCTGTGATACAGACACACTGGGCCTAGTCTGCTCTCCCCGGGGTCTGTGATACAGACACAGTGGGCCCGGTCTGCTCTCAACCCGGGGTCTGTGATACAGACACACTGGGCCCAGTCTGCTCGCTCCCCGGGGTCTGTGATACAGACACAGTGGGCCCGGTCTGCTCTCCCCGGGGTCTGTGATACAGACACAGTGGGCCCGATCTGTTCCCCCCAGGGTCTGTGATACAGACAAAGTCGGCCCGGTCTGCTCTCCCCCCGGGGTCTGTGATACAGACATAGTGGGCCCGGTCTGTTCCCCCCGGGGTCTGTGATACAGACACAGTGGGCCCTGTCTGCTCTCTCCCCGCGGTCTGTGATACAGACACAGTGGGCCCGGTCTGCTCTCTCCCCGGGGTCTGTAATACAGACACACTGGGCCCGGTCTGCTCTCTCCCTGGGGTCTGCGATACAGACACACTGGGCATGGTCTGCTCTCCCCCCGAGGTCTGTGATACAGACACACTGGGCCCGGTCTGCTCTCTACCCGGGGTCTGTGATACAGAGACAGTGGGCCCGGTCTGCTCTCTCCCCGGGCTCTGTGATACAGACACACTGGGCCCAGTCTGCTCTCTCCCCGGGGTCTGTGATGCAGACACACTGGGCCCGGTCTGCTCTCTCCCCGGGGTCTGTGATACAGACACACTGGGCCCGGTCTGCTCTCTCCCCGGGGTCTGTGATACAGACACAGTGGGGCCAGGTTGTTCCACCTACCTTCCCCCCCCCATGGCCTCGATGTTACTGGATCTCTTCAAATTTTCACACAGTAGAATTGGCTTGATTTTCTCACTGGATCAAATGATGACTCTCGCCCAATAACCATTCCAGCCCATTCCCCATCTACTGCAGCTCAACTGCAGATCAGAACAGCACCATTTGGACTGTCCACGAGTGCCCAGTGCAAGCTCTTCAACTGATGCCACCTAATCCTGCCTTTCCCCCAATCCTTTTACACTTTCCTTCTTAAATATCAAATTCCTCGGAGTTAACTTGCAAAAGGGAATTGGAGATACCCTGGAATAAAAACCTAGGATCAGTTATGGTGACCATTTAACTACTGGATTGCTGTAAAACCCACCTGGTTCACTGATGTCCTTTCGGGAAGGATACCAGACGTCCTTACCCAGTCTGGGCTATTTGTGACTCCAACCGCACAGCAACATGATTGATTCTTACCTGCCCTCTGGAATGGCCTAGCAAACCCTTCAGTTGTAAAAAACTGCTATGACAAAGCATATTAGGAATAAAACCGGAAGGACCACCCGCATTGACCTAGGCTTTGGATTTGACCACGACAATGACACACCCAGCCCAGTCGACCCTGCAAAGTCCTCTTCACTAGCTTCTGGGGACTTGTGCCAAAATTGGGAGAGCTGTCCCACAGAACAGTCAAGCTACAACCTGACACAGTCATACTGACAGAATCATACCATTTAGTCAATGTCCCAAACTCCGCCATCACCATCCCTCGATATGTCCTGTCCCACCGGCAGGACAGACCCATTAGAGGTGATGACACAGTGATATACAGTCGGGAGAGAGGGGCCCTGGGAGTCTTCAACATTGACTCTGGACCCCATGAAGTCTCATGGCATCAGGTCAAACACGGGTCGGGAAACCTCCTGCTGATTACCACCTACCATTCTCCCTCAGCTGATGAAGCAGTGCTTCTCCATGTTGAACACCACTTGGAAGAAGCACTGAGAGTAGCAAAGGCACAGGATGTACTCTGGGTGGGGGACTTCAATGTCCATCACCAAGAGTGGCTCGCCATCACCACTACTGACCAAGCTAGCTGTGTCCTTAAGGACTGGGCCTGCGGCGGGTGGTGAGAGAATCATCACGAGGGAAAAGCCTACTTGACCTCGTCCTCACCCATCTAACTATCACAGAAAAATCTGTCCATGACAATATTGGTAATAATGACCACCACACAGTCCTTGTGAAGCTGAAGTCCCAACATCACACTGAGGACACCCTCTATTATGTGTGGCACTACCACCTTGCTAAATGGGTTAATTTAGAACAGATCTAGCAGCTCGAAACTGGCCATCAGCAGCAGTAGAATTGTATTCCACCACAATCTGTAACTTCATGTCCGGAATATCCCTCACTCTACCATTACCATCAAGCCAGGGGACCAACCCTGGTTCAATGAAGAATGTTGAAGAGCATGCCAGGAGCAGCACCAGGCATACCTAAAATTGAGGTATAGTATTAGGCAGTCCCTTGTATCGAGGATGACCCACTTCCACACCAAAAAGGGATGAGTTCACAGGTGTTTCTATGAGGGACCTGAGATTCTAGGTCCCAAACTACATACTGAAGGGTGGAAGATGACTGTGCATGGATTCTTTTAACGTGGGGTGGCCGTTGCACATCAGCCACCACACGGGCTTGACAGAGCTAGGTCTTGATCCAATGGCAAGGGTTACCCAAGATGACTGGAAACCAAGCTCTGCTGCACGGACCTAGTGCGCACGCATGCTCCTACTATCCATAGATTGCAGTGTGGGCTGACCCATGCTGCCCCTGGGCCCTCGCCTCTTCTGGGCCCCTAAAAATGAGATGCCAACCTGGTGAAGCTACAACATAAGACTACATGCATGCTAAACAGTGGAAGCAGTGTGCTATAGACAAAGCTAAGCGATCGCACAACCAACAGATCAGATCAGAGCTCTGCAAACCTGCCACATCCGGTGATGGACAATTAAACAACGAATGGGAGGAGGAGGCTCCTTGAACATCCCTATCCTCAGTGATGGCGGAGCTCAGCACGTGAGTGCAAAAGCCAAGGCTGAAGCATTTGCATCCATCTCCAGCCAGAAGTGCCGAGTGGATGATCTATCTCGGCCTCCTCCTGCGGTCATCACCATCACAGAAGCCAGTCTTCAGTCAATTCGATTCACTCCGCGTGACATCAAGAAAAGGCTGAGCACACTGGATATAGCAAAGGCTATGGACTCCAACAACATCCCGGCTGTCATGCAGAAGACTTGTGCTTCAGAACGAGCCGTGCCTCTAGCCAAGCTACAACACTGGCATCTATCCGACAGTATGGAAAAGTGATAGAAGGTGTCGTTGACAGTGCTATCAAGCAGCTGTGTGGTGGAGTCAGGTTGGTGGAGGACCTTTGTCTTACGGATGTTTAGTGTAAGGCCCATGCTTTCATATACCTCAGTGAAGATGTTGACTATGACTTGGAGTTCACCAACATCAGTTTTCTCGCTCAGGCCAACATCCCCAGCATCGAAGCACTGACCACACTCAACCACTCCGTTGGGTGGGCCACATGCCTGACACAAGGCTTCCAAAGCAAGCGCTCTACTCGGAACTCCTACACGGCAAATGAGCCCAAGGTGGGCAGAGGAAATGTTTCAAGGACACCCTCAAAGCCTCCTTGATAAAATGCAACAGCCCCACTGACACCTGGGAGTCCCTGGCCAAAGACCGCCCTAAGTGGAGGAAGTGCATCCGGGAGGGCGTTGAGCACCTCAAGTCTCATCGCTGAGAGCATGCAGAAACCAAGTGCAGACAGCGGAAGGAGCTTGCGGCAAACTAGTCCCACCCACTTTTCCTTCAACAACTGTCTGTCCCACCTGTGACAGAGACTGTGGTTCCCATATTGGACTGTTCAGAACTCATTTTTAGAGTGGAAGAAAGTCTTCCTCGATTTCGAAGGACTGCCTATGATTGATTATCAAGCAGCACTTACTCACCAATAACCTGCTCACTGATGCTCAGTTTGGGTTCTGCCTGGACCACTCGGCTCCAGACCTCATTACAACCTTAGTCCAAAAATGGACAAAAGAGCTGAATTCCAGAGGTGAGATGAGAGTGACTGCCCTTGACATCAAGGCAGCATTTGGCCGAGCTTAACATCAGAGAGCTCTAGTAAAACTGAAGTCAATGGGAATCGGGGAAAACTCTCCATTGCCTCGAGTCATAATGAGCACAAAGGAAGATGGTTGTGGTGGTCGAAGGTCAATCATCACAGCCCCAGGACATCGCTGCAGGAGTTCCTCAGGGCAGTGTCCTAGGCCCAACCATCCTCAGCTGCTTCATCAATGACCTTCCCTCCATCATAAGGTCAGAAGTGGGGATGTTTGCTGATGATTGCACAGTGTTCAGTTCCATTCGCAACTTTTCAGATAATGAAGCAGTCCGTGCCCACATGCAGGAAGACCTGGACAGTATTCAGACTTGGGATGTTAAGTGGCAAGAACCATTCGTGCCACACAAGTGCCAGGCAATGACCATCTCCAACAAGAGAAAGTCGAGCCAATTCCCCTTGACATTCAGTATCATTACCATCGTCAAATCCCCCACCATCAACATCCTGGGGGTTACCATTTACCAGAAACTTAACTGGGCCAGCCATATAAATACTGTGGCAACAAGAGCAGGTCAGAGGCTGGGTATTCTGTGGTGAGTGTCTCACATCCTGACTCCTCAAAGCCTTACCACCATCTACAAGGCATAACTCAGGAGTGTGATGGAATACTCTCCACTTGCCTGGATGAGAGCAGCTCCAACAACACTCAAATAGCTCGACATAATTCAGAACAAAGTAGCCCGCTTGAGTGGCACTCCTTACATACGAACAATGAAGGACAGGTAAAGACCATCTGTTCCATCAAGCCTGTCCCACACAATTGTGATACCTTGTGCATCACAACATATATACTCCGCCCACCCAAAACCATGTAATCTCCTCGGAGTGGCAAAAAAACAGGCCAATTTGGGGGAAAAAAATCTGAGAATTTCCTCTCCGACCTAGCTAGACGATTGAAACTAGTCCAGGAGATCACTCTGGCCTTGAATTCTCTGCAGTACCTACCTTCTGTAGGAGGTAATCTCCACCGCAGCCAGTAACAAATCCAGCTTTCGCCTGAAGGAATTCAGTGAGTCTGCATCCACCACATGAAACAGCAGCTTGTTCCAGAAGTCTACTATTCTCTGGGAAAAGAACCACCTCCTGATGTCTAACCTAGATCTAGCCCCATACAACTTAAATTTGTGCCCCCTGGTCCTGTCTAACCTATTTAATTGAAACAAACTGTCAACTGGAACACTGTCTATTCCCTTCATTATCTTATAAACCTCAATCCCCCCCCCCCCCCCCCACAAGTCTATGCTGCTCTAAGGTATGAAAATCCAATTCTTTTAGGCTATGTTGATAACTAAGATGCTTTAGACTTGGAATTAGTTTAGTAGCCCTCTTCTGCACCCTTTCCAGAGTATCAATATCACCCGCCATGTGAGGAGACCAAAACTGGACACAGTATTCCAAGTGTGGTCTGACTAAGGTGTTGTACAAGGACAAAACGTCTTATACTCAATTGTCCTATGGATACACCCCAACATCCTATTTGCTCTCGCTATCGCTGCACTGCATTGCTCATGTACCTTTAAGGATGTATGCACTAGAATACCCAAATCTCTTTCTATCTCCACCATCTTTAATGCCTTTCCCTGGAGGGTGTATGAATGTTGAGCATTTGCCCTGCCCACGTGCCTAACACTGCACTTATCTAAGTTATACAACATTTTCCAGTCTCAAGTCTAATCTCCCAACACATTAAGATCTGCTTGAATTAGATGAGCATCTTCTACAGTTCTAACACTCGCACAGATCTTGGCATCATCTGCAAATTTACAAATTGTGCCCCCAACCCCAAAATCCAGAACATTAATAAAAATAGTAAAAAGCAACAGTCCCAACACCGATCTCTGCAGCAGACCACTGGTGACCGGTCTGAAAACCGATCCAAATCCATCTATAACTACTTTTTGCCTGCGTCCTGTCAGCCAGTTCTGAATCCAACTCAATATATTTCCACTAATACCAGAGGCTCCGATCTTATAGAGAAGCCTCTTATGCAGTAACTTATCAAAAGCTTTTTGGAAATCTAAGTAGACAATGTCCACTGGGCTTCCCTCATCCACCAACTTTGTAACTTTTTCAAAAAATATAATGAGATTTGTGAGACATGATCTCTATTTTATGAAACCGTGTAGGTGTCCCGAACATGTCCCTCCCTATCCAAGTATTCATATATTGCATCCCTTATGATTCCTTCAAGCATCTTACCTATTACTGATGTTAAATTGATGGGCCTATAGTTTCCTGGGTCTCTCTTGTCAGCTGTTTTTAAAATGGGGACAACATTAGCCTCTTTCCAATCTGTAGCAACCAATCTAGAGTGCAGTGAGTTATTAAACATACAGGCCAGGGGCTCGCACAGCACGTCCCATCATCCGGAGAACCCTCAGGTGACTATCATCCGGCCTCGCTGCTCTACCTATTTTCAAGTTCTTAGTTATTTCTAAACCAATATACCCTCAGAGAAGAAATTCCTCCTCATCTCCGTTTTAAATGGGCGACCCTTTATTCTGAAACTATGTCCCCTAGTTCTAGATTCTCCCATGAGGGGGGAAATCCTCTCTGCATCTACCCTGTCAAGCCCCTTCAGAATGTTATATTTTTCAATAAGGTCACCTCCCATTCTTCTAAACTTCAATGAATATAGGCCCAACCTGCTCAACCTTTCCTCATAAGACAACCCTTTCATTTCAGCAATCAACCTCATGAACCTTCTCTGAACTGTCTCCAATGCAAGTTATATCCCTCCTTAAATACGGAGACCAAAACTGTATGCAGTACTCCTGGTGAGGTCTTACCAGCACCCTGTACAGTTGTAGCAGGACTTCTCTACTTTTATACTCCATCCGTCTTGTATTAAAGGCCAACATTCCATTTGACTTCCTGATTACTTGCTGTAACTGCATGCTAACTTTTTGTGTTTTATGTACAAGAACCTCCAGATCCCTCTACACTACAGCATTTTGTAAGCTCTCCCGACTTAAATAATAATTTGCTTTTTAATTTTTCCTACCAAAGTAAATAACCTTACATTTTCCCACATTATAGTCCATCTGCCAAATTTTTGCCCACTCACTGAGCCTATCTATATCCCTTTGTAGATTCGTTGCGTCCTCCTCACAACTTGCTTTCCCACCTATCTTTGTAACATCAGCAAATTTGGCTATATTACACTCGGTCCCTTCATCCAAGTCATTAATATAGATTGTAAATAGTTGAGGCCCCAGCACTGATCCCTGTGGCACCCCATTAGTTATTAGTTACTAGTTACAGTGCTCTCTCCTCAGGTACTGTACCCTTTCCCTTCAAATATGTCCACCTGTACACTGATGACACCCAGCTCTACCTCACCACCCTCCTCAAAAAAACAACCCTTGATCCCTCCATCTTTGCAAACTACCACCCCACCTCCAACCATCCTTTCCTCTCCAAAGTCCTCGAACGTGTTGTTGCTTCCCAAATCCGTGCCCATCTTTCCCCCAACTCCATGTTTGAATCCCTCCAATCAGGTTTCTGCCCCGCCACAGTACCGAAACAGTCCTTATCAAGGTCACAAATCCTATGTGACTATGACAAAGGCAAACTATCCCTCTTTGCCCTTCTCGACCTGTCTGCAGACTTTGACACGATTGACCACTCCATCCATCTCCAACGCCTCTCCACCACCATCCAGCTGGGTGGGACTGCACTCGGCTGGTTCCATTATTATTTATCTAATCGTAGCCAGAAAATCACCTGCAACAACTTCTCTTCCAACTGGTGTCCCCCAAGAAATTTCCTATTTCTCATCTACATGCTGCCTCTCGGCGACACCATCAGTTTCCACCTGTACACTGATGACACCCAGCTCTACCTCACCACCGCCTCTCTCGACCCCTCCACTGTCTCTAAATTGTCAGACTGCTTGTTGGTGAGTAGAACATTCCTCCAACTAAATATTGGGAAGACCGAAGCCATTGTCTTTGGCCACCGACTCCATCCCTCTCCCTAGCATCTGTCTGAGGCTGAATCACACTGTTCACAACCGTGGTGTCATATTTGACCCTGAAATTACCTTCCAACCACATATCCGCACCATCACTAAGACCACCTATTTCTACCTCCGTACCATCGCCCGCCTCCAACCCTACCTCAGCTCAACTGCTGCTGAAACCCTCATCCATGCCCATGTTACCTCTAGACTTGACAACGCGCATGCTCTCCTGGCTGGTCTTCCATGTTCTACCCTATGTAAACTTGAGGTCACCCAAAACCCGCGTCCTAACTCACACCATGTCCCGTTCACCCATCACTCTCTGTGCTCAACAAATGCAAAATGTAGATGCTGGAACCTGAAATAAAAGCGGAAAATGCTGGAAATCTCAGCAGGTCAGGCAGTACCTGTGGAGAGGAAGCAGAGTTAACGTTTCGGGTCGATGACGCTTCGTTAGAACTGGTGAATGTTCGAAGTGAACAAATTCTTAAGGAGCACTGAAAGGGGGAGGGGAGGAAAGAACAAAAGGAAAGGTCTGTGATAGGGTGGATGCCAAGAGACATTAGAGAGACAAAAGGGACGATGGGCCGACTTAGAAACATAGAAACATAGAAAATAGGTACAGGAGTAGGCCATTCGGCCCTTCTAGCCTGCACCGCCATTCAATGAGTTCATGGCTGAACATGCAACTTCAGTACCCCATTCCTGCTTTCTCACCATACCCCTTGATTCCCCTAGTAATAGAAACATTACCTTGGTGTCATATTTGACCCTGAAATTACCTTCCAACCACATATCCGCACCATCACTAAGACTTGAGATGGTAATAGCAGAAGTTAGAAAAGGATTAGTTTAGATACAGTGTGAAATGCAGGATAACTTTCAGCTGCCATGAGAAACACAGAGAGAGAAAAAATACATAAGAGCAAAATATGGGCAGGGGTTAAGGTCTGAAATTGTTGAACTCGATGTTGAGTCCAGAAGGCTGTAAAGTGCCTAAACAAAAGATGAGGTGCTGTTCCTCGAGCTTGCATTGAGCTTCATTGGAACAGTGCAGGAGACTGAGGTCAGAGATATCAGAGTGGGAGTGGAATGGAGAATTAAAGTGACAGGCGACCGGAAGCTTGGGGTCACACTTGCGGACTGAACAGAAGTGCTCCGCAAAATGGTCACCCAATCTACACTCAATGTAGAGGAGACCACATCGTGAGCAGCGATTACAGTATACGGAGTATTTGGGGCCCTGGACAGTGGGAAGGGAGGTGGTAAAAGGGCAGGTGTTGCATCTCCTGCACTTGCACGGAAAGTTGCCGTGGGAAGGGGAGGGGTTGCTGGGGATGACTGCAGAATGGACCAGGATGTCGTAGAGGGAGCAGTCCCTTCGGAATGCTGAGAGGGGAGGGGAGGGGAAGATGCATAATACATCCTTACTATACAGTATAAATGCACATGAGGCCCATGCTTGAGAGAAGGTCACTCTGTGACCTGACCTTTATTTCATAGCACTCAAGTGCAGGAAGTGGGTGGAGCTTCCCCTTTTATATCTGAAGGTCGAGGTTAGGAGTGTCTCCCACAAGTTCACCACCTAGTGGTCATTGTTCTCACAGTGTACAACTTAGGTCGGATTATACATGGGTTACAATGCTGGTTGAATACATGACATCACCTCCCCCCCCAAAGTCTTATTGGGATCACAGGTTGAGTCTCTCTGGTGGTTTACGCTCCCTTGTAGAGCGCCTGAGTTGGGGCTCCGGTTGTTGGGCGCTGGCCTGAGTGTCTGCTATTTGCAGTGTCTCAGGCCTGTCCGGACTGCCCACAGTGACTGGGCTCTCCTCCCTTTGGTCCCTGTGTTCAGTCACCTGTGGTGGAGTGAACTCTACATCGTGTTCTTCCTCTGCTTCTTCTATGGGGTTGCTGAACCTCCTTTTTGTTTGATCCACATGTTTGCGGCAGATTTGTCCATTGGTAAGTTTAACTACCAGATTCCTATTTCCCTCTTTGGCAACCACAGTGCCTGCGAGCCATTTGGGTCCTGCAGAGTAGTTGAGGACAAAAACAGGGTCATTTACATCAATACATCACGCCCTCACATTCCTGTCATGGTAGTCATATTGTGACTGGCGCCTGCTCTCGACAATTTCTTTCATGGTGGGGTGTATAAGGGATAATCGGGTTTTGAGCGTCCTTTTCATTAGCAGCTCTGCGGGTGGAACCCCTGTGAGCGAGTGTGGTCGGGATCTGTAGGCCAACAAGAGGTGTGATAAGCGGCATTGTAGGGAACCCCCTTGGATTCTGAGCATCCCCTGTTTGATTATCTGCATTGCTCGTTCTGCCTGGCCGTTTGAGGCCGGCTTGAACGGTGCCGTTCTAACATGGTTAATTCCATTGCCTGCCATGAAGTCCTGGAATTCAGTGCTTGTGAAGCACGGGCCATTGTCGCTGACCAAGATGTCCGGTAGACCGTGGGCGGCGAACATTGCCCGTAGACTTTCTACCGTGGCAGAGGATGTGCTTGAATTTAAAATGTCACACTCGATCCATTTGGAGTAGGCGTCTACTACAACCAAAAACATTTTCCCCATGAAAGGACCTGCGTAGTCCACATGGATGTGTTACCAAGGTTTGGCGGGCCATGGCCAGGGGCTTAGGGGGGCTTCCCTGGGCGCATTGCCCAGCTGGGCACACGTGTTGCACCTGCGAACACAAAGTTCCAGATCTGCGTCTATCCCTGGCCACCAAACGTGTGACCTGGCAATTGCCTTCATTGTGACAATGCCCGGATGCCCATTGTGGAGTTCTCTGATGAACACCTCTCTGCCCATCTGGGGCATGACTACGCGGTTTCCCCACAGTAGGCAATCGGCCTGAATCGAGAGTTCATCCTTGCGCCTGTGAAATGGTTTAAATTTCTCAGGGCATGCCCTGTACATGGCTGCCCAGTCCCTATTCAGGACACATTTCTTGACTAGAGACAATAGCGGGTCTCTATTTGTCCAGACTTTAATCTGACGGGCTGTCACGGGTGAGCCTTCACTTCCGAAAGCTTCAACAGCCATGACCATCTCAGCAGCATGCTCGGTAGCCCCCTCAGTGGTGGCTAGTGGGAGCCTGCTGAGTACATCGGCGCAGTTTTCAGTGCCCGGTCTGTGCCGAATTGTGTAGTCATAGGCGGCTAACGTGAGTGCCCACCTCTTTATGCGGGCCGATGCCTTTGCATTTATGGCCTTGTTGTCGGCCAAAAGGGACGTTAGGGGTTTGTGATCTGTCTCCAGCTCAAATTTCCTGCCAAACAGGTACTGGCGCATTTTCTTTACCGCATATACACATGCGAGCGCCTCCTTTTCTACCATCCCGTAGCCCCTTTCTGCCTGGGACAGACTTCTGCAGGCATAAGCTACCGGCTGTAACTGACCCTTGGCATTGACATGCTGCAACACTCACCCGACACCATAGGATGACGCATCGCACGATAACACAAGTTTCTTACATGGGTCATAAAGCGTTAACAGATTGTTGGAACATAACAAATTGCGTGCTCTATTAAAAGCCCTTTCCTGGCTGTCCCCCCAGACCCATTCGCGACCTTTGCGTAGGAGCACGTGTAGCGGCTCTAGCAGCGTGCTCAATTTGGGAAGAAAGTTACCAAAATAGTTCAGGAGCCCCAGGAATGAACGCAGCTCCGTCGTGTTACGGGGTCTGGGTGCTCTCTGGATCGCTTCCGTCTTGGACGCAGTCTGGCTGATCCCGTCTGCTGCTACCCTCATCCCCAGGAATTCTACCTCTGGAGCTAGGAAGACGCACTTCGCCTTTTTCAGTCGCAGCCCTACCCGGTCTCGTCTGCGTAGCACCTCCTCCAGGTTGTGGAGGTGTTCTTCAGTATCGTAACCCGTATGAGGATGTCGTCCTGAAAAACCACCGTCCCTGGAATCGACTTGAGGTTTTCCATATTTCGTTGGAAGATCACGGCAGCCGAGCGAATCCCGAACGGACATCTGTAGTACTCAAACAACCCCTTGTGTGTCGTGATAGTGGTCAGCTTCTTCGACTCACTCGCCAGCTCCTGGGTCATGTAAGCTGAGGTCAAGTCCAATTTTGGAAAAGGTTTGTCACCGGATAGCGTCGCAAAGAGGTCCCCCGCTCTCGGTAGCGGGTACTGGTCTTGGAGTGACACCCGATTGATGGTGGCCTTGTAATCGGCACATATCCTGACCGACCCATCTGCCTTGAGCACCGGCACAATCGGGCTCAGTCACTGAATTCGACTGGCGAGATGATGCCTTTCCTCAGCAGGCGGTCCAATTTGCTTTCTATCTTTTCCCGCATCACGTACGGCACCGCTCTGGCCTTGTGGTGTACTGGCCTGGCGTCCGGGTTTATGTGAATCACTACCTTG
Organism: Pristiophorus japonicus; assembly: GCF_044704955.1. Classification (NCBI taxonomy): domain Eukaryota; kingdom Metazoa; phylum Chordata; class Chondrichthyes; family Pristiophoridae; genus Pristiophorus; species Pristiophorus japonicus. Next base: position 54,381,983 of record NC_091995.1, read on the forward strand.
GCCCCCATGAAAGTGCCAATGCCGGGTTGAAATAATGAGTCAAATTTGTCCAGGATCTGTGAGCATGATACTCGCTCCACAGAGGAAATTGCATTGACATCGCTCCATTTCCAGTTCATGACAGCAAGCCAACTCCTCCCCAGTAGTGCGGGACCGTCCCCTGGGACAATCCAGAATGGCAGTCTGTTCTCCGAATCTTTGTGGGTCATGACTACCGTGGCTCTGCCTAGCACCGGAATGATCTGCTTTGTGTACGTCTGTAACTGTGCATCAATCGGCGATAATTTTGGTCTCCTGGCCTTGGACCCACAACTTTTCGAACTGTTTGATACCCATCAGGGACTGGCTGGCCCCCGTGTCTAGCTCCATTGATACTGGGATGCCATTGAGGAGCACTTTCATCATTATCGGTGGCGTCCTGGTGTATGAACTGTATACGTGCTCCACATGAACTCGCTGAACTTCAGCTTCCAGCGATTTTCCCCAGCATTCATTTCTGCAATTTCTGCAGGTATTTTGCTCACCTCTGCAAACTCCAGCTGAGTGTGTGCCTCCACGCCTCCAGCATGAGCTGCGGTTTGAAACAAAAGGTCCCTTGCCAGTCGATCGTCCCTGACTGCCCCTGTTATTGCTAGTGGCCATGCTTGCGTGGTTTAAATCCCAGTTTAATACGTCCTTACTATACAGTATAAATGCACACGAGGCCCATGCTTGACAGAAGGTCAGTCTGTGACCTGTCCTTTATTTCATAGCACTCAAGTGCAGAAAGTGGGTGGAGCTTCCCCTTTTATATCTGAAGGTCTAGGTTAGGAGTGTCTCCCACAAGTTCACCACCTAGTGGTCATTGTTCTCACAGTGTACAACTTAGGTCGGATTATACATGGGTTACATTGCTGGTTGAATGCATGACAATGTGATTGTGGTGGGATCACGCTGGAGGTGGTGGAAATGGCGGAGGATGATCCTTTGAACGTGGAGGCTGGTGGGGTGAAAGGTGAGGACAAGGGGAACCCTGTCATGGTTTTGAGAGGGAGGGGAAGGGGTGAGAGCACAGGTGCGGGAAATAGAACAGACACGAGGTCGAGGGCCATGTTAACCATGGTGGAGGGGAATCCTCGGTTGAGGAAAAAGGAAGACATGTCAGAGGCACTAATGTGGCCTCCTGTGCTCGCTGACCTACATTGGCTCCCGGTTAAGCAGCGCCTCGATTTTGAACTTCTCATCCTTGTCTTCAAATCCCTCCATGGCCTCGCCCCTCCTTATCTCTGTAATCTCCACCAGCCCCACCACCCTCTGAGATCTGAGTTCCTCCAATTCTGCCCTCTTGATCATTCCTGATTATAATCGCTCAACCATTGATGGCCGTGCCTTCAGCTGCCTGGGCCCTAAGCCACCGTAAACCTCTTTGCCTCTCCTGTTTTAAGCTGCTCCTTAAAACTTTGACCAAGATTTGGTCATCTGTCCTAATGGGCTTGAAATCCCGGTGCTCGCCAGAAAATAGTCAAAAAGATCCGCACCGACCTTTTGGTGCTGCGCCCTCCAGCGATCCCAGCCGGAGGCTCCTCTCCCTGCGCATCGGAGCGCACTCACGTCAGGACGTGCGCAGGGAGAAGCTGGCGTCACGTGGCACTGGGCAGCCAAGTATTCTCATTCATAATAATGGGAACTCTGTAAGTAGGAGTTCTAATTATTATGAATGCGAAACAACCCCCCACCAACACCAATAAAAAAATAGGGGAAAAAATCACATATTTAACATTAATTTAAATTAAAATTAATAAATGTGTTACAAAAAATATTTTCCGATTTTTTAAAAACTTTTGTAATTAGTGTTTAAAATACATTTACCTTAGTGTGCAGGGTTTTTAACAGAAAAATGTGGTTGTAAATGTTATTTATGTGTTTCTTATATGTTTTAAAACTCTTACGATGGTAAAGGTAGGCTCTGCGCGTGCTTTTACCAGGCACAAGAGTTTTGAGGATGAGGCGCTTTGGGATGTCAGGGGTTCTGTTGTGTTTGTTCTCTGATATAAGGAAATCATCCATTCTCCAAGAGTTGTGACGATAGACTTGTTGTTCAGCAGTACACTTGCTGCCATTTCCTTCTGCTTGCTGTGACCCGCCCCTGTGACAGAGCTGTTGTCTGTTGGCCTGCGTGAATCGGCATTTTCTGTGTGAAGCTTGTGAGACAATCTGTGGGCAGGATCGTTCCTGAACAAACCTTCACAGAGCCTGTCTGCCCGGCAACCAGTGACACTGCACGGAAACTGACTGCTGATTGCAGATTGCAGAAACTGACTCGCCGCCTAATCTAGGGCACGACCACCAGAGGGGGTGTGAGGATCAGAAATGAAATGAAGAACTTGGAGTGAAAATCCCAAACTGGTCCCAGTTGAAATATCCCGCAATTACTGATGGCGTATTAGGAATGATACTGGCACACAGCAGAAAGAAGTAGAAACAATTTTCTGAAGGTTGATAAGGAATGAGATCTAGCCCTTAAAATGTTTATTTAACATAGTTTGTGCACATTTATGAAAAGTAGTGCGTTGTCTTCCTGTTAAACTCTGGCCAGCCTCAGTTTCTGTTTCACTCTCACCAGGACCCAGCCCCCCGAGTCGGAGCCAGCAGCTCCCCATTCACAGTCGGAGCAGAGGCTGACCTTTCAGGCACCCAGCCCGGGTTTCAGTGCGAGAAGTGGGGAGCAATCGAGACCATGTCTGCCTACTCTGGGACTCCGGGCTGCCTCCCCATGGAAGTCAGCACAGGGGTAAGTGGGCAACAGGAGAGTCCCAGTCACCGGCGGTGCACACACGGCAGCTTCAGATTCACCATCAGCCGCAGCTCCCGGATCACTCTGCAATTGCCCAATACCGGGATCTGCAAGATTGTGTGGGTTGGAAGGGCTGCATGTGTCAGGCGGAGTCAGTCTGGGGGAACTAGCTGGGTGGGTGAATGCTGATCGGCTGCTCTCAGTGTTCACAGCACCCTTTACACAACACAGCAAATAATGTGGCTGGTGGGTTATTAAAGGAACAACATGACTTACATAGGATTCTGTAGGATTACATAGAATATACAGCACAGAAACAGGCCGTTCGGCCCAACCAGTCCATGGTGGTAGGGTTCTGGAACTCACCGTCACCACATTTAAAAAGTACTTGGATGTGCACTTGATGTGCCGTAACCTACAGGGCTTCGGACCAAGAGCTGGAAAGTCGGATTAGGCTGGATAGTTTGTGGCCGGCGCGAACACGATGGGCCGAAATAGCCTCCTTACGCGCTGTAAATTTATATGATTCTATGCCGGCGTTTATGCTCCACTCGAGCCTCTCATCTTTCCTCATCTAACTCTTATCAGCATAACCCTCTATTCTCTTCTCCTTCATATGCTTATCTAGCCTCTCCTTAAATGCATCTAGACTATTTTCCTCAACTACTCACACATTCTCATTGTACACAGGACACGAAGTGTGGTCGAACCAAGTTGTCGATACAAGTTTAGCATAACTTCTCTACTTTTCAATTCTATCCCTCTAGAAATAAACCCAGTGCTTGGTTTGCTTTTTTATGGCCTTGTTAACCTGTGCCGATAGTTTTAGTGATTGGTGTATTTGTACTCCGCGATCCCTTTGCTCCGAGATCCCATTTAGATTCTTATTTTGCAAGTAATATGTGAACACGTTATTTTTCTGACCAAAATGTAACATCTCACATTTATCTGTGTTGAATTTAATTTGCCAATTATATGCCCATTCTGCAAGTTTATTAATATTTTGCAACTTGTATTTATACAGCGTCTCACCCCTCTCAGACTTCCCACAATATCACAGCATGGAGCAGAATCTTGAAGTTATGGAACAAAATGGTTCCATTTCCATGTTCCTTCACCTTGCCCGCCCCCTGCACTGCATGTGTACTTGATAAACTCAAGGCGAGTCATTCATTAACCCAGCTACTGTGAATGGTTCACAGTTGTGTTACACATAATCCACCAGGGAATTCACACTGATGCATTCATCACAATTCCCACTCCGAACATTTCCAGGGTTAGTTTCAGAAGTGAGAGTTCTGTAAAGTTTCCCCTCAGTTGGGTAAAATTCCCAAACACCGGAAAACGGACGTGCTCAGTATTTCTCCATCCCTGGGATCAATGCTGGTATTTGCTCAGTGAGTCAGTGGGTGCATTGCCTGCCCTACTGTCTGTAAGGGCTCTGTTGTTGGGTGTCTCTCTCCCCTCCATCCCTCTCCCTATCCCTTCATCTGTCACTCTGCCCCATGCTGTCCATTCCCTGATGTCTGTCTCTCCATCAGTGCTCCCCGTACCCCTCCAACTCTTGCATTCACTTCTTCCCCTCCTCTCCGACTCCCCTCACCCTTTCCCCCTTCACCTTTTTTCAGTCAGCCCTGGTCCTCCCTCCCCTCACCCTTGCTTGCTCTTCCCCAGACTCTCACCCTTTCCTTCTACTTCCCCATTTCTCTGGCCCTCACCTTGCTCACCCTTCCCCCTCCCTTCTGAGAGTGGTGGAGAGTGGTGCACAAGGGGAGAGCGAGAGTGCTTTTGCTCAGTGATGCTGTTGTATCGATAGATCGGCCCCTCTCCTGCACTACAGGCTCCTTGTTGACCTCTGGCTCAACTACTTTTACTCCTTTCCATTTATGGGGCACGGCAAGATCCAACAGACAGCAGTGTGATAATGACCAGATAATCTGTTTTTAGTGATGTTGGTTGAGGAATAAATATTGGTCAGGACACCAGGGGGAATTCCCCTGCTCTTCTTCCAACAGTGCCATGGGATCTTTTACAATTACCTGAGCGTTTAACGTCTCACTTGAGAGACGACACCTCCGACAGTGCAGCACTCCCTCAGTACTGCCCCTTCGACAGTGCAGCGCTCCCTCAGTATTGCCCCTCCGACAGTGCAGCACTCCCTCAATGCTGCCCCTTCGACAGTGCAGCACTCCCTCAATGCTGCCCCTTCGACAGTGCAGCACTCCCTCAGTACTGCCCCTTCGACAGTGCAGCACTCCCTCAATGCTGCCCCTTCGAGAGTGCAGCATTCCCTCAGTACTGCCCCTCCGACAGTGCAGCACTCCCTCAGTACTGCCCCTTCGACAGTGCAGCACTCCCTCAGTACTGCCCCTTCGACAGTGCAGCACTCCCTCAGTACTGCCCCTTCGACAGTGCAGCACTCCCTCAGTACTGCCCCTCCAACAGTGCAGCGCTCCCTCAGTACTGCCCCTCTGATAGTGCAACACTCCCTCAGTCATCATCATCATAGACAGTCCCTCGAAATCAAGGAAGACTGGCTTCCACTGTAAAAGTGAGTTCTCAGGTGACTGTACAGTCCAGTACAGGAATTACAGTCTCTGTCACAGGTGGGACAGACAGTCGTTGAAGGAAAGGGTGGGTGGGGAGTCTGGTTTGCCGCACGTTCCTTTCGCTGTCTGTGCTTGATTTCTGCACGCTCTCGGCGACAAGACTCGAGGTGCTCAGCGCCCTCCTGGATGCTCTTCCTCCACTCAGGGCGGTCTTTGGCCAGGGATTCCCAGGTCTCAGTGGGGATATTGCACTTTATCAAGGAGGCTTTAAGGGTGTCCTTGAAATGTTTCCTCTGCCCACCTGGGGCTCGCTTGCTGTGTAGGAGTTCCGGGGAGAGCGCTTGCTTTGGGAGTCTTATGTTGGGCATGCGGACAATGTGGCCCGCCCAACGGAGCTGGTCGAGTACTCCCTCAGTACTGCCCCTCCGACAGTGCAGCGCACCCTCAGGATTGACCCTCCGACAGTGCAGCACTCCCTCGGTATGCCTCTCCGACAATGAAGCGCTCCCTTAGTACTGCCCCTCCGACAGAGCAGCACTCCCTCAGTACTGCCCCTCCGACAATGTAGCGCTCCCTCACTACTGCCCCTCCGACAACGCAGCATTCCCTCAGTACTGCCCCTCCAACAACGCAGCATTCCCTCAGTACTACGCTGAAGTGTCAGTCTGGATTATGGGCTTGCGTTTCTGGACTAGGACTTGAGCCTACAACCTCTTCTATTAATTCACCTTGGCTTATACACAATTGGAACCTCACCAAAGCCCAGGTGAAGAGCTGATTCTCAGGCTCCTGAGACAGGAGTAGGCCTCGCCTCGCCACAGAAGCATTTTCCAGCGAATCAATGAGTGACAATAACAATTCTAATCAAATAGTTGTTTTGTGTGTTTGTGATGTTATCAGCGTCAATTGTGGTGGGAAGTTTGCATATACAGTGAAGTGATGGCAGTAATGTGCGATCGATCCAGTGTGGCACAGGGTGTGGAGTGTGACAGACGGATGGATTTAGATGGGAGTGCAGGTCAGTGTTAGACCACACCTGGTGCTGTTCTACCACATCCAGTAAGACCGTCAAGTGGTGTGAGGCCCCCTACTCGAGGCAGTCTCACACATCCCAGCTTCAGTGCCATCGATCAGATTGCAATCCGATGTTTACTCACATCAGATACCATCTCATATTGAGATACAACCAGCAATACAACATCAACATAAACAGGTCCCCCAATAAATGTGTTAAAGTATAAAAAATCAACGATAATCTAACCCATAGTAATAAGGGTGAAGGCATCAGATTAACTGTCTTGCCCGCTCCTGCACCGTCACCTCTGGAGTCTATCCTTGGCCCCCTCTTCTTTCTCATCTACATGCTGCCCCTTGGCGACGTTATCCGAAATCACAATGTGGGGTTCCACAGGTACGCTGACTATACCCAGCTCTACCTTACCACTACATCTCTCGACCCCTCCACTTTCTCTATGTTGTCATGCTGCTTGTCCGACATCCAGTATTGGATGAGCAGAAATTTCCTCCAATTAAATATTGAGAGGATCAAAGCCATTGGGCTAAAAATTCATCAACCTCGTTTCTTTGCCGAAAAACGGTGCGGCGGGAAATTCAGACAAGTCTTGCGGCGGCGGTTTTTCAGTACCACTGGGGAGAGGACCACCGCCATGTAAGATTCAAAATATCGCTTTCGCCAAAAATTTGGCTCACAGCGCACCCAATATTTAGGACAAGAAAAAAACGCCCGGGAAATATCTGCGTTAGAGCCCTTGGAGCAGCGGTAAGTATGAAGACCTTCAAAAAAGGTAAGTTAAAGTTTTTATTTTTGTAAGACTTTTGCAGTGATTCGCTAGTTCACTGTCTTGTGAATGTTTTGTGATTTGCAATTATTGGGGGTTGTTTCACCCTGCCCCCACTCCTCCCAAGACCTCTCTCTCAAGGCAGCGGTATCGGCTGCAGTTGCAGAAAGTGCAGAAAATTTACGGTTTGCGCCACGAATCCTCGTGCAATGCCGATTTTTACCACTGCGCGAATTGCGGCTTGAATTTTAGGCCTCAGAGTGGTAGCAGAACAAAAGCGGTATTTTTGGTGAAAAAAATACAGTTTTCGCCAAAAAAAACACATTTCTGAAAGCCGATTGTCTTCACTCCCCCCGCCACAAACTCAGTTCCCCAAATACCAACTCCATCCCTCTCCATGGTCACTGTCTGCGGCTAAACCAGGCCATTCACAACCTCAGCATCCTATTTGACCCTGAGCTGAGCTAGCGAACCCCACACCTTGTCCACCACCAAGATTGCCTACTTCTACATCCATAACATCGCCCGTCTCTGCCCCCACCTCAGACCATCTGCTGCAGAAACCCTCATCCATGCTTTTGATCCCGCCAGACTTGACTACTCCAATGCACTCCTGGTCGGCCTCCCATCTTCCACCCTCCATAAACTTCAGCTCATCCAAAACTCTGCTGCCCGTGTCCTCACGCGTCCCATTAACCCATCACCCCCTGCACTCGCTGGCCTACATTGGCTCCGGTCCACCAACATTGATTTTACAATTCTCATCCTCGTGTTCAAATCCCTCCATGGCCTCGCTCCTCCCTACCTCTAACCTCCGCCAGCCCCACCACTCTCCGAGAATTGCATTCCTCCAATGCTGGCCTCTTGGGCATCCATGATTTTATTCGTTCCCATTCACAGCCATAAGCTCTGGAATTCCCTCCCTAAACCTCTCCGCCTCTCTCTCCTCCTGTAAAACCAAGCTTTCAGTCATCTGCCCTAATATCTCCTTATGTGGGTCGATAACACCTGTGAAGCAACACGTACTGTTTTGGTCTCTGTATTTAAGGAAGGATAGACTTGCATTGGAGGCTGTTCAGAGAAGCCTCACTAGATTGATTCCGGAGATGAGGAGGTTGACTTATGAAGATAGGTTGAGTAGGTTGGGCCTATACACATTGGAGTTCAGAAGAATGAGAGATGATTTTATCGAAACATATAAGATAGTGAGGGGGCTCGACAAGGTGGATGCAAAGAGGATATTTCCACTCATAAGGGAAACTAAAACTAGGGGGCATAGTCTCAGAATAAGGGGCTGCCCATTTAAAACTGAGATCTATGAGGAGGAATTTCTTCTCTGAGAGGGTTGTAAATCTGTGGAATTCTCTACCCCAGAGAGCTGTGGAGGCTGGGTCATTGAATATATTTAAGGCGGAGATAGACATATTTTTGAGTGATAATGGAGTAAAAGGTTGTGGGGAGCGGGCAGGGAAGTGGAGCTGAGTCCATGATGAGATCAGCCATGATCTCATTAAATGGTGGAGCAGGCTCGAGGGGCCAGGTGGCCTACTCCTGCTCCTATTTCTTATGTTCTTATGAAGCGCCATTTTACTACATTAAAGGTACTCTAGAAATGCAACTTGGTGTTATAGTGTGTAAGCCCCGATATTGCTGCTGGCCCAGGTCGGATTATGTTTGTTCATTTTCCTTGTTCCAGACCACAATAATGGCCGTAGAGTTCGATGGTGGAGTGGTGATTGGCTCAGATTCTCGTGTCTCCGCAGGGTAAGCTTGTTGCATCTCATTTCTCAGTGACCATGCCCTTCCATTTAATTTATACAACTGGATATTTATATAGCACCTTTCACAGTGTCTCAAAGTGCTTCACAGCCAATGAAGTACTCTTAAAGTGTGGTCACTGTTGTAATCTGGGAAATGTGGCAGCCACTAAGTGCACAGCAAGGTCCCACAAATGGCAGTGAGCTAAATAACCAGATCATCTGTTTTACTGATGTTGATTGAGGGATAAATATCGACCAGGACAGCAGGGATAGCTCCCCTGTTCTCCTTCGAAATAGTGCCATGGGATCTTTTACGTCCACCCGAGAGGGTAGCCAGGGCCACAGGTTAACGTCTCATCTGAAGGACAGCACCTCAATACTTGCTGATTTACTTTATCATCTCTGCTGCTTTTCCCAGGCTCGGTGAGGTCCTGCTCTGGACCTTGGCCCTTGCCCTTCACCTGTTGTTGCTTATCTAAGGGTTAAGTCATGGCAGGACAGCTCGGTCACGTGTTATGCTCCTCCTGTACCATGTGGGAACTCCGGGACGACACCAGTGTTCCTGACGACTACGTGTGCGGGAAGTGTATCCGCCTCCAGCTCCTGACGGACCGCGTTGCGGAATTGGAGCTGAGGGTGGATTCACTCTGGAGCATCCACGATGCTGAGAATGACGTGAGTAGCACGTGTAGCGAGTTGGTCGTACCGCAGGGAAAGGGTCCACAGCCAGATAGGGACCGGAAGACCAGCAGGAAGAGCAATGCAAGGAAGGTAGTGCAGGGGTCCCCTGTGGTCATCCCCCTGCAAAACAGATACACTGCTTTGGGTACTGTTGGGGGGGGGATGACTCATCAGGGGAGGGCAGCAGCAGCCAAGTTCATGGCACCGTGGCTGGCTCTGTTGCACAGGAGGGCAGGAAAAAGAGTGGGAGAGCAATAGTGATAGGGGATTCAATTGTGAGGGGGATAGACGTTTCTGCGGCCGCAACCGAGACTCCAGGATGGCATGTTGCCTCCCTGGTGCAAGGGTCAAGGATGTCTCGGAGCGGGTGCAGGACATTCTAAAAAGGGAGGAAGAACAGCCAGTTGTCGTGGTGCACATTGGTACCAACGACATAGGTAAAAAAAGGGATGAGGTCCTACGAAACGAATTTAAGGAGCTAGGAGCTAAATTAAAAAGTAGGACCTCAAAAGTAGTAATCTCAGGATTGCTACCAGTGCCACGTGCTAGTCAGAGTAGGAATCGCAGGATAGCGCAGATGAATACGTGGCTTGAGCAGTGGTGCAGCAGGGAGGTATTCAAATTCCTGGGGCACTGAAACCGGTTCTGGGGGAGGTGGGACCAGTACAAACCGGACAGTCTGCACCTGGGCAGGACCAGAACCAATGTTCTAGGGGGAGTGTTTGCTAGTGCTGTTGGGGAGGAGTTAAACTAATATGGCAGGGGGATGGGAACCAATGCAGGGAGACAGAGGGAAACAAAAATGAGACAAAAGCAAAAGACAGAAAGGAGATGAGGAAAAGTGGAGGGCAGAGAAACCCAAGGCAAAGAACAAAAAGGGCCACTGTACAGCAAAATTCTAAAAGGACAAAAGGTGTTAAAAAAAACAAGCCTGAAGGCTTTGTGTCTTAATGCAAGGAGTATCCATAATAAGGTGGATGAATTAACTGTGCAAATAGATGTTAACAAATATGATGTGATTGGGATTACAGAGACGTGGCTCCAGGATGATCAGGGCTGGGAACTCAACATCCAGGGGTATTCAACATTCAGGAAGGATAGAATAAAAGGAAAAGGAGGTGGGGTAGCATTGCTGGTTCAGGAGGAGATTAATGCAATAGTTCGGAAGGACATTAGCTTGGATGATGTGGAATCTATATGGGTAGAGCTGCAGAACACCAAAGGGCAAAAAACGTTAGTGGGAGTTGTGTACAGACCTCCAAACAGTAGTAGTGATGTTGGGGAGGGCATCAAACAGGAAATTAGGGGTGCATGCAATAAAGGTGCAGCAGTTATAATGGGTGACTTTAATATGCACATAGATTGGGCTAACCAAACTGGAAGCAATACGGTGAAGGAGGATTTCCTGGAGTGCATAAGGGATGGTTTTCTAGACCAATATGTCGAGGAACCAACTAGGTGGGAGGCCATCTTAGACTGGGTGTTGTGTAATGAGAGAGGATTAATTAGCAATCTCGTTGTGCGAGGCCCCTTGGGGAAGAGTGACCATAATATGGTGGAATTCTGCATTATGATGGAGAATGAAACAGTTAATTCAGAGACCATGGTCCAGAACTTAAAGAAGGGTAACTTTGAAGGTATGAGGCATGAATTGGCTAGGATAGATTGGCGAATGATACTTAAGGGGTTGACTGTGGATGGGCAATGGCAGACATTTAGAGACCGCATGGATGAAGTACAACAATTGTACATTCCTGTCTGGCGTAAAAATAAAAAAGGGAAGGTGGCTCAACCGTGGCTATCAAGGGAAATCAGGGATAGTATTAAAGCCAAGGAAGTGGCATACAAATTGGCCAGAAATAGCAGCGAACCCGTGGACTGGGAGAAATTTAGAACTCAGCAGAGGAGGACAAAGGGTTTGATTAGGGCAGTGAAAATGGAGTACAAGAAAAAGCTTGCAGGGAACATTAAGACGGATTGCAAAAGTTTCTATAGATATGTAAAGAGAAAAAGGTTAGTAAAGACAAACGTAGGTCCCCTGCAGTCAGAATCAGGGGAAGTCATAACGGGGAACAAAGAAATGGCGGACCAATTGAACAAGTACTTTGGTTCGGTATTCACTAAGGAGGACACAAACAACCTTCCTGATATAAAAGGGGTCAGAGGGTCTAGTAAGGAGGAGGAACTGAGGGAAATCCTTATTAGTCGGGAAATTGTGTTGGGGAAATTGATGGGATTGAAGGCCGATAAATCCCCAGGGCCTGATGGATTGCATCCCAGAGTACTTAAGGAGGTGGCCTTGGAAATAGCGGATGCATTGACAGTCATTTTCCAACATTCCATTGACTCTGGATCAGTTCCTATCGAGTGGAGGGTAGCCAATGTAACCCCACTTTTTAAAAAAGGAGGGAGAGAGAAAACAGGGAATTATAGACCGGTCAGCCTGACATCGGTAGTGGGTAAAATGATGGAATCAATTATTAAGGATGTCATAGCAGTGCATTTGGAAAGAGGTGACATGATAGGTCCAAGTCAGCATGGATTTGTGAAGGGGAAATCATGCTTGACAAATCTTCTGGAATTTTTTGAGGATGTTTCCAGTAGAGTGGACAAGGGAGAACCAGTCGATGTGGTATATTTGGACTTTCAGAAGGCTTTCGACAAGGTCCCACACAAGAGATTAATGTGCAAAGTTAAAGCACATGGGATTGGGGGTAGTGTGCTGACATGGATTGAGAACTGGTTGTCAGACAGGAAGCAAAGAGTAGGAGGAAATGGGGACTTTTCAGAATGGCAGGCAGTGACTAGTGGAGTACCGCAAGGTTCTGTGCTGGGGCCCCAGCTGTTTACACTGTACATTAATGATTTAGACGAGGGGATTAAATGTAGTATCTCCAAATTTGCGGATGACACTAAGTTGGGTGGCAGTGTGAGCTGCGAGGAGGATGCTATGAGGCTGCAGAGCGACTTGGATAGGTTAGGTGAGTGGGCAAATGCATGGCAGATGAAGTATAATGTGGATAAATGTGAGGTTATCCACTTTGGTGGTAAAAACAGAGAGACAGACTATTATCTGAATGGTGACAGATTAGGAAAAGGGGAGGTGCAACGAGACTTGGGTGTCATGGTACATCAGTCATTGAAGGTTGGCATGCAGGTACAGCAGGCGGTTAAGAAAGCAAATGGCATGTTGACCTTCATAGCGAGGGGATTTGAGTACAGGGGCAGGGACGTGTTGCTACAGTTGTACAGGGCCTTGGTGAGGCCACACCTGGAGTATTGTGTACAGTTTTGGTCTCCTAACCTGAGGAAGGACATTCTTGCTATTGAGGGAGTGCAACAAAGGTACACCAGACTGATTCCCGGGATGGCGGGACTGACCTATCAAGAAAGACTGGATCAACTGGGCTTGTATTCACTGGAGTTCAGAAGAATGAGATGGGACCTCATAGAAACGTTTAAAGTTCTGATGGGTTTAGACAGGTTAGATGCAGGAAGAATGTTCCCAATGTTGGGGAAGTCCAGAAGCAGGGGTCACAGTCTAAGGATAAGGGGTAAGCCATTTAGGACCGAGATGAGAAGCTTCTTCACCCAGAGAGTGGTGAACCTGTGGAATTCTCTACTACAGAAAGTTGTCGAGGCCAATTCACTAAATATATTCAAAAAGGAGTTAGATGAAGTCCTTACTACTAGGGGGATCAAGGGGTATGGCGAGAAAGCAGGAATGGGGTACTGAAGTTGCATGTTCAGCCATGAACTCATTGAATGGCGGTGCAGGCTAGAAGGGCCGAATGGCCGACTCCTGCACCTATTTTCTATGTTTCTATGGCTCGGACTGTTTAACACTTTCCTGAGCACCGATTCCACTCCAGGGTTTTATTTGTGTGGAATAGTTTGTGGGAAATAGCCATTGTTCTGATCAAAGGAGATTAAAGATGTTGCCTGTGTGTGTGCAGGGATTCGGTGGTTAATCGTGTGATGAACAAGTTGTCTGTCCTCCATGAGAGAATTTATTGCGCCCTGTCTGGTTCAGCAGCTGACGCTCAGGCGATGGCCGACATCATCAACTACCAGCTGGAACTGCACAGGTAAGCAGTTCGACACCCGCTTACTTCACACATTCAACTCACATCAACAGCAAAAGGCAGGGCTGCAATATTCTGGGCCCTGCTCCACTGGGCGAGACCTGTACACAGCGTGGGCATATCAGCAAATCACAGGGCACAGCCTGTGGGCTTATAACCACGGACATCAACAGATGGAAGGTACAGAAGGCCCCAGCAGTGGAAATGGTCACACACTGCTGACCATCAGGGCCCACACTGACTGTCACACACTGACTGTCAGGGCCCACACTGACCGTCGCACTCTGACCGTCACGGCCCACACTGACCATCAGGGCCCACACTGACCGTTACACAGTGACTGTCAGGGCCCACACTGACCGTCGCACACTGACCGTCAGGGCCCACACTGACCGTCGCACACTGACCATCAGGGCCCACACTAACCATCACAGTGACTGTCAGGGCCCACACTGACCTTCACACACTGACCGTCAGGGCCCACACTGACCATCACACACTGACCGTCACACACTGACCATCAGGACCCACACTGACCATCAGGGCTCACACTCACCATCACACAGTGACTGTCAGGGCCCACACTGACCGTCACACACTGACCGTCAGGGCCCACACTGACCGTCACACACTGACCGTCAGGGCCCACACTGACCGTCACACACTGACCTTCAGGGCCCACACTGACCGTCACACACACTGTCCGTCACACACTGACCATCAGAGCCCACACTGACCGTCATACACTGACCATCACACACTGACCATCACACAGTGACCGTCAGGGCCCACACTGACAGTCACACACTGACCATCAGGGCCCACACTGACCGTCACACACTGACTGTCACACAGTGACCATCAGGGCCCACACTGACCGTCGCACACTGACCATCAGGGCCCACACTGACCGTCGCACACTGACCATCAGGGCCCACACTGACCGTCGCACACTGACCATCAGGGCCCACACTGACCGTCACACACTGACCGTCACACACTGACCATCAGGGCCCACACTGACCGTCACACACTGACCGTCACACACTGACCGTCACACACTGACCATCAGGGCCCACACTGACCGTTACACACTGACCATCAGGGCCCACACTGACCGTCACACACTGACCATCAGGGCCCACACTGACCATCAGGGCCCACACTGACCATCACACACTGACCGTCAGGGCCCACACTGACCGTCACACACTGACCATCAGGGCCCACACTGACCGTCAGGGCCCACACTGACCGTCACACACTGACCATCAGGGCCCACACTGACCGTCACACACTGACCGTCAGGGCCCACACTGACCATCACACACTGACCTTCAGGGCCCACACTGACCATCAGGGCCCACACTGACCGTCACACACTGACCGTCAGGGCCCACACTGACCGTCACACACTGACCGTCAGGGCCCACACTGACCGTCAGGGCCCACACTGTCCGTCACACACTGTCCGTCACACACACTGACCGTCACACACACTGTCCGTCACACACACTGTCCGTCACACACACTGTCCGTCACACACACTGTCCGTCACACACTGACCGTCACACACACTGTCCGTCACACACTGACCATCAGGGCCCACACTGACCGTCACACACTGACCGTCAGGGCCCACACTGACCGTCACACACTGACCGTCACACACACTGTCCGTCACACACTGACCAGCAGAGCCCACACTGACCATCACACAGTGACTGTCAGGCCCTGTGTCTGAAAGACCCACTTTCCTATTTGTGTCTGTGGTGGTGTTGCGCAGTGTGAAAAATACAAGAGGATGACTTTGTTAGATGTGTAGACCCAGTAGGTTGTGGCTTGTGTTGGCAGGGCTTTGGAGGTCGGTCTCAGTCGCCACCACTGCTCTCAATGTGGTGGGTAATTTTGAGTGTAAATCAGACAGCACAAACAGTGAACAGATCTTTGTGCCCAATCTCACCATAACTTCCACCTTCCTGTCACTCAGCGTTGAAATTGAAGATGCTCCGTTGGTTCGAGCTGCTGCTGCCATGGTCAAAAACATCAGCTACAAGTATAAGGAAGAGTTGTCAGCGCACCTGATAGTGGCTGGATGGGACAGGAAGAAGAGAGGGCAGGTACCTGTGCATCAGCTACAATTACAGTTAACAGTGTGTGCTCTGCATTTAGATCAGCTTGTGACATGTATCCTTGTGATAAATTCCAGTGAAATGTATCTTGACCTGGGTTTATGATTAATATGTTCGAAATTAACAATTGCACCCCAATTTCTGTGGGGGTTTCCAATCTCCTGCTGTAATGTCACCATATGATCGGGATATTCTCCAGAAATACAGCATAACCAGTCATTTACCCCATTTACACAGGCCTGGATATTTACTGGGGTGGGTTTGGTGGGGGCCAAGCTTTGGGTGGGAAATCTGGAAGTCCGGCCATGACAGATCCCAGAGGGGCTCCAATCCCAGACCGTAGCAGTGAGGGGGGGGGGGGGTCCAATCTGCGACACAGATATCTTTATTGGGGGAGGGGGAAGCACTCCTACCCACCCCCAGCCCACAAGCAGTGCTGTAAAATCGCTCACGTTCTCCCCAAAACTGTCCTCGCTTCCCTTCAGCTACCGGGTTTCCCGAGGCCTGGGAAAATCAGAGGTTGCAAGCCTCATTTACATTTTTAAATTGCCATGCTGCCACCTGGCTTGGCTGCCCGCTCCCGTAAAACCCGGAAGTGGGCAGATTGGACGTGGGTTGGGTTTGGGGTTCAGATCTTTCACATTTTCACCCCCCAACCCCGCCCCCGAACCCACATGTTTTGTGTGCTAAAATTCCCCCCATAGAGTCTGCAACATAGGAACAGGCCAATCGGCCCAACCAATCATTTCCACTAATGTTAGGGTGGGAAATCAGGGAAAGCCATCAGGAATTCCAGTTACCACTGTTTATTCTTCCACTGCCTGGAGACTGATGGACCTGTAGTTTGTGCCCATTTAGTGAGCTCATTTTACAGTAACAAAGGTTTCTGTTTGACCCTGTGCTACATTACCAGATATTGTGCCTTTAAAATAACACTCCAGTCCGCGGGGAGCGAGGGTCATTTCTGGGTCAGTCCACAGGGTGCGAGGGTCATTTCTGGGTCAGTCCACAGGGAGCGAGGGTCATTTCTGGGTCAGTCCACAGGGAGCGAGGGTCATTTCTGGGTCAGTCCATGGGGAGCGAGGGTCATTTCTGGATCAGTCCGTGGGGAACAACGGTCATTTCTGGGTCAGTCCACAGGGAGCGAAGGATCATCTCTGGGTCACTCTCCAGTCCGCGGGGAGCGAGGGGTCATTTCTGGGTCACACTCCGGTCCGCGGGGAGCGAGGGATCATTTCTGGGTCACTCTCCAGTCCGCGAGGAGCGAGGGGTCATTTCTGGGTCACTCTCCGGTCTGCGGGGAACGAGGGCCATTTCTGGGAGTGGTGTTTGGTGCTGATCAGAAGCGATCAATCGGAGTAAGCACATATCAGGGTGTATGAATCAATCAGTGATGTGATTCACATCATAGGCAGTGGTTTTTGATTTGTCAGTTTTCATGAATGGGACATTTGAGCCAATCAGGATTTTCTTCCATAGACATTTGCCCACACTGAGCATATGTCAGGGACTGTGTACCCCAGTCTATGGCTATCTATCCATTCATTTTACCAATCACAGCGTGGGATTACACAATTTCCTAAAATGCTCCTGGTCCCAGCTAGGAGCCCCTAACAATGACATTGAAAGATCTGTAACTTAGTGCAGTGATTGGACTATAAGTGCATGAAATGAAATGTTAGATGACATTAAGGGTTGCTGTTGGTCTCGATCCCCTCGGGGTTAAGCACCATGAGGTGGAGCAGAGATCTGATGGGGAGTTTTGCTCTGAGCTAACTTAAGCCTCTGGATATTCCTCCCGTTGGCATGAAGGGAAGGAGAATGCGGCAGGTTGTGGTACAGGGGTGTGATCCTCCTGCCAGACTGCATGTTCTCCGCTCAGCCCAGCGAATGGTTAACGCCCAGGCAGTGAAGACCAAAATCTAGGCCCGACTATATGTGGGAGCGTTATTGAGCTGTGCTGTGTCTGCCCCTGATCCAGGTCTACGCCACTCTGGGAGGGATGCTGATCAGACAGCCGTTCGCAGTTGGTGGCTCCGGGAGTGTCTTCATTTATGGATATGTCGATGCTACTTATAAAGCTGGAATGAGTAGGGCGGAGTGCCTGCAGTTTGTAACTAACGGTGAGAACGGGTGGTGTGGCTGCGGTTATTTGGCAAATTCATTGACAGCATCTGATTTAACAAATCCTATTACATTGTCAATGTATATAACATCGCAGTTTGCAATAACAAAGCTCATTAAAGCCATGGAATATTTCATCCCTTCTCGCCGATTGTGAATTTGCATTCCCCTCTGAGGCTGGTTTTACACAGTCCCATTGCCTCGCTGTTTCGCTGACTTTTTCCCATTCTCACACTCTTACCCATACCTTTCTCAATGCTGCAATTGAGGTTGTATTGATTTCCTGTTGGGGCAAAGTATCCCACACACCGATAACTATCAGTAAAACTTCCCTCTGGTCTCCCCCTTTCTGGACCTGGTGCTGATCTTGTTAACGAGAGAGTGATTTTCCTCTTCACAGCACCCGGGAACTCTCGGGGTGAGGACCCTGAATCCATCTCACTGGCTCGGGATTTGCCAGGCTTCCCCAGGTGGGGGCACTATATGGAGTCTGCAATAAGTACAGGCCCTGTGTAGAACATAAGAAATAGGAGCATTTGGCCCCTCGAGTATGCTCCACCATTCAATAAGATCATGGCTGATTTGATCATAGACTCAGCTCCATTTCCCCGCCCACTCCCCATAACCCTTTACTCCCTTATCGCTCAAAAATCTGTCTATCTCTGCCTTAAATATATTCAATGACCCAGCCTCCACAGCTCTCTGGGGCAGAGATTTACAACCCTCAGAGAAGAAATTTCTTCTCATCTCAGTTTTAAATGGGCGGCCCTTTATTGAGACTGTGCCCTAGTTTTAGTTTCCTCTATGAGTGGAAATGTCCTCTCTGCATCCACGCTGTCGAACCCCTTCATTATCTTATATGTTTCGATAAGATCACCTCTCATTCTTCTGAACTCAAATGTGTAGAGGCCCAATCTACTCAATCTATCTTCATAACTCAACCCCCTCATCTCCGGAATCAACCTAGTGAGGCTTCTCTGAACAGCCTCCAATGCAAGTATATCCTTCCCTAAATACGGAGACCAAAACTGCACACAGTACTCCAGGTGTGGCCTCACCAATACCCTGTATAATTGTAGCAGGACTTCTCTGCTTTTATACTCTATTCCCCTTGCAATAAAGGCCAACATTCCATTTGCCTTCCTGATTACTTGCTATACCTGCATAGTAACTTACAGGGAGGCAAGAGGGGTGTTCCCAGCCTTCCCACCTCAATGTGAAGGGCAGGACAAGAGAGTTCCATTGAGTATGGCCCACCCACCGTTAAATCCACCCCCTCCCATCAAATCTCCCCATCGAACCCAGCGTGAGTGCTTGAGTCAGGAACTTTGGCAGACTGGAAGGTTTGCTGGGCTCCTGAGGTAGCTTTAGGGAGGAAGGATGAGCAAATACAGTTTATTCCTCCTCCCAGCAACAGCCAACCATCAGGAGTGCAGCTCAAAACCTATGGCTGGGAGAGTCCCTGAGCCAATGGGAAATGATACTGTGTGTTCTCTCTGTATTACAGCTATCGCACTGGCCATTGGGAGAGACGGCTCGAGTGGAGGAGTGGTGTACCTTGTAACAATCACAGAGAAAGGAACTGAGCACAAAGTCATTCTGCCCAATGAGTTGCCTCAATTCCACGATGAATGAAACCATGTTTTCACTATGGATCACCTCACTTCTTAATAAATAGTTTCCACACTGTAGCCCAATTAGACCCAGTGTCCTTGTTCAGTGTGTAAATTCACCAATGCACAAGCTTGGAGCATTTGTTGCAAACGGTTGCTTCTCTGAATTTTTTCCCCCATTCGATCCGGGATTTGGGCGTCGCAGGCAAGGCCGGCATTTATTGCCCATCCCTAATGGCCCTTGAGAAGGTGGTGGTGAGCCGCTGTCTTGAACCGCTGCAGTCCGTGTGGTGAAGGTACTCCCAGCGTGCTGTTAAGGAGGGAGTTCCAGGATGTTGACCCAGCGATGGTGAAGGAACAGCGATATATTTCCAACTCAGAATGGTGTGTGATTTGGAGGGGAACTTGCAGGTGATGGTGTTCCCATGCGCCTGCTGCCCTTCTAGTTGGTAGAGGTCACGGGTTTGGAAGCTGCTGCCGAAGAAGCCGTGGCGAGTTGCTGCAGTGCATCTTGTAGATGGTACACACTGCAGCCATGGTGCGTTAGTGGTGGAGGGAGTGAATGTTGAAGGTGATGGATGGGGTGCCAATCAAGTGGGCTGCTTTGTCCTGGATGGTGTCGAGCTTCTTGAGTGTTGTTGGAGCTGCACTCATCCAGGCAAGTGGAGAGTGTTCCATCACACTCCTGACTTGTGCCTTGTAGACGGTGGAAAGGTTTTGGGGAGTCAGGAGGTAAGACACTCGTCGCAGAATCTTATTGTTTTCTGTAGCGGTTTGTTACAACTGAGCGGCTCATTAGACCATTTCAGAGGGCAGTTAAGAGTCAACCACCTTGCTGTGGGTCTGGAGTCACATATAGGCTGGACTGGGTAAGGACGGCAGATTTCCTTCCCTGAAGGACATTAGTGAACCAGATGGGTTGGTTTTTATGACAATCTTGTAGTTTTGCGCAAAACATAAAAACAGATAGTAAAAGCTTTTAAAGATATATAAAACGGAAAAGAGTGACTAAAGTGAATGTTGGTCCCTTAGAAGATGAGAAGGGGGATTTAATAATGGGAAATGTGGAAATGGCTGAGACCTTAAACAATTATTTTGCTTCCGTCTTCACAGTGGAAGACACAAAAACCATGCCAAAGTTTGCAGGCCACAGGAATGTGGGAAGGGAGGACCTTGAGACAATCACTATCACTAGGGGGCTAGTGCTGGACATGCTAATGGGACTCAAGGTAGAAAAATCCCCTGGTCCTGATGAAATGCATCCCAGGGTATTAAAAGAGATGGCGGAAGTTATAGCAGATGCATTCGTTATAATCTACCAAAATTGTCTGGACCCTGGGGAGGTACCAGCGGATTGGAAAGCAGCTAATGTAACGCCTCTGTTTAAAAAAGGGGGCAGGCAAAAGGCAGGTAACTATAGGCCGGTTAGTTTAACATCTGTAGTGGGGAAAATGCTTGAAACTATCATTAAGGAAGAAATAGCGGGACATCTAGATAGGAATAGTGCAATCAAGCAGACGCAGCATGGATTCATGAAAGGGAAATCATGTTTAACTAACTTACTGGAATTCTTTGAGGATATAACGAGCATGGTGGATAGAGGTGTACCGATGGATGTGGTGTATTTAGATTTCCAAAAGGCATTCGATAAGGAGCCACACAAAAGGTTACTGCAGAAGATAAAGGTACGCGGAGTCAGAGGAAATGTATTAGCATGGATAGGGAATTGGCTGGCGAACAGAAAGCAGAGAGTCGGGATAAATGGGTGCTTTTCCGGTTGGAAATCAGTGGTTAATGGTGTGCCACAGGGATCAGTGCTGGGACCACAACTGTTTACAATATACATAGATGACCTAGAAGAGGGGACAGAGTGTAGTGCAACAAAATTTGCAGATGACACTAAGATTAGTGGGAAAGCGGGCTGTGTAGAGGACTCAGAGAGGCTGCAAGATTTGGATAGGTTAAGCGAATGGGCTAAGGTTTGGCAGATGGAATACAATGTCGGAAAGTGTGAGGTCATCCACCTTGGGAAAAAAAACAGTAAAAGGGAATATTATTTGAATGGGGAGAAATTACAACATGCTGTGGTGCAGTGGGACCTGGGGGTCCTTGTGCATGAAACTCTTTTGGATCCTTGTGCATGAATCCCAAAAGGTTAGTTTGCAGGTGCAGCAGGTAATCAGGAAGGCAAATGGAATGTTGGCCTTCATTGCGAGAGGGATGGAGTACAAAAGCAGGGACGTGTTGCTGCAACTGTATAAGGTATTGGTAAGGCCGCACCTGGAGTACTGCATGCAGTTTTGGTCACCTTACTTAAGGAAGGATATACTAGCTTTGGAAGGGGTACAGAGACGATTCACTAGTCTGATTCCGGAGATGAGGGGGTTACCTTATGATGATAGATTGAGTAGACTGGGTCTTTACTCCTTGGAGTTCAGAAGGATGAGGGGTGATTTTATAGAAACATTTAAAATCATGAAAGGGATAGACAAGATAGAGGCAGAGAGGTTATTTCCATTGGTGGGGGAGACTAGAACTAGGGGGCACAGCCTCAAAATACAGAGGAGCCAATTTAAAACCGAGTTGAGAAAGAATTTCTTCTCCCAGAGGGTTGTGAATCTGTGGAATTCTCTGCCCAAGGAAGCAGTTGAGGCTGGCTCATTGAATGTTTTCAAGTCACAGATAGATAGATTTTTAACCAATAAGGGAATTAAGGGTTACGGGGAGAGGGCGGGTAAGTGGAGCGGAGTCCACGACCAGATCAGCCATGATCTTATTGAATGGCGGAGCAGGCTCGAGGGACTAGATGGCCTACTCCTGTTCCTATTTCTTATGTTCTTATGTTTATGGTCATTAGTACTGACACTAGCTTTTTATTTCAGATTTTTTTTTAAATTTAACTAAATTTAAATTCCGCAGCTACTGAGGTGGGATTTGAACTCACGTCTCCAGATTATTAGTGCAGGCCTCTGGATTACTTGTCCCATAATTTAACCACTATTGCTATAATTACTGGTGGAAAAGCTAAGTTACAACTTGAAACCCCCTCACTGCCCAGTTATTGTTTGTGTCACAGTTGGTTTTACTCTCGCCTGTGAGTCAGAAGGCGGTGGATTGAAGAAGAGAACATGCAATTGATCTTCAGCCTTCCACCCTCCCCTTCCCCGCTCGAGGGAGAGAAAAGCTGCCACAGTTCCCCATTATCTGCTGACTTGCATCATATCCTGATTTAGCTCCTGTTGGGTCAATGTGTGAGTGGCGGTTGTATGGGGACAAGCGCAGGCTTGCCTGTGATGCTTCTACAGTTGATAAGCCTGCCAACTGTCTGAGCTCACACATGATGAATGGTAACTTGGCTGACACATCTCACCTTGCAACTTTGGGGCTATTCAGAGCACTTCAAATCTTACTGGACTGGTGATTGGATGCTTGCAGCAATTACATAGGGTGGCCGTGCAGGGCAGCACACCTGTAATCTTCAGATCCCTGTTTCCAATGGGCCAGGTATCTCCCCATGGGAAACCACTCAGCAATTCTGTCCTTCAGATTATAATTATACACTTACCATTGAGGGTGAAGGACATCCATATAGCTCGGTATTATAATAATCCGCACCCCCGGCGATAAACCGCACTCCCGGAAATCCTCAGAGATAAATCCCCGGCGATAAACATAGAAACAGAAAATAGGAACAGTAGTAAGCCATTTGGTCCTTCGAGTCTGCACCGCCATTCAATATGATCATGGCTGATCCTCTATCTCAACACCATATTCCCGCTTTCTCCCCATACCCCTTGATGCCTTTTGTGTCTAGAAATCTATCTATCTCCCTCTTAAATATATTCAGTGACTTGGCCTCCACAGCCTTCTATGGTAGAGAATTCCACAGGTTCACCACCCTGAGTGAAAACATTTCTCTTCATCTCGTCCTAAATTTCCTACCCCGTATCCTGAGACTGTGATCCTTTGTTCTAGACTTCCCAGCCAGGGGAAACATCCTCCCCACATCCAGTCTATCCAACCCAGTCAGAATTTTATAACCCAGTCAGAATTTTATACGTTTCAATGAAATCCCCTCTCATTCTTCTAAACTCGAGTGAATACAGGCCTAGTCGACCCAATCTCTCCTCATACGACAGTCCTGCCATCCCAGGAATCAGTCTGATGAACCTTCCCTCTATGGCAAGTATATCCTTTCTTAGGTAAGGAGACCAAAACTGCACACAATACACGGTCTCACCAAGGCCCTGTATAACTGTAGTAAGACATCCTTGCTCCTGTACTTAAATCCTCTTGCAATGAAGGCCAACATACCATTTGCCTTCCTAACTGCTTGCTGCACCTGCATATTTGCTTTCAATGACTGGTGTACAAGGACACCCAGGTCCCTCTGTACATCTATATTTCCCAAGCCATCACCATTTAAATAATACTTTGTCCTTATGTTTTTCCTACCAAAGTGGATAACTTCACATTTATCCACATTATACTGCATCTGCCATGTGTTTGCCCACTCACTCAATCTATCTAAATCACCTTGCAGTGTCTTTACATCCTCCTCACAACTCACAATCCCACCTAGTTTTGTGTTGTCAGCAAACTTGGAAATATTACATTGGGCTCCCTCATCCAAATCATTTATATATATTGTGAATAGCTGGGGCCCAAGCACTGATCCCTGTGGTACCCCACGAGTCACTGCCTGCCACCTCGAAAAAGACCCGTTTATTCCTACTCTCCCAGCGATAATCCGCACTCCCGGCGATAAACCGCACTCCCGGCGTATTGAGTCAGGAAACAGTCTTGTATATTTTCAGTAAATTTTTCAGCTGTATTTCCCACCACAACAGCAGGTAAACCATCATGTCACTGAATGCCAGGAAAATTAAAATCACCCATCACACAAAGGTGGCATTTTATATTAAAAGCATCAGTGATCAGTTTCCATAATAACTCATCACGTTCAAGTGTCTGACCCGGGAGCCTATAACAATTACCGATAATTAATCCCTGCCCGTGAGCTGGGTCCACTTGAACCCAGATAGCCTCAGCTGAGCCTGATGAGGCAATATTAAGTCTCTCTCTAGCTGTTAGATTCTCACTGATAAAAATAGCAACCCCACCTCCCCTTTGGCCTACTCTATCCTTTCCAAAACCATTGCAGTCCTTCAGGTGAATTTCTGTGCCATCATTTCCATCTAGTCATGTCTCATCTAGCTCCTGCCTCAACTTTCCAATTTACAAACCAATTGTGATGTCTGACCTCACTGTGATGTCCGACCTCGCTGTGGTGTACAGTGTGAGGGGGAGCCTTGCCCTGTGATGTCATGGATTGACCCATCCAGTGAAAAGGGCTTCACATTGATGAAACAGTATTTGGCAAACCCTTGGGTTTCATTTAGGTTACAATGACTTGCTGTGTTAGAATACAATAACAGGTTTCCACGTGGTTACAACCTAGAGAACAGAGTGCATGGACGATGGGCAGTGATGGGATTGTTTGTATCCTACCAATGATGTTAAGTAGTTATATACATTTACAGCAACAAGTGGAGGCAATTCAGTCCCTCAAGCCCATTCTATTTAATTATATGATGGCTGATCTGTACCTCAACTCAATTTACCTGCCTTTGATCCATATCCCTTGATAAACATAGGAACAGGAGGAGGGAATTGAACCCCTCAAGCCTGTTCTGCCATTTAACTTAATCATGGCTGATCTGTATCTTACCTCTATCTACCCTCCTTTGTTCCAAAACCCCTAATACCCTTGCTTAACAAAAATCTATCAATCACAGTTTTGACATTTTCAATTCACCTGCAATTGACCATTCCTATCTATCTAATCGTAGCCAGAGAAATACCTGCAATGGCTTCTCTTCCCACTCCCGCATCGTTACCCCTGGTGTCCTCCAAGGATCTATCCTATTTCTCATTTTGCCCCTTGGCGACATCATCTGAATGCACAGCATCAGTTTCCACATGTATGCTGATGACACCCAGCTCTACCTCACTACCACTTCTCTCAACCCCGCCAAGATCTCTAAATTGTCAGACTGCTTGTCCAACATCCAGTTCTGGATGAGCAGAAATTTTCTCCAATTGAATATTAGGAAGACTGAAGCCATTGTTTTTGGTCCCCGCCACAAACTCCGTTCCCTAGCCACTGACTCCATCCCTCTCCCCAACTTCTGACTGAGGCTAAACCAGACTGTTCGCAACCTTGCTATCATTTTGACCCTAAAATGAGCTTTTGACCACATATCTGCAGCATAACTAAGACTGCCTATTTCCATCTGCATATCACCCATCTCCGCCCTTACCTCAGCTCATCCGATGCTGAAACCCTCATCCATGTCTTTGTTACCTCTCAATTTGACTATTCTAATGCACTCCTGACTGTCCTCCCGCATTCTACCCTACGTTGTCTACCTTACACTCACCCATCATTCCTGTGCTCGCTGACCTACACTGACTCCCAGTAAAGCAACACCTCCATTTCAAAATTCTCATCCTTGTTTTCAAATCCCTCCATGGCCTCGACCTTCCCTATCTTTGCAACTCCTTCAGCCCCACAACCTCCCACCCCCAACCCGAGATGTCTGTGCTCCTCTAATTCTGCCCTCCTGAACATCCCTGATTATAATCGCTCAATCATTGGTGGCCGTACCTTCTGTTGCCTCGGCCCTAAACTCTGGAATTCCCTGCCTAAACCCCTCTACCTGTCTACCTCTCTTTCCTCCTTCAAGATCTCTTTAAAACCTACATCTTTGGCCAAGCTTTTGGTCACCTGCCCTAATTTCTTCTTCCGTGGCTCGGTGTCAAATTTTTTGTCTCATAATACTCACCGCGAAGTGCCTTGTGGGGGGTTTCACTACGTTAAAGGCACTATGGGCTAGACTTTCCCGAGAGCCCCTCAACACCCGATTGCCCGCCCAGAAAAACCGCTAACATTTGGCAAGTAACGCTGGCGAAAATTTCCACGGTTAAGTTAAAACTAATTGCCCGGCGAGAAAATGGGTCTTGCACCACTATTCTTGGCGGTTAAGGGGAAAGTAAAACAGGTGCTTTTTAAAAAATTTAGTCCGAGGCTACGGTTGGGCCTAGGGAGGGGGGAAAACTTAAAAAAACATTTCACTTAAAAACAAAGTTTAAAAATATTCCCAAGACACTTTTACACATAATCGCCATTTAAAATTTAAATAAATAAAGAACCTTTAACTTAGCTTTGTTTGCAAAGTACTCACCTACCGCTCTGTTTAAGCAGCTTTCACAGGGCGGTTCCCTCGGCGATCTGGACGGGCTTCCGTTGAGGCCAAACTTACGCCCTGGCGATTTTCTCAGCATTGCACGTCGGCGGGTGTTATCAGATTTGGGCGATACCATTAAAAAACTTACGGGGAAACTTTCGTCGGGCGGAAAAACAGCTGTACCACCGAGAAAATCGACGAGAACCCGCCGAAAACGAAAGGAAAGTTTAGCCCTATATAAATACAGCTTGTTGTTGTTGCAGCCTCAACAGTATTTTGGGGAAAGAGTGTTCCAGTTTTTCACCACCCTTTGTGTGAAGTAGTGCTCCCTGACATCACCCCTGAATGGCTTAGCTCTAATTATAAGGCTATGCTCCCTTGTTCTGGACTCCCGCACCAGAGGAAATAGTGACATTCTGTCTACCCTATCAACTCCTTTGATCATCTTAAACACCTCAATTAGATCACCCCTTAATCTTCTATTCTCAAGGGAATACAAGCCCAGTCTGTGCAGCCTGTCCTCATAATTTTACTATTTTAACCCCAGTATGTCAATCTGTGCTGCACCCGCTCCAAGCCCAATATATCCTCCCTGTGGTGCGGTGCCCAGAACTGAACACCGTACTCCAGATTGGGTCTAAGCAGAGTCGAACCTACCCGTCTTAAATAATGGTATGACATTGGCAGTTTTCCAATCCAAAAGGGACAATTCCTGACGCGAGAGTGTTTTGGAAGATCATGACTAAAGCATCTCCAATTTCTTCACCGACTTCTTTTAATACCCTGGGGTGGAAAACATCGGGTTTTAGAGATTTGTCTGTCTTTAATCTCATTGGTTTCTCCATCTCCATTTTTGTAACTTGTATTGAAATCTAGTTAGTTCCTCCCATTGATGTATTTTGAGTTTTCCTTGTATTTCTGGTACTTTACCCTTATCCTCTACTGTGAAGACCGATAAAAGGTAAGTGTTTAGGAAGTTTGCCATTTGCTGATTTCCAATTACAATATGACCTGTATCTGTCAACAAGGGGCTCACATTGCACTGAGCCACCTTCTCTCAATACATTTGGAAAAATCTTTCATGTTGTTCTTGATATCCCTCACACGTTTTTCTCGTATTCCCTTTTTGCAGCTCTCACCACTTTCTTTGTACCCTTTGCTGATCTTTATATCTCTCCCAGTCCATGGGATCGCTCCTGTTCTTTGCCTTCATATCAGCCCTTTCTTTTAGTTTGATACTATCTCTCACTTCCCTTGTTGACCAAGGTTGTTTAATTACACACGTGGAACTCTTGCCCTGTACAGGTCTTGTATCCTACCAAATATTTATTTAATCAGGAGAATTAACACGTGGCTAAAGGGCTATTGTGGGAAAGAGGGGTTCCTTTTCATGGGACACTGGCACCGGTACTGGACAGGCAGGAGCTGTACTGATGGGATGAGCTCCATGAGACCCATGACCTAGCGGAAAGGGCAAACGCGGAGATGGCAAAGTCTTTAAAGATCTACAAGAAATGAAACCAGCCTAAATATAAACAAAACAGGAAAGAATAAAGTAATGGGAGGTTGGGTGGGTACATTGATTGCCAGGGAATAAACAGAGTTTTCAAACAGGAAATAAAAGGATGATTAAAAATAGAGAGAGGAACTGCTATTAAAAATGAGTGAAACTATCTGTATATCAATGCACAGTGTCCGTAATAAAACAGGAGAGCTGGAGGCAATTGTGTGTTGCAAGTAGCCAGACATAATAGGGATTACTGAGACATGGGTACAGAAAAATCAGGACTGGGAATTAACCATTGCAGGGTATAACACATTTACAAAAGATACAGGGCGAAAAAGGGGAGATGGAGTAGCTTATTTGGGATAACATAATGACAATAGAAAAAAGTGACACAGCTACCAGCAAGACAGAAATAGAATCCATGTGGATAGAGATAAAAGATAACAAAGGATCAAACACACTGATGGGGTTAATCTACAGACCACCCAATAGTGGAAGGGAGGTGGAGGAGAAATATGCAAATTAGGGAAATCAAAGAAAGAAAGACTTACATTTATATAGCGTTTTTCACAACCACCGGACGTCTCAAAGAGCTTTACAGTCAATTAAGTACTTTTGGAGTGTAGTCACTGTTGTAATGTGCGAAACGCGGCAGCCAGTTTGGGCACAGCAAGCTCCCACAAACAGCAATGTGGTAATGACCAGATCATCTGTTTTTGTTACATTGATTGAGGATTATATTGGCCAGGACACCAGGGATAACTCCCCTGCTCGTCTTCGAAATAATGCCGTGGGATCTTTTTCATCCACCTGAGAGAGCAGACGGTGCCTCGGTTTAAAGTCTTGACCAAAAGATGACACCTCCGAAAGTGGAGCACTCCCTCAGCACTGCACCGAAGTGTCAGCCTATATTTATGTGCTCAAGTCCTTGGAGTGGATTTGAAGCCACAACCTTCTGACTATGAGGCGAGTGTGCTACTCACTGAGCCACAACTGACACTCAGTAAAAAACATAACATAATAATCATAGGAGATTTCAACTACTCCGATATTAATTCGACTGAAGAGGTAGGTAATGGGGATAAGAAAATGGAGTTCCTACAATGTGTACAGGACTCCTTTCTAACCCAATATGTAAAGAGCCCAGCAAGGAAGGATTTGCATTTGGACCTAGTTATGGGGAATGAACCAGAGCAGATAAGAGAAGTAAAAGTAGTAAAAATATTGACTATCATATAATACGCTTTAAGATAATAATTCATAAGGACACAAGTATGACAAAGACCAGGATAATAGATTGGAGAAATGCTGATTTTGAGGGACTGAGAATAGAACTTGAAAAAATAAAGTGGATAACAATATTGGCAAACAATGCCATAGACAGCAACTGGAAACATTTAAAACAGTGTTCAACAGAGTCCGCTTAAAAAAAACAAGAATAAGCTAAACACTGATGACACGCCATGGATGAATAAAGCCATAGGGAAAATTGAGGGCAAGGAAAGAGGCAATGTTAAGGACATGGACAGCAGCGGAGAGCCCGATGAGGGAGAATACGAAGAGATTAGAGATAAGTCAAAAAAACATTTAGGAAGGCAAAGAGGAACTATGAAATTAAATGATCAAGGAATATAAAACAAAATAGCAAAATATTTTACAGGCACATAAATTTAAAAAGGAAGGCTGGGATGGGAATAGGGCCTCTAAGGGATGGATAGGATAATACCACTGGCAGCGAGAGAAATATTAAATCATTACTTTGCTTCTGTATTTACCAGGGAGATAGAACAGGTGGACACAACATTGGATGATGAGATTAGTAATGAAATAAATACATTTATAACAAAAAGAGGAGATATATTAAATAAACTAATCAAACTCAAAGAGGATAAAACCCCTGGTCTGGACAGATTACATCCGCGCATTTTAAAAGAATCTACGGAAGAGACAGCAGAGGCATTACTACACATATTTAATAATTCGTTAGAAAAAAGTGTAGTTCCCAAGGAACTCAGTCTGGAAGTGTGACCCTGAGCTTCCGGTTGCCTGTCACTTTAATTCTCCACTCAATTCCCACTCTGATATCTCCGACCTCGGAGTCCTATGAAGCTCAACGCAAGCTCGAAGAACAACACTTAATCTTTTGTTTAGACCTTCTGGACTCAACATCGAGTTCAACAATTTCAGAGCATAACCTCTGCACATCTTTGGCTCCCTTTCCCTCCTCCTCCGGCTTATGTTTTGTTCCCTCTCTGTCTCCAATGGCAGCTGGTCATTATTCCACCATTCACACCCTATCTGGACTAACCTTTTTCTAACTCCCCATCATCCCTTCTGTCTCTCTAATCTCTCCTGCCTTCCACCCTATCACAGACCTTCCCTTTTGCTCTTTCTTCCCCTCTCCCCGCCCTCCCTATCAGAGCTCCTTAAGAACCTGTTCTTTCCGAACACTCTCCAGTTCTGACGAAGGGTCGTTGACCCGAAACATTAACTCTGCTTCTCTCCACGCAGATGCTTCCCGACCCGCTGAGATTTCCAGCATTTTTTGTTTTTAGTTCCCGAGCAGTTGTGGACAGTGAAGGTAAGACTGATATTTGAGAAGGAGGACAGAACATGTCCAAGGAGTGATAGACCTGAATAACTTAACATGGGTGGTCGGGGAAATAATAGAGTCCCTACAAAAGGAGCAAATGGAGCATGTGGCCAGCAACAACTCACAATAAAGAGTGAGCCCGAAGGGACAGTGCTGGTGCACCGACCTCACTGGGGTCCCGGACCGCCGCCCGCGCTCCCTCACTCACACTGCCCGCCGCGCGTGGGCTACAACCGCCAACCGCCGCCTTGTGAGCGCGCGGGGTCAGGGGAACTACAACTCCCAGGGGGCACCGCGGCCCGGCTCCCCCTCTTGCCGTCTCCCGCTCCTTACTGTGCGCAGGCGCGGGGCGCGAGGCGGGCTGGGTAATGTAGTCCCGATGGGGAGATGAACGCAGCCGCGGGTGGGGGCGGTCCCGGGACCCGGATCATTGACAACAAATGAGAGCCCGGACTGACCGCAGCTTCAGGGAGAGTTTGTGAGAGCAGTTCAATCATGGAGGGGCTGAGAGGGAAGCGGGAGGCCGTGTTTGCCGGGCTGGAGGCTCGGGGAGCAGAGGACACAGATTGGGAAAGAAGCAGGAGGAGAAATTCTCCCAGCGAGGGGCCGGGATCGGGAATTCTCGGCCAGAAAGGACGATGGGAGCAGATTCAATAGTAACTCTCAAAAGGGAATTGTGCAAATACCGGCAGGGAAACAATACAGGGCTGTGGGGAAAGAGCGGGAAAACTGCATCAACTCCAGCAAAGGACCGGCACATGCTCGATGGGCAGAATGGCCTCCTGTGCTGCATCATTCCATGATGCTGTGATTCACACCCGGGAGAGCAGTAACTCAAATACACCCGCACAGGAAGGGTATTCACACCCTGGAGAGCAGTAATCGCAAATACACCCTCACAGGAAGGGTATTCACACCCTGGAGAACAGTAATCGCAAATACACCCTCACAGGAAGGGTATTCACACCCTGGAGAACAGTAATCGCAAATACACCCGCACAGGAAGGGTATTCACACCCTGGAGAACAGTAATCGCAAATACACCCTCACAGGAAGGGTATTCACACCCTGGAGAGCAGTAACTCTCAAATGCACCCGTACAGGAAGGGTATTCACACCCTGGAGAGCAGTAACTCTCAAATACACCCGCACAGGAAGGGTATTCACACCCTGGATAGCAGTAACTCTCAAATACACCCGCACAGGAAGGGTATTCACACCCTGGATAGCAGTAACTCTCAAATACACCCGCACAGGAAGGGTATTCACCCCCTGGAGAACAGTAATCGCAAATACACCCGCACAGGAAGGGTATTCACACCCTCGAGAACAGTACCTCTCAAATACACCCACACAGGAAGGGTATTCACACCCTGGAGAGCAGTAATCGCAAATACACCCGCACAGGAAGGGTATTCACACCCTGGAGAGCAGTAATCGCAAATACACCCGCACAGGAAGGGTATTCACACCCTGGAGAGCAGTAACTCTCAAATACACCCGCACAGGAAGGGTATTCACACCCTGGAGAGCAGTAACTCTCAAATACACCCGCACAGGAAGGGTATTCACACCCTGGAGAGCAGTAACTCTCAAATACAACCGCACAGGAAGGGTATTCACACCCTGGAGAGCAGTAACTCTCAAATACAACCGCACAGGAAGGGTATTCACACCCTGGAGAGCAGTAACTCTCAAATACATCCGCACAGGAAGGGTATTCACACCCTGGAGAGCAGTAACTCTCAAATACACCCGCACAGGAAGGGTATTCACACCCTGGAGAGCAGTAACTCTCAAATACAACCGCACAGGAAGGGTATTCACACCCTGGAGAACAGTAATCGCAAATACACCCGCACAGGAAGGGTATTCACACCCTGGAGAGCAGTAACTCTCAAATACACCCGCACAGGAAGGGTATTCACACCCTGGAGAGCAGTAACTCTCAAATACAACCGCACAGGAAGGGTATTCACACCCTGGAGAACAGTAATCGCAAATACACCCGCACAGGAAGGGTATTCACACCCTAGAGAACAGTACCTCTCAAATACACCCGCACAGGAAGGGTATTCACACCCTGGGGAATAGCAATCGCAAATACACCCTCACAGGAAGGGTATTCACAACCTGGAGAACAATAACTCTCAAATACACCCGCACAGGAAGGGTATTCACACCCTGGAGAACAGTAACCGCAAATACATCCGCACAGGAAGGGTATTCACACCCTGGGGAATAGTAACTCTCAAATACACCCGCACAGGAAGGGTATTCACACCCTGGAGAACAGTAATTCTCAGAAATACCAGCACGGGTAGGTTATTCACACTGTGCCCATCTATGGAAACCAGGAAATAATTCCTGACTGGTTTACCACTTCTGGAGGGATGGAAAGAAGTGATGTGCAGCTGCAATGGATAAAACACTGAAACTACTTAAAGGGATCGTAGCTTCAAAAAATAAAGCAGCGCAATGAACTCTCGAGTATTGGAAGGGGGAGCAGCCTAGGGGTCCGGGGCATTTCAGCGATGGCAAATCACCCCAGATTCTCCATGAACTCAAAGGACATTCTTCTGGCATGAATTGATTTCAGCACAATATAAATTGAATGGGCAGTCAACTCTGACAGATTACCACCTAGGTGGTGAAGACAAAAATCTACCCCAAATCCTGTAAAATTGACATAAATATTCTTACGAAGCAGAAAGAACAACAACTTGTATTTATATAGCGCCTTTAATGTAGTGAAACGTCCTAAGGCACTTCACAAGCATGTTTTAAGACAAAACAAATAAATTTGACACCGACCCACATAAGAAGAAATTACAGCAGATGACCAAATACTTGGTCAAAGAGGTAGGTTTTAAGGAGCATCTTAAAGAAGGAAAGAGAGGCGGAGAGGTTTAGGGAAGGAGTTCAAGAGCTTGGGGCCTAGGCAGCTGAAGGCACGGCCACCAATGTTTGAGCAATGCTCAGGAGGGCAGAATTTGCGGAGCGCAGACATTTTGTGGAGTTGTAGGGCTGAAGGAGATTACAAAGATAGGAAGGGGCAAGGCCATGGAGGGATTTGCAAACAGGGATAAGAATTTTTAAATTGAGGCATTGCTTAACCAGAAATCAGCATAGGGGTGATGGGTGAGCGGGACTTGGTGCGAGTTAGGACACGGGCAGCCGAGTTTTGGATCACCTCTAGTTTACGTAGGGTAGAATGTGGGAGGCCAGCCAGGAGTGCGTTGGAGTAGTCAAGTCTAGAGGTAACAAAGGCATGGATGAGGGTTTCAGCAGTGAATGAGCTGAGGCACGGACGGAGAAGGGCAATGTTAGAGATGGAAATAGGTGGTCATGGTTATGCCGTGGATATGTCGCTGGAAGCTCATTTCAGAGTCAAATATGATACCTAGGTTGTGAACAGTCTAGTTTAGCTTCAGATAGATGCTAGGGAGTGGATGGAGTGGCTAGGGAATGCAGTTTGTGGCGGGGAACAAAGACAATGGCTTCTGTCTTTCCAATATTTAATTGGAAACATTTCTGTTCATCTAGAACTGGATGTCAGACAAGCAGTCTGACAATTTAGAGACCGTGGAGGGGTCTTCGAGAGAAGTGATGGAGAGGTAGAGCTGGGTGTCGTCAGCGTACATGTAAAAGCTTATGCCATGTTTTCAGATGATATCGCCAAGGGGCAACATGTAGATGAGGCCAAGGATAGATCCTTAGGGGGACACCAGAGGTAATCATGCGGGGGTGGGAAGGGACGCCATTGCAGGAGAGTTTCTGGCTACGATGAGATAGATAAGAATGGAACCAGGCACCTGCAGTCTCACCCAGCTGGACATTGACGGAGAGGCGTAGGAGGAGGATGGAGTGGTCAACTATGTCAAAGGCTGCAGACAGGTGGAGAAGGACGAAGAGGGATAGTATACCTTTGTCACAGTCACAAAGGATGTAATTTATGACTTTGATGTGGGCCGTTTCGGTACTATGGCATAGTAGAAACCAGATTGAAGGGATTCAAACATGGAGTTCCGGAAAAGATGGGCACGGATTTGGGAGGCGACAACACATTCAAGGACTTTGGAGAGGAAAGGGAGGTTGAAGATGGGTGGTAGCTTGCAAACACAGTGGGGTAAAGAGTTGAGTTTTTTTGAGGAAAGGGGTGACGATGGCAGATTTGAAGGAGAGCGGGACAGTACCTGATCCAAGCACAGGCATCTTCCACCTCTTCAATTGGAGTTCAGGTCTGGAATATCGGGTCCTTCATTGAAACATCTGTGAACCCATGTGGAAGCAAGTCATCCTTGTTCGAGTGACTGCCTATGATATTGATGACCTGAAGAGAGAGAACCGTTAACAATGTCAGCTAACATGGCAGCCAGAAAAGGACGTTGTGTAGTCAGCAGTTTAGTGAGAATAGGGTCAAGGGAGCAGGAAGTGGGTCTCGTGGACAAGATGAGTGTGGAGAGGTCAAGAGGGGAGATCAGAGAGAAACGAGAGAGATGCGAGTTCAGGACTGGGGCAGGGGGAACCTCAGGAAGTTTGGCCCTGTGGGCTAGGGGAAAGAAAGGAACTAGCAGAGGCAGCTGATCGGATGGTCTCAATCTTTGAGACAAAGAAGTCCATGAGCTCCTCGCACTTGTTTAAGTAGTGTGTTGAAGGAAGAAAGTGAGGTAGAGAAGCGGAGAGGCTTGGGCAGGGAGTTCCAGAACTTGGGGTCCAGACAACAGCAGGCACGGCCACCAATGGTTGAGCGATTATAATCACGGATGCTCAAAAGGGCAGAATTAGGGGCGAACAGGAGCAAAAGGGAAGAGGAAATGAAACAGAAGCAGGATATGGCTCCTGATTGGTGGAAAGAAAAATAATTCCCTACCTGAAACCGTTGGAAAGCAGCTTGCAGACTCATTTGTTAACATACAGCTGAGATTTTTGTTATTGCTTCAGTCAAAACTGATGTTTGACAAATGTTGTGGGCATTCAATGCCTGTGAACTGAACAACTTCCTGGTTTGATAGTCATGCAGGTAATTCACCCTCGTTCCTACACACTTAAGTCAGACACAATTCTGGTGTAAATAACAACATTTCACAGGAATTATAGCGGTTCAAGAAGACGAGCGCCATCATTTTTTCTGGCCAACTAAGGGTGGACAATAAATGTTTCCTTGCCAGCAACACCCAGATCTCAAAAACAAATAATAATATATAAATATAAAGTTTGTGAGGCAACGCAGATCACTTTGGAAGCATTTCAGGAAAGATCTCATGACATGAGGATCTAAGGACACATGTGGTTCCAGAATGGGAACTATGACACTGATTCTCTGCAAGATACCCTTAAAGCACCATTCCTTACGGTTTCCAAAGGCAGTGGTCTGTCAGGGCTAGTAACTAATATGTGGCCGTTCCTCAGGATAATCACTCACTGGTCCGTCCTTGCAGTCCCTCTGATGGCAGCACAAGAGGCAGCTTTCTGCGAGGGCCGCCCTTTCCCCTAGCAAAACCTTCAGGGCCTCCCATCCCAATCATTTCCCCCTGGTACGACCTCATCTTTGCTCCGCCAATCCCAAGGGGCGAAGTATTGATCATATCTAGGTTAGCTATTCATAGCTAGATCTGGCTGAACCACATCACCTCACTCTCCTCTGACAAAATGTCTCAAGATCATCCTGGATAGCAAAGATAATCTAGTTTTTTTTTACTCCATTATCAACTGTTCCTTTAACTCCTCTCCCCTGTCCCTTTCACCCTCGCCTCCAACAAGTGTGGGGAGCTTTTTCTGGACACTACCTACTCAGCTATAAAAAGAACTATATCAATATTTAACGTTTAACATTTGCAACCATCTTCAGCCAGAAGTGCTGAATGGATGATCCATATCTGCCTCCTCCTGAGGTCCCTACCGTCACAGAAGCCAGTCTTCAGCCAATTCGATTCAGTCCCCGTGATAACAAGAAGCGGCTGAACGCACTGGATATAGCAAACGCTATGGGCCCGGACAACATCCTGGCTGTCATAGAATCATAGAAATTTATAGCATGGGAGGAAGCCATTTTGGCCAATCGTGTACGTGCCGGCCGACCAACAGCTATCCAGCCTAATCCCACTTTCTAGCTCTTGGTCTGTAGACCTATAGGTTACGGTACTTTAAGGGCACATACAAGTATCTTTTAAATGTGGTGAGGGTTCATGCAGTGAGTTCCAGACCCCCACCACCGTCTGGGTGAAGAAATCCCCTCTCATTTCTCCTCTAAACCTGCCCCCATAAGAAATAGGAGCAGGAGTAGGCCATACTACTCCTCGAGCCTGCTCCGTCATTTAATACGATCATGGCTGATCATGGACTCAGGTCCACTTCCCTGTCTGCTCCCCACAACCCCTTATTCCCTTATCGGTTAAGAAACTGTCTATCTCTGTCTTAAATTTATTCAATGACCCAGCTTCCACAGCTCTCTGAGGCAGCACATTCCACAGATTTACAACCCTCTGAGAGAAGAAATTCCTCCTCATCTCAGTTTTAAATGGGTGGCCCCTTATTCTAAGATTATGCCCCCTAGTTCTCATCTCCCCGATCAGTGGAAACATCCTCTCTGCATCCACCTTGTCAAGCCACCTCATAATCTTATACATTTCGATAATGTCACCTCTCATTTTTCTGAATTCCAGTGCGTAGAGGCCCAACCTATTCAACCTTTCCTCATAAGTCAACCCCCTCATCTCCAGAATTAACCTAGTGAACCTTCTCTGAACTGCCTCCAAAGCAAGTATATCCTTTCGTAAATATGGAAACCAAAACTGTACGCAGTATTCCAGGTGTGGCCTCACCAATACCCTGTATAACTGTAGCAAGACTTCCCTGCTTTTATACTCCATCCTTTGCCATAAGAGGCCAAGATTCCATTGGCCTTCCTGATAACTTGCTGTACCTGCATACTTACCTTTTGTGTTTCATGCACCAGGACCCCCAGGTCCCGCTGTACTGCAGCACTTTGCAGTCTTTCTCCATTTAAATAGTAACTTGCTCTTTGATTTTTTTTTCTGCCAAAGTGCATAACTTCACACTTTCCAACATTATATTCCATCTGCCAAATTTGTACCCACTCATTTAGACTGTCTATGTCCTTTTGCAGGTTTTTTGTGTTCTCCTCACACATTGCTTTTCCTTCCATCTTTATATCATCAGCAAACTTGGCTACGTTACACTCGGTCCTTTCTTCCAAGTTATTAATATAGATTGTAAATAGTTGGGGTCCCAGCACTGATCCCTGCGGCACCCCACTAGTTACTGATCGTCAGCCTGAGAATGAACCATTTATCCCGACTCTCTGTTTTCTCTTAGTTAACCAATCCGCTATCCCTGCTAATATATTACCCCCAACCCCTGAACTTTTATCTTGTGCAGTAACCTTTTATGTAGCACCTTGTCAGTTGACTTCTGGAAGTCTAACTACACCACATCCATTGATTCCCCTTTATCCACACTGTTCGTTATATCCTCCAAGAATTCCAGCAAATTTGTCAAACATGACTTTCCCTTCATAAATCCGTGCTGACTCTGCCTGACTGGATTATGCTTTTCCAAATGTCCTGCTACTGCTTTTTTAATAATGGACTCCAACATTTTCCCAACCATAGATGTTACTTTAAATCTATGCCCCCTGGTTGTTGACCTCTCTGCCAAGGGAAACAGGTCTTTCCTATCCACTCTATCCAAGCTCTTCATAATTTTATACACCTCAATCAGGTCTCCCCTAAACCTCCTGTGTTCCAAAGAAAACAGACCGAAGATCTCCAATCTTTCTTCATAGCCAAAATTCTCCAGTCCAGGCAACATTCTTTTAAATCTCCTCTCCACCTTTCCAGTGCAATCACATCTTTCCTGTAATGTGGTGACCAGCACTGCACACAATGGCCCCAAGTTTCCACATGATTTGCTCCTGATTTTTAGGAGCAACTGGTGTAGAACGGAGTATCTTAGAAATCGGAATTCTCCACATTTAATTTCCTGCAGTTCTAGTCAGGTAGAACAGTTTCACTTTGGAACTGAATTTTTTTTTCAAAAGGGGGCGTGTCCGGCCACTGACGCCTGATTTCAAAGTTTCGTGAGTGAAAACGTACTCCAAACTAACTTAGAATGGAGTAAGTGAAGATTTTTGTACGCTTGAAAAAACCTTGTCTACACTTTAAAAAATCAGGCGCAGGTTACAAATTAGGCGTAGAGAACGAGGTGGGGGCGGGGGGAAGGGAAGTCATTAAATTCTACAATCAATC
This sequence comes from Pristiophorus japonicus, assembly GCF_044704955.1. Classification (NCBI taxonomy): domain Eukaryota; kingdom Metazoa; phylum Chordata; class Chondrichthyes; family Pristiophoridae; genus Pristiophorus; species Pristiophorus japonicus. The sequence goes on from NC_091995.1 coordinate 54,421,119, forward strand.
CTTAGTTATACTTATACAAATATTATACAAATAAATCCAACCTGAATAAAAATTTATAAGCAAAGAAAAGATTAAATAAACCATGTTCCTACCTGTGTGAAAGTGCTTCAGGCAGGCCTTTCAGGCAGCGGTGTGGCGTCAGTGTCTCGACGGCAGCGGCAGCAAGCAGCCTTCGAGCTGAGCTGCAGTGCTTGAGGCAGGGGTGTGGCGTCAGTGTCTCGACGGCAGCGGCAGCAAGCAGCCTTCGAGCTGAGCTGCTGTGCTTCAGGCAGGCCTTTCATGTTGGAGACAGGCAGCGGTGTGGCGTCAGTGTCTCGACGGCAGCGGCAGCAAGCTTCGAGCTGAGCTGCAGTGCTTGAGGCAGGCCTTCATTCTCTTCGTGGCTGGCCGCGAAGAAGCAGCACCGGATGGACCCGAGGCCATTCGGCCATGAGATATCAGTGGCTGGCCGGCAGCTGAAGAATCAACAGCGGACCGATGTGAGGCCATTTGGCCATGAGATAGCAACGGCGTCAGTGGCTGGCCGGCAGCCGAAGAATCAACGCAGGACACACGCAGCTCATTAAGGTTCTTGAGGTCATTCGGCCACGCTTTAGGGGCGGCGTCAGTGGCTGGCCGGCAGCCAAAGATACAGCAGCAGCCTTCGAGCTGTGAGGGGGACTGAGGCCATTTGGACAGGGAGAGGCAGCCACATAGACAGTTTTATATTTAAATTTGCAGAATGGGTGCTGCATTGTCAACACCACATGTTATGCAATGGTTTGCCATCAATTCACTGCATAGGAGAGAATTGATTGGAGCTCACCGCACCAGGAACGTCGTAGCCCGTAGGCTGATGGGCAGGAGACCTTACCCACGTCGACAATATCGAACCAGGCGCTCGTACCTGGACATGAGCGAGGCTGATTGTGTGAAAAGGCTGCGTTTTCGCAGAGAAGTTGTCACTGAGATCTGTGATATGGTGAGAGCAGATTTGCAGCCCAGAAGCAGAACGCCAACTGCCTTGTCTGTTGAAGTGAAGGTAAAAGCTGCACTTTCTTTCTATGCCTCGGGATCGTTTCAGGCTACAACTGGAGATGTGTGTGCCATCTCTCAACGTGCAATACATGCCTGCATTTACCAGGTCACGGCTGCACTTTATGCGCGAAGGAATGACCATCAATTTCCCAATGACCGCACAAGCGATCCATCAGAGTGCTGTGGGCTTCTTCAGGATTGTCGGCTTCCCAAAGGTACAAGGCTGCATTGATTGTACCCACATAGCCTTGCGAGCACCCGTGGAGGAATCTGAGTACCGAAATAGGAAAGGTTTCCACTCTATCAATGTGCAGCTCGTGTGTGACGACAAGCAGCGCATCATGTCAGTCGACGCGAGATACCCTGGCAGCACCCAAGATGTGTTCATCCTACGCGACAGCGTTCTATCTGATATGTTTGAGCAGCAGCCAGAAGGACAGAGCTGGCTACTGAGAGACAAAGGGTACGGCCTGACCACCTGGCTCATGACGCCCCTACGCGTGACACGGACAGAAGCTGACCGTCAATACAACATGGCGCGCATTGCGACGCGCAGCATCATTGAGAGGACCATTGGCATCTTGAAACAGCATTTCCGATGCCTGGACCATTCCGGAGGACAGTTGCAATACTCTCCTCAGATTGTCGGTCACTTCACTGTTGTGTGCTGCATGCTTCATAACTTAGCCATCATGAGGCAGCAGGAGCTGGTAGTGGAACCCAAAGACCGACGTGAGGGTCCAGTGCATGATGATAGTATTACGGAAGACCAGGATGTGGATGATAACGACAATCAGGAAAGCATGCAAGTGCCTGATGCCGGAGCACGAGGTCGGAGGAGGGTCGCCCATCGTGCCCCTTTAATGATTGCTCGAGCCCTGCGCCAGCAGCTCATCCGTGAATGCTTCAACTACAGATGCCTGAGAGCTCTGCGACCACTTTTGCATATGGACATGTTTGTTCTTTGCAGTTGTTCCTACGTTGTGTTGTGTTAATGGAACATGAAACAGTTTTAATGAAAAAATATTTTATTGAAAAGTTAACGTCACTCTAATAAAATATTTGTTGTATCAAACTATACTTTTTAATATGACTCTTGAAGATCACTTAAAAACTTTAAGATCACTTATAAACTTGTAAAGTTACAAAAGTTACAAAACACTTTCTATGTGAAAAATGTTACACTCTAAGATCACTTACACTTCAAGATCACTTTTTAGATGCAAAATTAAATAATTTACAGAATGTGAGAGCATTTACACTATAAGATCACTTGAAAACCCTGAGATCACTTATATGTTGTAAAGTTACAAAACTTACAAAACAGTTTCATTGTGAAAAATCTTACACTCTGAAGAACACTTAAACTTCAGGATCACTTTTTAGGTGCAAAATTAAATAAGATACAAAAAAATGTGAGAGCATTTACACTATAAGATCACTTAAAAACCATAAGATCCCTTATAAGTTGTAAAGTTACAAAACTTACAAAACAATTTCAATTTGAAAAACGCTACTACAGCTACATCAAGAACAAGAACAAAAGCAGCAAAGAAAGGCTGCAACCATGTCTCATCCATATCTCAGTGAATGTTCACTTCCTCATGGGGGTGTCATTTGATTGGCTGGGCTGTGTGCCCTTATTGCAGCAGCTACCTCAACCAGGCCCTCCCTGACGGCCTGTGCCGACACTTGCATGCCCTCCCTGACGGCCTGTGCCGTCGATTGCACTCCCTCGGACATTCGCTCCCTAAGTTCCCATGTCATTACTGCTATTTCTCCCGTCAGGACCGTCAACTCTTCACCTACTGCATTGATGCCACCGATGAGTGATCGGGTAAGCTCATTGGTCTCCATACCCAATGCCACAACCTGAGCCACATCTGTTGCACGCTGCATCTCAGGAGAGCGTGTCTCCAATCTCCTTCTCCTCTGTCTGGGTCTGCCTTGTGGCACCACTACACTGGGAGGCGCGGGCACGGACGGTGGGATGCTCGGTGTTGCAAGCGGCACCACTACACAGGGAGATGCAGGCTGGGACTGTGGGATGCTCTGTGTTCCAGACGGCTGAACTGGAGGGAGAGGCTCGGGCTGGAATGGTGGGATTCTCTGTGTTGCAGATGGCAGAACTAGAGGGAGAGGCTCAGGCTGGAACGGCAGGACACTCGGTGTTCCAGACGACAGCACTCGAGTGTGAGCCGTGGGCTAGGATGTTGGACGAATGGGTGTAAACTGCTCCATGATATCAGCAGCAACACTGGGACCCGAAGCGTCGGAATCAAAACCATAGTAAGTGAAACCAGAACCTATGCGAGAGGGAAGCGCAGGCTGTAACGGTAGTGCACTGACTGTAGAATGCTGCATTATACCAGCAGCACCACTGGGAATCACAACATTGGAAGCGAAACCATGGAAGGTGGAACCAAGACCTATGCTAGGGGTTGAAACTCTGATGACCCTTGATGGGGGCTCATAAACATTAAATTGGAAGCTCTCCCCTGCAGACATTTCAGTCATCGCTGCCATCATCCAGTCTGGATCGTCCGCAGCTGGTTGTACTGGTTCTTGTTCTGTACCCTCAGGATCCTCAGGGTTGGCAGCAGCAGCATCATCATCATCATCATCATCATGTTCTGCAAAATACATCAGAACAGTCAAATGCTTAACAGCAAGAGAGGAGGCCGGGTGGGTGGCATGAGTACTCTCACACATAGCAGGCCAGGCAGCAGGTTGATTTAAAGGGCCATGATGCATTTTCAAGACTTACCCTCTTCCTCGCGTGCGGGTCCAGCTTGTGCTGTGCCGATTGCTTTTCTCCATGTCCGACTCATCATAGCAGCTACCCTCTGTTCCAAGGGCGTCAGTGGATGCAGATTGGGCACGCCTCCTCCTGCACGAGTTGCCTCCCTTTTGTTGTGGGCCAATTTCTTCTGCAAAGAGTAAAATATAACTTTGTACAGAGTGTGTCAGTCTGCAAGGTGGGACATACAGATAGCCAGGTTACAATTACGATTAAATTAAAAATGGGAAATATTACTTACACTAACTACTGCAAGGTGGGACATACAGATAGCCAGGTTACAATTACGATTAAATTAAAAATGGGAAATATTACTTACACTAACTACTTGACCAAGGTCGTGTCATTTCTTTTTACACTGACTTCCAGATCTCCTGGTATGCACCACTGCGCAGTAATCTTCTGCAACTTGGTTCCAGCGTTTCTTCATTTCTTTTGGTGGCACTTTTATGCGACCTCTGTTGCTGGTATCTAGCTCCTGCCATCTCTGCTCAATTACGTTGACTAATATCTCCACTTCCTCATGCAAGAAATTCTTTGTTCTTGGTGGACGTTGATCCATTGCAAAGTTGAATTGGCACTCTTATTTCTCCAAACACACAGTCCTTAATTTGCATGTACCAATGCAGCACCGGTTCTGCAAGTTTAGCAGTGAAAAGCTGAACTCACTGATTTCAGCAGGTGATTTATTCAGCAGTGCTGCTAAAAGCACTCCCTCACACACAGTAATATCAAGAAAATTAAAATACAAGCCTTTGCAGGGGTCCAAGAAACAAATCTTCACTTTTTCTGCAGTACTTTTAAAAATGGCCGAGTGCCAATGTTTACTTCAGATTGCGCGAACGCTCCAACGCGCATGCGCAGGGTTGCCGGCACCAAGAAGCCTCATTTCAATTGTACCCGCCCCCTCCTACTTACAAAATCGGCGCGAGTGGTAGGCTCCGCCCCCTGTGCGCCGCGCCAAGCAGACATCGAGCTCCAAGGAGCTCGAGAATACCGCACTTTTTTTCCGGCGCCGTTTTCGGCGCGAAAAACAGGCGCCCAGCTCTGAGGTGCGCCTTTTTCGCCGCGTGTGGAAACTTGGGGCCAATATTTCAATTGCGGCCTAACCAGTGTTTTATACTGTTCAAGCATAACCGCCTTGCTCTTGTATTCCATCCCTCAACTAATA